>NC_047055.1:44090386-44447058 GCF_011762595.2 Tursiops truncatus
TTGTCTAGGAAGATGATGCTGGTGGCCCACTTTGGACTGCTTAGGGATGGGTTTGAGCAAATCCAGACATACTGTCTCATCCGGGTCCCTGTGGAGCACATTGCCTGGGTAATGGCTATGCAAGCTTCACTGGCCCATATGAAGACTGAACTCATGCCTTTGGCTTCAGAAGTACCTTTCTGTCTACTAAGCTCATTGGCTCAGGGGCTGAGGGTCTTTCTGGAGATGAGGGAATAAATGGTTTTGTCCCCTCCAGGTGCAAACTAAAGCAGAGAAGGATGACCGGTCTGTGAGAAGTGTGAGTGGGCTCCCAGTAGTTCATCTCAGACTGCCTCCAGCTCAGCTTTATTCCAGGAAGGACAGAGTATGATGAGAAGTACACTTCCACCAAACCGGCACATTAGGGCAAGTTAATCTTTGGTGCTTCTAGCTTCCCTTTTCTGTTCTTTTTATATCCTGACCTCTTTGTACCTTCGTAGCCCTTCCTCCTCTTTCCATCTCCCTCTATTCCTCTGTCTCCTATCTAGACATCTAGGAATCTCATGGTGCTTCAGGTACCTTATATCAAAGAAGAAATCAATCTGACAACTGATCTCACACTAAGGTATTAGTGATGGGTGTTTGTCTGTTAAAAAAAACACACTAAGGTATTAGTGATGGGTGTTTGTCTGTTAAAAAAAAATGAGTGCAATACTTAACTCAAAGGAATGAATTACTAATGGTGGTTTTTAAGCACAATGGCACCAGGAATAAGAGATATATTAAGGGCAAGGGCATCTTTGCAGCAGCGCTCAAATGGGTTCCCACTCCATCCACACATAAGGCTGGTCTCAACTATGAAGGTCCAGAACACTGGCGTTGGACAGGTAAACCAATGGGTGGAATATGACTCAGAAGTAAAACGAGATAGATACGTGGTGAACCCCAAGGAGTTAGGGATGTAAGAAGACCACACTGACAAAACGTGGAGAGAACACAAACTCATTTCTCTTCCCTGCTCAGGAATTCTTTCCTCAGTCCAGTTAAATTCTCCACTCAGGCAGCAAATGAGCCCTAACATCCTCCTTTCACAGTTTGCTGTGTTTTCTGGCCTCAATTTGTGACCATCTCTGAGATCAGAAAAGAAAGATTTTTATAAAAAGTAAAGCTGCCTCAGACCTCAGTGTGATGGATCTGTTTCGAGGCAGGTAGCTTTAACTTGTCCTGAAAGGGATTTGAGGACATTTGGCTTAGGTTTGTTTTTTGAAGCCTATGATTAATCTAGATGTTCTTCTCTCCACCTTCATTTCTTACTGTCTGTTTATGAGGTACACTCTCCAAAGGTGAAATACATGCTCAGAAGAGCTGGCTAGCAGGTGTTAGGCTGGAAGGAAAGGAAGGGAATGCATTGTATTATATTATACCAACCTAGCCTGTGGGAATTAAAGGGCCTCTGGGTATTTCTTTAACCAACACAGAGCAGACACATTGTTTCTTATGCAAAGTTGGACTCCTGCATCTTCAGTCACCAGTTCTCAGTCCTGAAAAAAAACTGGCATAGGCAGCACAGACATTCCTCTTTTTCAAAAAGAAAAAAACCCCATTTCTTTCATGTCGAACAGCGGTCCCCAACCTTTTTGGCACCAGGGACTGGTTTCGTGGAAGACAATTTTTCCACAGACGGGGGGGTGGGGGGAGGATGGTCCAGGCGGTAGTTCAACTCCTGCTGTGCCACCCGGGGCCGCAGACCAGTACCTGCTGGGGGTTGGGGAGCCCTGATCTAGATCCTCAAGCTGGCTTGGAAGTTTCTCCCTATCCACTACCCTCACCACTCCTTATTCTTAAATGCAGCTGAAGAATAGTGAAAAGACTCTCTAGACCAGGTTATAGTCTTAGCCTCAAGTCTGCCACTTACAAGCTGTGTGACTTTGGACAAGTCACCAAGTGTCTCTGGAGGCTCAGTTCCCATCTTTATCTCTCACCCATTGCCAAATGCAATGTTGAATAGTTGAGAAAATCAATTTTTTAAAAAATTGAAATGTAGTTGATTTACAATGTTGTATTAGTTTCTGGTGTACGGCAAAGTGATTCAGTTATCCATATATACAAAATATATAATAATATATATATTCTTTTTCAGATTATTTTCTCTTATAAGTTATTATAAGATATTGAATATAGTTCCCTGTGCTATACGGTAGGTCCTTGTTGTTTATTTATTTTGTATGTAGTAGTTTGACCAAACCAATTCTGTTCCGATTTGGCTAACACCTGTCAGGTTGAACCGTTGGACTGCTACTACCTGTTGATTTCCTGGGCCGCTTTCCCTACAGTAGCCCCAATCCCACTCTCAGCCACTGAAGGACAGCTCCCTTTGAAGACCTAGGTTTTTTCTGGCTGGTACCAAGTAAGTTGCCCAGCAAATGCCTTAGGAGAATGAAGAGACGGAATACGAATGTGCCCCTAGTAGCCGGAGTCCTACTCTACATAATCGATGCTGCCCCTTGGCAGCCGAGACCAAGAGCTAACCCGTGACAGTGGCTGGACAAGGGTGGACTTTGCTCTTGAAATGGTTTGAGAGGAAAATAAAATGAAGTCTTTTAAAAACGCTGACGTGGCACCATCTGGTGAAGCTCAGTCCCCCTGCTAAAGAGGTTTCAGCTCCATCTCCGTCTCTTCCCTTGAGGGGATGAAATGCTTCTCCAGACCCACATTTTACCTATCAAACTGCTGTGTAGGAAAGCCCAGGGAACTCGGGGAAGAAAGTTGTATCTTTGTGAAGAAAGATAAGTGAAGATAAGTGAAAAGATAAGTGAAGATAAGTGAAGAAAGTTGGTCTCTGGCCAACTTAAAGAAATAGGCACAGGAAAGCCCGATCCAGACTTAGCAGGAAAGTGCTTTTTCTGAGCAAAAGATTTTCAGCCTAGAGTGCTGTTGGGCCTGCAGTCTTGAATAAAACTCTTTTAATGGTCATCTGCAGTTGAGGTGAGGGGGAGGCCAGATGGATGCCCACATATCCTACCCCTTCTCATCTCATCCTGGTAGTATGCAGAAGTTGAGGAGACATCCCCAGGAAACTGTGGATTGCTGTGTGGGCTTTAGGACTTAGCCTTTCAAAATAGCCCTAAAGTCACCAGGTGGTTCCTATATATGGCAGGAAGGGCAGCATTTCATTAATTTAGTTTATTATTCTTCTGCCTCATGCTACAAAGGATTGGAAGGGATAGGCTACAAGGTCTGTGTTACATCTATCAACTATTGGTTTAAAGGCTGGAATTTTTCTGAATTGTTTTCTCTATGTTGGATGGATTAGCTGGGGAGTTGATTTCTGATTGTTTCAGGTTTAATGTGTAATACAGGGAGCTTTAAGCAAGAATGTTTCTCTTGGGAATCTGCTTCAAAGATGTCTGGGCAGTCACTGCCTGAAAGTGAAGTCTTGTGATGCTCTCTCAAAATCTCTGGGAGTGAATAGGTCCTCTGCTTGGTTGAGAAAGCTGAATACAGAACTCGATGGACCGGCTTTCATTCAGCTCAAGTGGCTTCTGTATGTGGCTGTGGGTTGGGGATCTGTAGCCTGTAAGGGAGTGCAACAGCTCTCCGAAAGTTAGTCTTCCTTGTTTCATTTTATTTTCATCTCTCTCTCTCTCTCTCTCTCCCCCGCCCCCCCGTTTTAGATCAAGAATCTGGATATTTTAGGGCTTCCCTGGTGGCGCAGTGGTTGAGAGTCCGCCTGCCGATGCAGGGGACATGGGTTCGTGACCCGGTCGGGGAAGATCCCACATGCCGCAGAGCGGCTGGGCTAGTGAGCCATGGCCGCTGAGCCTGCACGTCCGGAGACTGTGCTCCGCAATGCGGGAGGCCACAACAGTGAGGGGCCTGCGTACCGCAAAAAAAAAAAAAAAAAAAAGCATCTGGATATTTTATCCCCACCAAGGTGGGAGGTAATAGAAGGAGGAGGGGGGAAATTACTGGCATGGAAATGTCAACACCAGATGTGGAATGTTAAATAAACACTTAATTATAAACAGATGTCAAAAGCAAAATAAAAAGGATGTGTGGCGGAGACTAGAGGAGCAAATGCTAAGAACTTGGAGAAAGTCCCGGGATGCCAAACACATCACTGTCATCCATAAGCACAGCAGTATCACCGGTTCTCTCCACCAAGGGCCCCAAGAGTCCCCACAGGTCCCACAGGCTTGTAAAGGAAAGTCCAGAAGAGCCTGGGTTTTAATCTGCTAACTGCTGTTTCTTGCCAGGCCATACTCTTTAGGGGAGCCTCTTTAATTTGTGCAAGATGCCTGGATCCTTTTCCTCTGCAAATCTTCTTCCAAGACCAATCTGACTACTCTTCACTTCCCAGCAATCATAAGTCAGCTCTGAGGCAGGCTTATTGGCAGCCCTAGCCATTGGAAACAACAGATGTTCCCTGGGGCTTTTTGTCTGGGAACTAAAGGTAGTGGGCTTAGTGGAGCATCCACATCTCCAGCTGGTTCCTCAGTTTGCAATGGACCCAGCCTGGTCTTGTGGGGAAGGCCGGGACTTAAATATCAAAGGCAGTAAATTGTAACTCCCCATTGGAACAGAGAACAAACAACCTTTGTTTATGGTGGAAAAACTTGCCCCAGGAGACACCTATTTATCGTCTTTTACCAGATTACTTTGTAATGATTTTGTTCATTTCTGAGAATCCCTTTGCTAAAAATCACATCCTAAGACGGATTACTTCTTGAGAGATTTGGTTCTTGATAAACTTTATTTGGTAGCATACCTCACCTCTTCTGTGCATGCAGTGACTCATTTTTACATTTGGTTTGAGGAATCACAGGATTGCTCCTTATAATGTATTAAAAAGTGAACTGGAGTGAGAATCAAAGACAATATAACACAGAAGCAGAGGTGACCATGGGCTCTGTTAGTGAGCTTGGCACCTTACTAGATAAAAGCAAGGTCCCCACCTAGTCATTTATAGTTGTACCGAGACAAATAGCATTGTAAGTTTAGAAAAACACATAAACTTTTTCAAAATAGAATTTGCAATTCCAATGGCTAAAATAAAACTAGAAAAACCATCTGGCCCCTTGTTCAGGCAAACATGTATGGGTGGTCAGAAGGGCTAGCTACCTACTACACCCAGCTAAGAACAGTATGGCCATGGAGGATGAAAGGGTTTATTCTCCTCTAACCCATCTGTAATTGTCAAGAGGATCCAAGATTCAATTTGTGGGACAGCATGTTACCTTGGGAATTAGCTAAGTAATAGCAGAATTGGATTGGTATGCATCTTGGCACTCTTAGTCATTTGCTGTTTCTTTCCTGATCTCAATTACTTTGCCCACCTTGCTAGTCTGAATATAGGTGGCTTCTCTAGAAAGACATGTGAACAGTAAGCAGTTCAGAAGCAGAGAGCAGTGGGAGAGATAAGAGAAAGGGCTAACTATAGGCAATGGATGATGCGTGAAATCCTTTCTGGAACAAGGTATAAATAAAAAAGCAAGTAAACAAAGTTTGCTATTCATTCTCCCTCTGACTTAAACTTGATAAGGTAGCCTCTAGTACTAAATGAAAGTGGGTATGGTAGCAGAGGTGAAGAATCCAAAGGTGGCTATGCCTTACTTCTCTGTTTTCTTTTGGACACTTGTCCACTTGATTTTCTATTTTCTACACTTCCTCACCCCCTGCCTCTCCTTCCTCATTGATCCATATTCTTTCCTCTCTGCTCCTATCACTCCTTTGACTCCTAATGGTTCATACCAATTATCTTCTTGTATTTTATCCTCCCTACTGGATTTTTGCCTTTCCCTTCCTACGTCTGTTATCAAATAGAAATGAGCATCCCATGACAACAAATTAATAATAATGGTAGCAATAACAACATCCCACATGCAGAGAGAAAAATGTAGCAAAGCCAGGAAACCATCTTCACCGTTCATAGCTTGTACATTTATTAATTCTCTTTCAAATGGAAATTGTTGGCATGAAGGGACTATGATTTTCTTTGGGTCACATCTAAACTTAGCCACTGTGTGTGAGCCCGGGAGTAACAATAACACTAAGGTACACTAATATCAACTACAATGCAGCCAAGCTTCACCAAATAACCATAGTATCAGAAGCGTGATATCTGTGATTAATGACTTGGTGTCACTTTTCTACTTTGTAGCATTACTATTTCAGTGGGACACCAACGACTGTGGCTCGTGAGAAGCTGAAAAGCTCTAGATTTTTTGGTTTTCTTTTTTGAGTCACAAATAAACATGAATTCAGGTATGAGAATTGCTCCTTCTGAAAAGGAGTTTGCTGCCTGTCCTCACAGCAGATTCATTAAGTCAGAAACATAATCCCTGAAAATCCTTTGCTCCCATTTCTCATGGTTTCTTCTTATGTGGTAGTATAATTACTTTTCCATCAGTTTCTGCCCAGATAATTGAAAGAAAGATGGAAAGTATTTTTTCTTACAGTAAAAATTTTGCTTCTGTGAGGAATCTTAACTCCTTATAAAACATAATAAAAGAATGGGTAATTCTACATCTTATCATTACTAACCAAAATGCAGAAAACATATTTTTCCTTTACCAAAATAATTAGGCAAAAAAGAGAGAGCAAACCTTGACTGAGTTTTTCATACCACCAAAAAATACACACAAAAAGAACTTAATGACTTTCATTTTCAGAGTAATATATATGTCAATCACTAATTAAATTCAATCAAACTCAAAACAGAAACACTGGATAATAATGTGCATTTACTCACTTTTTTGGGTGTCTCAGGCCAGAAGTGCTTGCTCCCCCAAAACAGGACAATTAGAGTTAGGGCGAGGATACCAAACACCAGTCCACAAATCTTAAGTGATTTACATATCTTCTTGGATTTAGAAGCTTCTGCCTAAGCAAAGAACAGAGAGAATAAAACAATACACAATAGCCCTTAAAATTGCAAGCCATAATTCAAAGTCACTTGATTTCACTTTTTAATGTTCATATTGCAATATGATAAATCTGTGAAGCCATGCTTCTGCTCAAAAGGGAATAAAAATATGAATCAACTTACATTTAGAATGTGACAGTCCTCACAGTTCTCTGGAGGATTCTTTGCCATGGTCTCTCAGCACACAGCACTCTTTCCCTGCTTTGAGAGGACTAAGAGACCACTGCTGAGGTGGAGTTGCAAGTGAGTCGGCTAACAGATGCCAGAGGAGAAGCTGAATTTATATGGCTCAAATATGTCATACCAGAGCCTGAGGGAGCCCAGGGGGCTCCTGTGCTGCAATTTGTTACATAGATATACCCATATATGTATATAACTTCTGTGCACAGAATTCCATCCAGAATGGCAAAGACAGAAGGTTATAATGAAAACTATTGTCCTGGGGGTTGGTTTGGAAGGGGACCAAGCCTAGGACACATTGAAATTATTTTTCACTATGAACTTAAAATATCAGTGGCAACACACACTGCACACTCCAGAAATAAGCAAACAAAACAAAAAAAGAGGAATGAAGTTCTAATTTCAATTCCATTTGCTCTAACAAATATTTATTGCAGGCACTGTGCTTGGTGTAGGAGATTCAGGAATGAATAAGGTAGTGCCTTCTTCACTATGTTAAAGCTCTTTGAGGACCGAGATCAATAGGTAGTCAACTAATTATAATCAGAAACAAGATTTAAAAGGTTAATTATACGTTTTCTTTCTCTCTTCATTCTCTCTCTCTGATTATTTTCCTTTCCTAGGCTCTCTTCCTCAATCTGTTCCTTAATGTTGATATTCCTTATGGTTCTATCTTTGATGATCTTCTCATTCTATATATACACTTCTTGGATGATCTCATCCACTCTCACAATTTAAAATATCACCTATATATCAATGATTTCCAAATCTGTATCTATAATTCCACTGTCTTTTGAATTTCAAAGCCATTTGAATATCTCTGCCTCGATGGACCTCAGGAATCTCAAAACTCAACATGTCCCACACCAAACCCTTCTTCTTTGCACAACCCCTGCCCCCAACCTACTTTCTTTCCCATGTTCTTAATCTTGCTTGGTGGCTGAATTAGTTTGCTAGGGCTGCCATAACACAACAGAAATTTATATTCTCACAGCTCTGGAGGCTAGAAGTCCAAGATCAGGGTTGGTTTCTTCTGAGGCCTCTCTCCTTGCCTTGTAGATGGCTTTCCTCATGTTCACATGTTCCTCATGTCCCCTTCTATGCAGGTATATGCCCTAATCTCCTCTTCTTATAAGGGCACCAGTCATATTGGATTAGGACCTATCTGTACGATTTTATTTTTCCTTAATTACCCCTCTAATGGCCCTATCTCCAAATACAGTCACATTAAAAAATAATGGGCATTAGGACTTCAACATATGAATTTAGGTGGCTGGGAAGGGCACAATTCAGTCCGTAACAGTGGAACCATTACTCACCCAGCCTCCAAAACCAGAAACCTGTGGTTTGTCCTAGACTCTCCTCTCTTTGTCACATTCCCTTATCCAATCAGTGACCAGGTATTTTTGATTCTAAATTATTACATCTATCAAAGCCATTCTTTTCTCCCTATATTGACTTTTAAAGCCTTAGTTTAGGTTGTCATCTTCTCTGATGAGTCTCAAGTCCATATCTCTAACCCAGGCTGCTCTTAGGGCTCCAGACCCATGGGTCTATCTAACCTGCTAGACATCCCCATTTGGATATCCTAGAGGTACCTCAAATACCACATGTTCCAAATGGAATTAATTATCTCTCCTTCCAAATATACTCTTCTTTCTACATTATCTCTCTCACTAAATGGCATGATGATCAGTTTCTAGAATAGAAACCTCCAAATGATCTTTGATTTCTTCCTGTTTTGCCTATTTAGGCCTCCATGCCTAATCAATTATTAAATCCAGTCAATTTTGCCTCTGAATTATCTTCCCAATCTTATTCTCTCTATCCTCAACTTCCACTGTCTTAGTTGAGGTTCTCATAGTTACTTTTAGTGTTGCAATAGAGTCCTAGCAGGTTTTCTTGCCTCCAATCCACTTCCTTCAAGATGATCTTTTCTAGGGCTCAAATCTGAGGATAATCTCTCCCCTGATTAAAATCCTCTGTGTTTATTCATTGTCTATTAAATCAAAGCTACTTATGGTGACCTCATAGGCACTTCATGGTCTTGACTCTGCCTAATCCCTCCAAGCCTTGATTTTGGACAATTTCCTCCATAGATGGAGCCAACAGGGTATCTTAGCTGGGCAGAGTCATGGAGCATGTATGTGGGACTTCATCCACATCCTAATATCTTGAAGAAAAAATAATTTTCTAACTGTTGCTGACATGTTCATGCATGAAGTTGATTATGGAAGTTATGAAATATAAATCATGGTTCTATTTGTTCTACAATTCTTTGGCCAACCTTAAAAAAAGAAAAAGAAAGCTATGAGAGCAGTCTTATGAAGAAACCCATGTTTATTGTGTTAGATGGTACCTCCTCAACAATGTTACTCACACTATGCTTCCAATGCCTTCCTTACACCTTATGCTTTAGTGATTCTGAGCACCCTCTGCCATTTTACTCTACGGGACATTTTCACATACTATATTCTTTGCTTGTGTTTCCCTTCCTCCCCTTGTCTACCTGAAAATTCTCATTTAGCCTTCAAAATACTGCCTAGATATTACCAGCTCCTGAAAGACTTCCCTGATCTCATCTCTGCTGTGTTTTTCTTCTGAGAAGACTTTGAGATCCTTTAAAACATGCCTCATTTGTTAAAAAGATTGAATTAAAATAGAGGTCAAATCAATATGCCATGGAAGCATAGAAGGAAGAGTGATTAAATCTGTTTCAGGAGAGCAGGGAAAATGGCAGAAAGCACTCAAAATTTCAGTAGATTGTTCGTTTATTAGCAATCTATGTGGCAAGCACTTTTATAGGGGCTAGATATGTATTTAGTAGTGGACAAGACCAGCACAGTCCCTGATATTATAGAGCTCAGAGTCTAGTTGGGGAGACAGAAGTTAAACTAAAAGGAAAAAATCCTGTAAATAAAAAAAAATATGTAAATTATGAAACATCGTAAGAAGGAAATGTTTAAGGTGTTATGAAAGCACCTAAATTGGATTGGTGGGGAGAGTGGTCAGGGCAGTCCATGCTAAGGAGATGTCCCTTAAGCTCAGACCTAAATAATGAGTAGAAGTTAGCTGGTGTAGAGTGGGAAAAGATTATTCCAGGCAGAGGGACCAGCACGTGCAAATACCCTGAAGCAGAAAAGAGGTTGTGTTTGGAGAGTAAAAGGAAAGTCAGTGTGGTGATAATACAGTGAATGAGGAGGAGAGTTGCTTGAGATAAGGCTGAAGAGGTAGGCAGGGACCATATCATACAAGATTGTATCTATTAGGACTGTTTTGGGCTGCATGTAACAGAAACCAAGTTATGGTGATTTAACAAAATAAGAGGTTTATTTTTCTGACATAAAGGAGCCTCAGTGTCAGCAGTTCAGGACTCATACAAGTTTCAGGACCCAAGCATCCATCTTTTTGTTCTATGATCCTTTGAGCATGGCTTCCATCTTCATGCTTCCAAGATGGCTGTTTTACCTCCAGGCAGCAAAAGGAGAGAATGAAAAGGGCAAAAGACATGTGACAGCTAAGTCTGTCTCTTTCCATCAGGAAAGTAACAGTTTTCCTGGAAGCCCTATCCTGCAGATTTCCGCTTATCTATTAGTTAGAACTGGGTTGTATGGCCGCCCCTAGCTATAATGTAATATGAGGAGGTTTTATTTTCAACTCAGCCTATTACTACTCCTAAAAGAATCCTGGTTTTATTATAGAAGGGGAAACATATTGGGTAGGCAGTTTGCAGTTTCTGCCACAAAGGGTGAGGGGTTTCTTAGTTTATTCTAAGAACAGAGGGAATTCATTGAAGGGTTTTAAGCAGGGGAGATACACAATTCCTTTTATGTTTATTAACATCTCTCTGGCTGTTGTGAGAAGGGTGAACTGTAAGGGAGCAAGAATTTTTAAAGGTTGACCAGTTAGAAGGTAATTGCAAGAGATTATGGTGGCTTGGATTAAGGAAGTGGTAGTGGAGATGGAGAGAAGTAGACAGATTTGGGAGGTATACTTTAGAGGTAGCATGTACTTGGTGATAAATTGGATACACAGGGTGAGAGAAAGGGAGGAATAAAAAAATGATTCATGTATTTCTGGTTTGTGCATTTGGGTGGAGAGTGGTGCTGTTCACTGGGATTAGGAAACATGGAAGACCAGTTTGGGGTGATGAGTATGGACATGTTGAATTTGAGCTGTTTATGAAGCATGCAAGAGGAGATGTCTTGTTGGCAGTTGAACATATGTGTCTGGAACTCAGAAGACAGGCCCTGGAGTGGATATAGAGATTTGGGAGCCATTTGCCTGTGGATGGTATTCAAAGCTATGGGAGTTGATGACATGGTCTAGAGAATGAGGGCAGAATAGAAGGAGAAAAAAGCTCAAGACTGACCACTGGGGAATCTTCAAGAGTTATTTATTTAAAAATATACTTTTAGAATGGTTATCACATTTTTATTAAAAAATACATACTCATTATAAAATAAGCAAGCAATATAGAGAAGTGAAAAAAAGAGGGAGAAAATACCTCCAAACTTGTACTAACCAGAAATAACCATTATTGTACCTTAATTTCCTTATTTGAATAAAGGAGGATAAAAATAGTAACTATAAGATTGCTGTGATAACTTACTGAGATAATCCATTTAAAGTGCTTACTTGCAATCTTGCAGATATTAACAGTTCATAAACATTAATTACTAAGATTAATGAACATTATTCTGGACATCACTTTTATTATAAAGGATTGAGAAATGGATAGATATAAAATTTTAATAGAAATAGTACACATGCTCTTTTAAAAAGTATGAAATTGAACAAAAGAAAAATAAATCAAAGTGAAAGTAAAGAAGTTGATAAACTTCAGATAAATGCTTCTCCCCCCCTCAAGAAACAGTAGTCTCTGAAAGGCTATTTTAAAGTTAAAATCAAAGATTTGGAAAATATAAAGAGGTTATAGTTATTATATTTTTATCTCCATGTTTCAATTTTTGATAGTGTTAGACTGATTCCGTGGGTAGTTGGTTAAGAACCTGGGTTCTGAAGACAGCCTGCTTGGATTAAGATCAGTTCTGCCACTTACTAGCTATAAGGTGGGCAAATTATTTAATCTCTATGTGCCTCATTTTTAGAATGGGGATTAGAAAGTGCCTACTTCATTGGGTTGTGAGGAATAAAAGAGTTAATACATATAAAATACTTGGCACAGTGCCTGGTACATAATAAACTATTATTATAAATATGAGGAAATGAGTTATCATTATGAAATATGGTGAAATGCACTTCCCCTCACAACTCATGATTTTTGTTAGCTATATTATTAGTTTTACCTTCTCATAGTTTATAACATTTACATTCTGTTCTCCACCTAGAATTCTCTAAGTTGTTTGGTCTTGCTTCTCTGTGTAAATGAATTCAGTGCTTACCACTACTCCTTTTATCACAGCTACTTTATTCCTGAGTTCTTTGTTTTGATATATCTCTTAGTTGTCTAGATTTTATCAGCTACTAGTTCTTTTTTTTTAAGCAGCCCTCATGAGTGTTGCATTTCTTGAATTTTGGCATGTTTGAGAATATCTGTCTGTTGAAGGGCAAACAGATAGGCTAGAAAATTCTTGCACACTTTTGTTCCCTCAGGAGTTTGTCGATATTGCTCCATTGTCTATGGCATTGTGGGTTACACTGGTCTTTTCACCATGGTCTCTTCCATTCATCCTTTATCTGGATGGATTTCATTGTAGAAATTCCAGTATTAGAAGTTAAATGATGGAGGAGGACACTGAGGTATCAGAAAAGCCAAGAGAACTGTAGGTTTAACAAAGATGGCAGTGGTGAACTCTGTAAAAAGCCTCTGCAAGGTCAAAAGGCTGTTAAAAATAGGGTTTGGGTGGGTGGGGGGAGTGTGGAAGAGCATCTTGGGCTGCAAGAATAACGTGAGCAAAGTCATATATGTGTATAATCCAGCTTTGCAAGGTTACAGGGAGGGGAAGGGTACTCAGGGCAGGCTTCCAGGAGAAAGTAACAAAGAAATCAAGACTTGCCAGATGAATAGCCAGGCGAAGATGTCGACAGAGACAGTGTTCCAGGCAGAGGGAAATCATGGACAAAACCTTGAAAATGTGAAAGAGGGTGGAATGTTTGAGCAACTGAAAGAATTGTAGTGTGGAAGGAGTGTTTAAAATTTTTTCCATTACAAAGAAGTACATCTTCACTGGCAAATACTCTATCAAAAGTAGGAAGTAAAAGAATCAAAGTTTTTCTCCACCTCTGCAAGTCCTCAGAATTAACCATGAACACTTTAATGAGCATTATTTTATATCCCTACTCTTCAAGTGAAAATTCACACTCACATATACATGTATGTGTGTATGTATACAGTATTAATAATTGTAAAAATATATCATCTTACAAAAACATTCATGTTTGTCTGCTACTTGATTTTGCCACTTAGAAATATATCACAGATATCCTTCCTTGTCAATACAAGAACTCTATTAATAGCTGAATAATATTCCATATACAAAGAAATGTACTGTAATTCATTTAATGGTTACCTATGGATGGACATTTAGGTTACTTCTAGCTTTTTGAGATTATTAAGAATGCTGCAGTAAGCCCACTAGTACATTATAAATATCTTTGCCCACTTCTACAAGCACTTCTGTGGGATAGATTCTTAGTAGGGTGTTTTAGTTTCCTAGGGCTGCCGTAAATAACCACAAACTTGGTGGATTAAAACAACAAAAATTTATTCTGTCACAAGTTTTGCCTTTTCCTGGCTTCTCATGGCTCTGGGCAATCCTTGACATTCCTTGGCTTGCGGCTACATCACTACAATCTCTGCCTCTGTCCTCACATGACCTTCTTCCTTCTGTGTGTGGATCCGCATATCTCCAAATCTCCTTTTCCTTATAAGGATGGCAGTCATTGGATTTAGGCTGAAAGTATTACCTCTTTTTATTTTTATTTTTTGTGTGTGTGGTTCGCAGGCCTCTCACTGTTGTGGCCTCTCCCATTGTGGAGCACAGGCTCTGGATGTGCAGGCTCAGAGGCCATGGCTCATGGGCCCAGCCGCTCCACGGCATGTGGGATCTTTCCGGACCGGGGCACGAACCCGTGTCCCCTGCATTGGCAGGCAGACTCTCAACCACTGCGCCACCAGGGAAGCCCTTACCTCTCATTTTAATTGTAGTCCTGTTAGTATTTCTTCTGTAGATTGCTTGTTAATATCTCTTGTCCTATTCTATTTTTTTAAAGTTGGATCATTTTATTGAGATATAATTCACATAACATAAAAATGAACCATTTAAAATTGTACAGTTCATTGGGTAGTAGAGTCATTTTCACAATGTTAATTCTTCCAATCCAAGAACATGTTATAAGTCTCCATCTATTTGTATCATCTTTAATTTCTTTCATCAGTGTCTTATAATTTTCTGCATACAGATCTTTTGTCTCCTTAGGTAGGTTTATTCCTAGATATTTTATTCTTTTTGTTGCAATGGTAAATGGGAGTGTTTTCTTAATTTCACTTTCATATATTTCATCATTAGTGTCTAGGAATGCAAGAGATTTCTGTGCATTAATTTTGTATCCTGATACTTTACCAAATTCATTGATTAGCTCTAGTAGTTTTCTGGTAGCATCTTTAGGATTCTCTATGTATAGTATCATATCATCTGCAAACAGTGACAGCTTTACTTCTTCTTTTCCAATTTGGATTCCTTTTATTTCTTTTTCTTCTCTGATTGCTGTGGCTAAAACTTCCAAAACTATGTTGAACAATAGTGGTGAGAGTGGGCAACCTTGTCTTTTTCCTGATCTTAGTGGAAATGGTTTCAGTTTTTCACCAAAGCTACAGTAATCAAGACAGTATGGTACTGGCACAAAAACAGAAATGTAGATCAATGGAACAGGATAGAAAGCCCAGAGATAAACCCATGCACATATGGTCACCTTATCTTTGATAAAGGAGGCAAGAATATACAGTGGAGAAAAGACAGCCTCTTCAATAAGTGGTGCTGGGAAAACTGGACAGCTACATGTAAAAGAATGAAATTAGAACACTCCCTAACACCATACACAAAAATAAACTCAAAATGGATTAAAGACCTAAATATAAAGCCAGACATCATCAAACTCTTAGAGGAAAACATAGGCAGAACACTCTATACATAAATCACAGCAAGATCCTTTTTGACCCACCTCCTAGAGAAATGGAAAGTAAAACAAAAATAAACAAATGGGGGGCTTCCCTGGTGGCGAAGTGGTTGAGAGTCCGCCTGCCGATGCAGGGGACATGGGTTTGTGCCCCAGTCCGGGAGGATCCCACGTGCCATGGAGTGGCTGGGCCCGTGGGCCATGGCCTCTGAGCCTGCGCGTCCGGAGCCTGTGCTCCGCAGCGGGAGAGGCCACAGCCGTGAGAGGCCCGCGTACCGCAAAAAAAATAAAATAAAACAAACAAATGGGACCTAATGAAACTTAAAAGCTTTTTCACAGCAAAGGAAACCATAAACAAGACGAAAAGACAACCCTCAGAATGGGAGAAAATATTTGCAAATGAAGCAATTGACAAAGGATTAATCTCCAAAACATATGAGCAACTTATGCAGCTCAATATCAAAGAAACAAAGAACCCAATCCAAAAATGGGCAGAAGACCTAAATAGACATTTCTCCAAAGAAGATATACAGATTGGCAACAAACACATGAATGAATGCTCAAGATCATTAATCATTAGAGAAATGCAAATCAAAACTACAATGAGATATCATCTCACACGGGTCAGAATGGCCATCATCAAAAAAATCTACAAACAATAAATTCTGGAGAGGGTGTGGAGAAAAGGGAACCCTCTTGCACTGCTGGTGGGAATGTAAATTGATACAGCCACTATGGAGAACAGTATGGAGTTTCCTTAAAAAAAAACTAAAAATAGAACTACCATACGACTCAGCAAACCCACTACTGGACATATACCCTGAGAAAACCATAATTCAAAAACAGTCATGTACCAAAATGTTCATTGCAGCTCTATTTACAATAGCCAGGACATGGAAGCAACCTAGGTGTCCATCAACAGATGAATGGATAAAGAAGATGTGGCATATATATCCAATGGAATATTACTCAGCCATAAAAAGGAACGAAACTGAGTTGTTTGTAGTGAGGTGGATGGACCTAGAGACTGTCATACAGAGTGAAGTAAGTCAGAAAGAGAAAAACAAATACTGTATGCTAACACATATATATGGAATCTAAAAAAAAAAATGGTCATGAAGAACCTAGGGGCAAGACGGGAATAAAGATGCAGACCTACTAGGGAATGGACTTGAGGATACGGGGAGGGGGAAGGGTAAACTGGGACAAAGTGAGAGAGTGGCATGGACATATATACACTACCAAACGTAAAATAGATAGCTAGTGGGAAGCAGCCGCATAGCACAGGGAGATCACCTCGGTGCTTTGTGGCCACCTAGAGGGGTGGGATAGGGAGGGTGGGAGGGAGGGAGATGCAGGGAAAGAGATATGGGGACATATGTATATGTATAACTGTTTCACTTTGTTGTAAAGCAGAAACTAACACACCATTGTAAAGCAATTACATTCCAATAAAGTTGTTAAAAAAATTGTACAATTCAGTAGTTTTTAGTATATTCAAAAGTTGTGCAACAATTATCACTATCTAATTCCAGAACATGTTCATCACCCCTAAAAGAAGCCCTGTATCCATTACCAATCACTTCCTGTTTATCCCTTCCCCTAGCTCCTGACAACTACTAATCTACTTTTTGCCTCTATGGATCTGTCTATTCTGGATGTTTCATATAAATGGGATTATATGTATCTGACCTTTTGTGTTTGACTTCTTTCATTTAGCATAATGTTTTCAAGGTTTATCCATGTTGTAGCATGTAGAAGCATTTCATTCTTCTTTATTGCCTAACAATATTCCATTGCATAAACTTACTACATTTTATTTAATCATTCATCAGTAGATGGAAATCTGGCTTGTTTCCACTTTTTGGTTATTATGAATAATGTTGCTATGAACATTCATGTACAAGTTTTTGTGTGAACATATGTTTTTAAATTCTCTTGAGTATATCCCTAGGAGTAGAATTGCTGGGTCATCTGGTAACTCTATGTTTAACTTTTTGAGGAACTATCTAACGTTTGTGGGCAGTGGTTACACCATTTACATTCCCACAAACAATATTTGAGGCTTCCAATATCTCCACATCCTTACCAAGAATTGTTTTTGTCTTTTAAAAAAAATTACAGCTATCCTACTGGGTGTGAAGTGGTATTTCATTGTGATTTTGATTTGCATTTCCCTAATCACTAATAATGTTGAGCATTTTTTCATGTGTTTATTAGCCATTTGTATATCCTTTTAAATGTCTGTTCAAATCCTATGCCCATTTTTAAATTGGGTTATTTGTCTTTTTATTATTGAGTTATAAGAGACTTAAAAATATATTCTAGATACAAATCCTTTGTTAGGCATATAATTTGCAAATGTTTTCTCCCATTCTATGGTTGACTTTATTATTTATTGATCATGTCCTTTGATGCACAAAAGTTTTAATTTTGATGAATTCCAACTTATGTATTTTTTCTTTTGTTGCTTGTGCTTTTGGTGTCATGTCTAAAACTCCATTGCCAAATCCAAGGTCAAGAAGATTTATCCCTATGTTTTTTTCCTAGGAGTTTTATAGTTTTAGCTCTTACGTTTAGGTCTTTGATTCATTTTGAGTTAGTTTGTGTATGTGGTGTGAGGTAGAGATCTAAATTTATCCTTTTGCACATGGATATCCAGTTGTTTGTTTTTTTTTTTTTTTCGGTACGCGGGCCTCTCACTGTTGTGGCCTCTCCTGTTGCGGAGTACAGGCTCCAGATGCGCAGGCTCAGCAGCCATGGCTCACGGGACCAGCCGCTTCGTGGCATGTGGGATCTTCCCAGACCAGGGCACGAACCTGTGTCCCCTGCATCGGCAGGTGGATTCTCAACCACTGCGCCACCAGGGAAGCCCCAGCAATACTTTTTAAAGATACGGATTGGTGGGTGTAATTACAGACCTACTGAATCACAAACCAAGAAGTTGTACCCTGGAATCTGTATTTTAACAACTTTCCTCAGATCATTCTCATACATACCTAAATTGGAGAAGCATGGCTCTGGAAGAATCACCTTCTTCCAGTTAGTTAAGCTGACTCATTTACTCCAGTGTAACAGAGAAGAGACCCACCTACCCAAAAGAGACACTGATTATAGAGACATGAGTTTATTTGGTTGCCTTTGTGTACATGGGTGTGCAGCCTCATAGAATGTTTGCCAAGTGTTAAAACATTCTGTTATGTTACCAATGATGTCATTGATGTTTGGCTGAAAGAGTGGTGTCCATTCTCTGCAGATTATTGAATCTTTCACTGGTCAGATTCTGTCTTTCTATACTCTTCACCTCTTAAAGTTCTTGCTTTCAGCCCAACCTATATCCCCTTTGATTGGTAACTACGTCAACCAACAAAAAAGGACAGCTTAGGGGTGGAAACTGACCATCTAATCCAAGTCTTCATGTTCTCTGTAAAATGACGAGCCTATATCAAATGTTATCTAAATTTTTAGGTTGCTAACAGCTTCTCATACTTTTCAGCTTCATACCTCTTTGTATTTTTCTTTGAGCATTGTCTTCTGTCCTGACCAACCAGTTAGTCTCTTATTTCTTCCCTGTTTACTTCGTGTTATCACTCAGAGTGTGTTCTTTTATTGATTATAGCATCAAGGAAAGCTGGGACTAAAATGACCTTAGCAGGACTTCCCTGGTGGTGCAGTGGTTAAGAATCCACCTGCCAATGCAGGGGACATGGGTTCGAGCCCTGGTCCGGGAAGATCCCACATGCCACAGAGCAACTAAGTCTGTGTGCAACAACTACTGAGCCTGTGCTCTAGAGCCCGCGAGCCACAACTACCGAGCCCATGTGCCACAACTACTGAATCGCACATGCCTAGAGCCCATGGTCTGCAACAAAGAGAAGCTACCACAATGAGAAGCCCACGCACCACAATGAAGAGTAGTCCCCGTTCACTGCAACTAGAGAAAGCCCGCACGCAGCAAGGAAGACCCAATGCAGCCAAAAATAAAATTAATTAGTTTAAAAAATAAAATGACCTTAGCAATTTTCTGCTACAATCCTTATTTTTAAGATAGGAAAACTGAAGGTCGGTCATGAAACAACTTGCCCAAAGTAACACAGCTAGTTAGTGATCCATCTAGAACCAGCACCTGGGTCTCCTGATTCCTTTTCCAGGGCTCTTCTCATTGTAGCAGGGATAGTTATCTCCACAGAAGACAAACGAATAGCTTTTCATATGTTCTTCAAGCAGGACCAAATCTGGGGTGCAAAAGGAAGAACTGAAGGAAAATAGTGAATTTCTTTTTAAGCTTAGCCTGTTAAAGAGATTTAGCTTTCAGCCACTATATTAGTTTTCATTTTTTCCCCCTTTCTCTGCCAGAAACAATAAAATGACTGCTGTGGCACTGAGAGCAAAGCAAGGTATTATACTTAAATCTGAGTTTAAATGATTTACAATTGAGTGGGAAGACTGTCTGGGGTACTGGGTTTACCAAGCTATTTCTGAATGCCACAGGCAAGCCATGTGACCCTCATCAAATCACAGTGAGTCTAAGTCCCTCAGTTTCTTCATTTTACAGGGCGGACTCTACTCAGAATACTTAGACAGAGACCAATGAGAAAGCAGTGACAAAAAAAGAAAGAAGTTACTTATATTCAAGGGGTATCAACTCTGGGCAGCTTAGTGACTGTCTTTTACAAAGGATAAGATTGAGGCATAGAAAGGTAAATGGACTTCTCATTGCCTCCTACTGTAGCTTGATTAATATTCACTTTTGAAAACTTAAAAAAATCTCCAAGATAAATAGAATATCACATTTTAAAATGGGAGAAAAATCTGGAGTAATAGAAGATGTTTTTCTTCTTACTGATCTTTTTTCTTTCTAAATAAGCCTTTTGGATATTACCAATAGTGTCATTAGAAAGTGAGCATGAAGTAGAGAGACAGGAAAAGAAAGAGATCATTCAAAGAGAATATGACAAAAGAGCAATGACCGTAGGGAGAACAAAAGACCTCAGAGAGACGTGGTAAAGTCAAGTAATTTGGGTGAAAAGAACATGTGGTGCTGTGCAGTAGTAGGTGCCAGGGAGGATAGATGGAAAATAGCATGTGCCTGACCAAAGAGCTAATTTTTTTTTAAACTGAGAACAGTAGGAGATAAACGGGCAGTCTCCAAAGTGCTCTGGAAAATCAATCACAAACATCATCTAGAAACAGCTGACTTAATTCATTCTATTCCTATTACAATAAATCTGACTGGCATATAAAATTCGTGTGCCTGGAAATTCTAGCCTGAAAAATTACTTTTGGGCTCTTGCTTGAATTTTTACGTGAATAAAGAAAACTGGGAAACCACCAAAAAACACAGAGAACCCAACTATTTCCTTCTCCAGAGAACATTTCAAGGCCCAGATCCAGCCTAGTGTGTGGACAGTAATTGACTATATAAAATAATTAGTAAATTTCGGTTATCCAAAATGAGGAGTCTGCCTTTTATACATGAAGATGCAGAAATTCCACTAGGACAGGTACTTGGAGTGCTTTTTCTCATACTGGGGGTGGTTTTAGAATTGACGCATCCGTACTTTCTCACCCTGCCTCCCTCGTATTCAATGCTAAGAGGCTGGCCACAGAACAGAAAATATTGAATGGCCCACCCGGGGTTTGGACCCATGCCAACTGATTCTAATGAAAACTCCATTGAAGTGGCTGTAATGGATTCGCAAGCCTTAAATTAAAGCTACTGAAAAAGAACAATATATTTTATAATATAAACTCACTATAAACCAGCTCCAATTGATGATAAGCAAATCACTTCCGGGTGGTCAGGCTCTTTTCGTGCATGTTGCTGGGCACTTGGTGGGCTCAGCAAGTACTTACCAAGTACTCTAGGGACTTGTACCCCCTCAATTTTGGAAAATTTTCTTTCTCTATTAGATAATTTCATCTCCTTCATTTTCCCTCTTTCTGAACTCTAATTAGGTAGCTATTATACCCCCAGATTTGCCCTCAAATTTTATTATCGCTTCTCTTCTTTTTTTATATCTTTACCTTTTGGTTTTGCTTTTTAAAAAACTACACTTTATTTTTAGAGCAGTTTTAGGGTAACAGCATAAGTGAATGGAAGGTACAGAGATTACCCTTGTATCCCCTGCCTTCACATATGCATAGACTCTCCCACTCTCAAAATCCCCCACCACAGTGGTACATTTGTTACAATTGATGAACCTGCTTGGGCGCATCATAATCACCTGAAGTCCATACTTTACATTAGGTTTCACGCTTTGTGTTGTATATACTATGGGTTTTGACAAATGTAAATGACATGTATCCACCATTATAGTATTGAACAGAGTAGTTTCACTACCCTGAAAATTCTCTCTGCTGTGCCTGTTCATTCCTCCCTCTTCACTAACTCCTGGCAGCCACCTTTCACTGTCCCTGTAGTTTTGCTTTTTCCAGAATGTCATATAGTTGGAATCATATAATATGTAACATTTTCAGATTGGCTTATTTCACTTAATAATATGCATTTAAGATTCCTCCATGTTGTTTCATGGCTTCATGGCTCATTTCTATTTAGAGCTGAATAATATTCCTTTGTTTGGATGTACCACAGTTTATTTATACATTCACCTACTTAAGGACATCTTAATTGCTTCCAAGTTTTGGCAATTTTGAATAAAGCTGCTATAAACATCTGTGTACAGGTTTTTGTGTGGACATAAGTTTTCAACTCCTTTGAGTAAATACCTAGGAGTGCAATTGCTGGGTTATATGGTAAGAGTATATTCACTTTTGTAAGAAAGTACAAAACTGTCTTCCAAAGTGGCTGTGCCATTTTGCATTCCTACCAGTGATGGATGAGAGTTCCTGTTGCTGTACATCCTGGTCAGCATTTGGTGTTGTCAGTGCTCTGGATTTTGACCATTCTAATAGGTGTGTAGTGGTATTTCATTGTTGTTTTAATTTGCATTTCCCTGGTGACATATGATGTAAAGCATCTTTTCATATGCTTACTTCTCATCTGTATATCTTTTTTGGTAAGGTGTCTATTAAGGTCCTTGGCCCATTTTTTAAAATTAATTTATTTTATTTATTTATTTTGGCTGCTTTGGATCTTCGTTACTGCGTGTGGGCTTTCTCTAGTTGAGGTGAGCAGGGGCTATTCTTCATTGCGGTGTGCTGGCTTCTCACTGCAGCAGCTTCTCTCGTTGTGGAGCATGGGCTCTAGGTGTGCAGGCTTCAGTAGTTGTAGCACGTGGGCTCAGTAGTTGTGGCTCACGGGCTCTAGAGCGCAGGCTCAGTAGTTGTGGTTCACGGGCTTAGTTGCTCCGTGGCATGTGGGATCACCCCGGACCAGGGCTCGAACTCGTGTCCCCTGCATTGTCAGGTGGATTCTTAACCACTGCGCCACCAGGGTAGCCCCTTGGCCTATTTTAAAATCTTGTTGTTTTCTTATTGTTGTGTTTTAAGAGTCTTCGTGTATTTTGGATAACAGAACTTTATCATATATGTATTTTGCAAATATTTAGTCTTAGTCTATGGTTTGTCTTCTCATTCTCTTGACAGTGTCTTTCACAGAGCAGAAGTTTTTCATTTTAATGAAGTCCAGTTTACCAATTATTTCTTTCATGAATTGTGCCTTTGGGGTTGTATCTAAAAGGGCATTACCATACCAAAGGTCATTTAAGTTTCTTCCTGTGTTATCTTCTAAGAGTTTTACAGTTTTGCATTTTACATTTAGGTCTATGATACATTTGGCTGTACTTTTTGTGAAGAGTGTAAGATCTGTCTAGACTTATTGTTATTATCATTTAAGATTTATTTATTTATTATTTATTTTATTTATTTTTGGCTGCATCGGGTCTTAGTTGCAGCATGCAGGATCTTTGTTGAGGCATGCGAGATCTTTTGTTGTGGTGTGCAGGCTTCTCTCTAGTTGTGGCATGTGGGTTTTCTCTTCTATAGTTGTGGCGCATAGGCTCCAGGGCACATGGGCTCTGTAGTTGTGGCGTGGGCTCCAGAGCACATGGGCTCTGTAGTTTGCAGCACACGGGCTCTAGCTGAGTTGTGTGAGCTTGGTAGTTGTGGCACGTGGGCTTAGTTGTCCCATGGCATGTGGGATTTTAGTTCCCTGACCAGGGAGTGAACCTGCATCCCCTGAATTGTAAGGTGGATTCTTTACCACTGGACCACCAGGGAAGTCCCTAGTCTTATTATTATTATTATTTTGCATGTGGAGGTCCAGTTATTCTAGCACCTTTTCTTGAAGAGATTATTTTTGCTCCATTGTATTGTCTTTCCTCCTTTGTCAAAGAGTAGTTGACTATGTGTGGGTCTATTTATGGGCTCTCTATTTTGTTCCATTGATCTGTTTGTCTATTCTTTTGCCAGTGCCATGCTGTCTTGATTACTGCAGCTTTATAGTAAGTCTTGAAGTTGGATAGTGTCAGTCATCCAACTTTGTTCTTCTCCTTCAATATTGTGTTGGCCATGCTGAGTCTTTTGCCCCTCTGTAAAAACTTTAGAGTCAGTTTGTCAATATTCACTAAATAATGTCCTGGGATTTTGATTGGGATTGCATTGAATCTATAGATCAAGCTGAGAAGAACTGATATCTTGAGTCTTCCTATCCATAAACATGGAATATTTCTTCATTTATTTAGTCCTTGATTGATTTCTCTCATCAGAAAGATTTGTGGTTTTCTTCATATATACCTTGTACATATTCTGTTAGATTTATATCTTAGTATTTCATTTTTTGGCTGTAATGTAAATGGTATTATGTTTTTAATTTCAAATTCCACTTGTTCATTGATGGTATATAAGAAAGTGATTGACTTTTCTATATGAATCTTGTATCCTATATTCTTCCAATCATTGCTTATTAATTCCAGGAGGGATTTTTTGTCAATTTTTTGGATTTTCTACATAGACAGTCATGTCATTTGCAAACAATGACAGTTTTACTTCTTTCTTCCCAATCAGTTTACCTTTTATATTCTTTTCTTGTCTTACTGTACTAACTAGAACTTCCAATAAAATGTTGAAAAGGAGTGGTGAGGGTATATTCTTGCCTTGTTCCTCACCTTAGCAGAAAATGTTCTAGTTTCTTACCATTAAATATGATATTAGCTGTAGGTTTTTTATAGATGTTCTTTATTGAGTCACCCTCTTGTCCTAGTTTGCTGAGAGTTTTCATCATGAATGATTGTTGGATTTTGTCAAATACTTTTTTTGCATCTATTGATATGATTTGATTTTTCTTTTTTAGCCTGTTGATGGATTACGTTAATTGATTTTCAAATGTTGAACCAGTCTTGCATACCTGGGATAAATCCCTCTTGGCCATTGTGTAAAATACTTTCTATACACTGTTGGATTCAATTTGCTGTTATTTTGTTGAGGATTTCTGCATTGATGTTCATGAGAGATATTGGCCCGTAGTTTTTTTTTTTCCTTGTAATATTTTTGTATTACGGTGTTGCTGGTCTCATAGAATGAGTTAAGAAGTATTCCTTCTGCTTCTATCTTCTGAAAGAGATCATAGAGAACTGGCAAAATTTCTTCCTTTAATGTTTGGTAGAATTCAACAGTGACCTCTGGGCCTAGTGCTCTTTGGTTTGGAAGGTTATTAATTATTGATTCAATTTCTTTAGTAGATATATGCCTATTCAAATAGACTATTCCTTCTTGTGTAATTGTGTCTGTTTTGTTTTATAAATGGAAGATTTCCTCTACTTTATCGTCTAATATTTTGATTAAACTTATTATTTGTTTTCTTAAATTCAAAAGTGTCTTCTTATTCTTTATGCTTTTTTTTATATAGAATTCTGCTCTTGTACTATGGATACAATAATTTCTTAATTTTCTGGGGAAATTAATATTAGCTTTTAAAAAGACTTTTTTAATGGAAGGGAATCACTTTGAAAATTGTCAAAATATGGGGAGAGAGAATGAGAATTGAGTAAAATGGTAGAATATGAAGTTAGTCTATAGGAATCAATCAATATCTTTACTACATACAAGCAATCCATTAGAAGATGCAATGGAATAGAAGAACATTTTTACAACAGCAACAAAAAAGAAAAAACACTTAGCAAAAATTGTGCAAAACATATGAGAAAAACACTACTGAAAGACAATATACCTGAAGAAATGAAAAGACATGCTCTATTCATGGATAGGGAAGATTCACATTGTAAAGATATTGATTCTCTGTAAGTAAATTTATAAACTTAATGTAATCCCAATAAAGTGTTGGCAGTTTTTCTTGAAGAGAATAAACAAGCAAAAATAACTGGGACTCTATGAAACAGAAAAATCAAATATTGAAACATATTATAAAGCCTCAAGTGTTAAAAGTGTATAGTGTTGGTGAATGGATAGACAGCCCAATGAAACAGAAACAATTCAGAAACAGACCCAAATAGATATGGGAATATAGTATAAGGCATCTCAAATCAATATGGTAAAGGTGGAATTCTGGGGAAAGTGATGTCACCAAGATGGCAATATAAATTGTTTTTGACTTCATTTCTTCTCACAAAAAGAACAACTAACAACTATTGAAGAACAAAACACCACTGAGAGAATCATAGAACACTGAGGTGAGACTGAAGCACCTCCCTGCACCACAGAGATCAAGACAGACCGCATTAGAAGGATAAGAGAAGCAACTACACATTTACTGCATTGCCCCTCCCCCAAGCCAGTGCAACACCATGTGGAGAGGTGTCTTCTGACCTCCAGTTCCTCCAGTGGGAAAAAAAGTTTGGGGGATAACTAGCTCTTCTCCTGCAGCAATGTGGGTCATTTTGTGGGAGTTCCTACTCTGATCTCACACCATGGGGATTGCAGGGGAATCTGTGGGACTAGGAATCTAATTGTGATGGAGAAGAAGTGGGGGGGCTTACAACAACCAGCACACAGATCTTGGCAGACCAAGTTCACACCTGCAGTGCCAAGTAGTAATCTCAACCAGCAGCATTGCTCATCTGCAGAACCAAGTTCGTGGTGCATTCTGACCAGAGAACTTGGTGGGGTGCAGATCTACCTAATTCAATCATCAAACAAGGAATTTTGCTGGCTCTAGAGCCTGGTTTGCCCTTGACCAGGCAAGGAACTGAATCACATCCCCATCTGCTGTGGATAGTGTCTTCCAGCCCCATTTGACCAGAAAGGCTTGGTGAAAAATCTTGAAAGTTGTGCAACCCTTTGGCACTTGAGTCTAGATGTGGGTAGGCAGAGCCAGTAGTTTTCAGAGCAAAGCCAGTGGCCGTGTTCAGTAAGAGAACTTGGGGTGCAGGTCAGCTGAGTTAAGACAACAAAGAGCTTTACTGGCTTTAGAGCTGATTCTCTCACTATGCCCAGGAAGGGAAACTAATTCATAGCCCCACTCATTGCTGAATATATCCTTTAGCATGTCTGACCAGGGAACCTGACCAGAGCACATGGGAAGCTGCACAGCCCATTCAGTAACCCTATGTACAATGACAGTTGTACATGGAGCAGACCCCATGGTTTCCCCTGTCTGCAGAGCAAAACCAGTGGCCTCAACTGAGAGGGAATTTAGTGCACACTCTAGCCTGATTTTTATCCCCAAACAATGTACTATACAGGCCCCAGGTCACATTCTGCTGCCCTGCCAAAACAGGGAAGCTAATTCATAGCCCCATCTGCTAGTGAATATAGTACCCAGTCCTGACCATCTAGTAATCCTGACCAGAGAGTCTAAGCAAATTCAGAGCCTATCCTACACCTTCAATTGGGTAAGGAACCAAGCCAGCAGTCCTAGCCAATTTCTCTCAGACAGTGGCCACCCCGATGCCCATCCTCAGGGCTTGAACAATTGCCTCACCCCAATATAGACCATAATAGCAGGCTCCACCTGCCTAAGGACACTACCAGCAGACACACCCAGAAACCTAAATTAAACTGACTGGTGAAGAATAGTCTTTGCCAAAGTAAACCTGCAAAGTCTGGAAGAGGAGCTTGATTACTCAAATGTAATGATATCAATATTAAGAATTAAGAATCATGAAAAATCAGGTAAATATAATACCACCAAAGGAAACTAATAAAGCTCCAGCAACTGATCCTAAATAAATGGAGATCTATGTACTGTCAGATGAAGAATTCAAAATAATCCTCTTAAGGAAGTTTAGTGAACTATAAGAAAACAGACAGACAACAAATGAAATTGGGAAACAATGCATGAACAAAATAAGAAGTACAACAAGAAAATAGTAACCATCAAAAAACAAACAAACAAAAATCCTAGAGTTGAAAAATATAAAAACCAAACTGAAGAAATTGATAGAGAGTTTCAAAAGTAAACTCAATCATGCAGAAGAAAGAATCAGCCACCTGGAGGATAGGATATTGGAAATTACCCAGTCAGAGGAACAAAAAGAAAAAAGAATGAAAAAGAGTGAAGAAAGTTTACAGGAATTATGGAACACAGTGAAAGAAACAATATTTTTATTATGGGAGTTTCAGAAGGAGAAGAAAAAGAGAAAGGGACAAAAAGTGCCTTTAAAGCAATAATGGCTGAAAACTTCCCAAACCTAGGGAAAGAAATGGACATCCAGATCCATGAGGCCTGAAGGATCCCAAATAGTTTGAACCTGAATAAGACTACACCAAGCACATTATAATTAAATTGTCAAAAGTCAAAGACAAAGAACTTAAGAGCAGCAAGAGAAAAAAGAGAAGTTACCTACAAGGGAATGCCCATAGACTATTGGCAATTTCTCAAGAGAAACTTTTCAGGTCAGGAGAGGATGGGGTGACATATTCAGAATACTGAAAGAAAAGAACCGTCAACCAAGCAAAGATTCCTGAAAAATATAAAAATACACCCAACTTCATTCATCATCAGAGAAATTTAAATTAAAACTTTTCTGAAATACCAAATCTTACCTACCAGTTCGGCAACAATCCACAGTTTATTGATGAGGCTTTGAGGAGAAAGGGCACAACTCCTTGGAGGAGAATCTGGGAATATATACCATACTTACAGATCTATTTTTCCTTTGACCTAACAATCCCACTTTTGGGAATCTATCTTATAGATATCCTATAGATACATATGTAAGAAATACATATGTACAATAAAATGCATACAAAACAAACCCTTTCAGGCAAAAAAAACCCCACCCACAAATAAACAAGCAAAACCCAAATGCAAAAAAGCCAAAAACAATACTACAACAAAAATGAAGATTATCATGTACTCCTATGGAGAGATCTCCAGGATACATTTTTAGTGAAAAAAGATTTTTAAGGCAAAAACCAGCATACAGTCTACTATCTTTTGTGAAATAAATAGGGAAAATAAAAATATTCATATTTGCTTATATCTACCTAAAGAAATATTAAAAAGGCAAACAAGAAGCTAATAAAATGATTTCCTGTTGGAGACTAGGAATGGAAAGGAGGTGGATGGAGGCAAGGTTGAGAGTGAGACTTCTCAGAGAATCCCTATTTATATTGCTTTGACCTTTAAATCATGTAAATATATTGTTAGTTGAAAAATAATAAAGATGGATAATCTTTTATATGCATTATCTCAATTTCCTCCTGTTTCCTTTTACTGTTTCCTTGTTTGGACTTTTGGTATGCTGCTATATCACTGAATGATCCCGAGATGCCAGAGTCTGAAATGTATTTTCTATAGGCCTTTTCATTTCTCGAGAGAAAAATTCATCTTCTTGGGAGCTAGATGCTTGGCTACTGGCATCCTGTGGGCAGGCAAGAGGGAGTTGAGGGGTTCCTTATTTAGTGTGCAGACTTTCACTTCATCCAAGTGTTTTCAGCTCCACATCCACTCCTGCCCTCCACTAGGTCTGCTTTGGTTTAATTTTTCCATAGAATGATTCTTTGGTTGTGGGCGTAATTGCCTGGAAGCTTAGGTGGTGATTCAATCACTTCATACACAGATTTTCAACTAATTACCCTGTATTAGCCCCATACCTCACCTTAGTTTTCTGAGGTGTTTGAAATCTGTAAGCCCTGGTCCTGTAAGTGTTCTTCAGGGTGAATAATTTCCATCCTCCTCCTCCTCCTCCTCCTTCTCCTTGTGGCAAATATACATAACAAAATTTACCATTTAAACCACTTTTAGGTGTACAACTCAGTGGCATTTTAAGTATATTCACATTGTTGCACAACCATCATCACTATTCATCTCCAGAGCTTTTTCATCTCCACAAAATGAAACTCTGTATCCATTAAAAAATAACTCACCATCTTCCCCTTCCCCCAGATTCTGGCAACCATCATTCTATTTTCTGTTTCTGAATTTGACTGCTCTAGGCACCTCATATAAGTAGAATCATACAACATTTGTCCCTTAGTGTCTAGTTTATTTCACTTAACATAATGTCTTCAAGTTTCATTCATGTTATAGCATATGCCAGAATTTCCTCTCTTTTTAAGGCTGAATAAGACTGCATTATATGTATAGAGCACATTTTGTTTATCCATTCATCTGCTGATGGACATTTGGGTTGTTTCCATCTTTTGGCTATTGTGAATTATGCTACTATAAACACTGGTGTATGTTCAAGTCCCTGTTTTCAATACTTTTGGGTTTATTCCCAATAGTGGAATTTCTGGATCATGTGGTAATTCTATGTATATTTTTTTGAGTAACTGCCATACTGATTTCTGCAGCAGCTGCACCATTTTACAATTCTCACCAACAGTGCACAAAGGTTCCAATTTCTTCACATCCTTCCCAACATTTGATACTTTATGGGTTTTTTAAAATAATAGCCATCCTAATGGGTGTGCAGTGGTATTTCATTGTGGTTTTGATTTGAATTTCCCTAATGAGTAGTGATGTTGACCTTTTTTTGTGCTTGTTGGCTGTCTGTATATCTTCTTTGGAGAAATGTCTAAGTCCTTTGCCCATTTCTTTAATTGGGTGGTTTCAGTTTTTGTTTTTGAGTTATAGGAGTTCTTTATATATTTAGAATATAAGTCCCTTATCAGATATATGATTTACAAATATTTTCTCCCATTCTCTGTGTTACCTTTTTACTCTATGGATAGTGTTCTTTCATGCACAAAAGTTTTTAATTTTGATGAAGTCCAATTTATCTATTTTTATTTTGTTGCCTTGCCTTTGGTGTCATATTCAAGAAACCATTGCCAAATCCAAAGTTATAAAGCTTTTCCCTTGTTTTCTTCTAAAACTTTTATAGTTTTAGCTCTTATGTTTAGATCTTTGATCTATTTTGAGTTAATCTTTATATATGATGTAAGGGAAGGGTACAGTTTCATTCTTTCATATGTGGATATCCAGTTTTCTTAACACCATTTGTTGAAAAAATTGTCCTTTCCCTACTTAATCATCTTGGTACCCTTGTCAAAGACCATTTGATTTTATATGTGAGAGTTTATTTCTGGACTTTCTCGGTCTACATGTCTGTTGTTATGCCAGTATTACACTGTTTCAATTACTGTAGCCTGTAGTAATTTTTCAAAATCAGGAAGTGTGAGATCTCCAACTTCAACTTTTTTCAAGATTTTTTTGACTATTCATGGTCTCTTGAGATATTACATGAATTTTGGGATGCATTTTGCTATTTCTGGAAAATATACCATTGAGTTTTTGATAAGGATTACAATTTAATCTGTAGATCACTTTGGGTAGCATGGACATTAGCAATATTAGGTTTTCCAACCCCTGAACACAGACGTCTTTCAGTTAATTTGTGTCTTTTCTAATTTCTTTCAGCATCATTTTGTAGTTTTTAGTATACAAGTTTTTCACCTCCTTGGTTAAGCTTATTCCTAAGTATTTTATTCTTTTTCCTGCTGTTGTAAATGGAATTGTTTTCTTAAATTCATTTTCAGATTGTTCATTGTTAGTGTATAGAGAAACAATTGATTTTTTCTGTGTTGATTTTATATCCTGCAACTTTGCTGAATTTGTTTATTAGCTCTTACAGACTTCTAGCTATGTGGTCTTCATTATGTTACTTAATCTTCTGTGCCTCAGTTTCTTCATCAGTAAAATGAGAAAAATGATAGTGTCTAATTCATAGCCTTGATGTGACGATTATATGAAGTAATTTATGTGAGCACTTAGAACAGTATCTGTCACATAGTGCTCATTCAGTAAATGTTAGATATTATATATTTTAAATTGTATAGAGAAAATGTAAGTAGGACAAAAAAACTATAATTTCACAAGTATCATTGCTTAAGATGAAGCAAAGAAAGAAAACTGAATTGATTAAAAGAAAAATATTGAGTGAACTATAGTACAGGTAATTAGACACAGCAAAAATTGGGAAGGTGATAGATGACTAAAGTTTGGAAAACCATAGTCCATAACAAAGATCTCTACCCTTTGAAAGCAATATGTTGTAAAGCTTTAAAATTAAGGTTTTTTTCCTACTTTCCTTATCAATGTTTCAAAGGACTTAGTCCTAAGTTTTCACCAGAGCTTCCCTTTCTCCATCAATTAATGTAAGAACTAACTTACTGGAAAAAGCATTTGAACTGAAAATGACTGCTTCTACACTACCTCCCACAACACACACACACACACACACACACACACACACACACACACACCTACACTGAGTGGGAGATGCATCTGCTTCCCAGATGTTTGGGACGGTCAACGTTGAGACTTTTAAAGTACTCTGAGCCTCCAGACTGGATTGCTATTAGAAAGTGGGATAGGGCCAAGCCTTCAGTTAAGAAGGGTAAGAATGGGGGCATGGGTGGAGTTTAGAGTGTTCAGAGAGTAGAGAAAGGTGCAGTGACATGCAGAGGGGGGAGATGCGGGATGAAAAAACCTGTCCTCACTTTTAACTATTATTGTTTCTGGAGAGTTTTACATGTGGGTGAATAGCTGGGACCTGTTCCACGATTATGATGTGAAAGGGCTTGTCCAGTCACTAACGTGAGATTCTACTGTCCTGCTCAACATACCCTTGGCCACTGGATGTCATCTTTTGAAGGTGCCTTGTACCTTAAGGTTAGTGCAATGGTTCCTAAACTGAGTCATTGATGGGCCACAGTTGTAACTTTTGCCATATATGCCTACCATCTACACAAAAATGATAGTTAACATTTTCTTTAATTTAAAATCAATTCACCTTTTAAAATTTAACTTTGTCTTAAGCCACAATAGTCTATAAAAACTTGGATTTAATCAATTAGTTATACTTTTTCTAATACATATTAAAATAAATGCATAAATAGCATTCATAAATCATCTACAATTATTTAGTGTACTATCAGTAGTATGGGTGCAACTCTTAGGAAATACTGTGCTAGTGTAATATATACTCCAGGATCAAAGGAAGCCTGATATAGTGGTTTGCTAACTAATCACAGAGAGCCCTGATTATCTAAGACTAACTGGTACTGGAAAAAATCACTTAAAGAGAATTATGTGAAACAGGGGATGATGAATAGTGGAAAAATAAAAGGTTTGATTGGAATTTTAGTTCTAAAGTGAAGCTAGTATGAAAAGAAGTTTATCTTACATTTAACTCAATTCAGTTTCAAATTCAATTATTTTCTAACTTCTTAAAACAAATAATGAATTGTTGCTTTAGGGGGTGTAATTTTCTTAAAACTTACATGACAGCATGATTATAATACCCTTCACTTTACTTTTGACTTTCACTAGAGGGTCATTTTTGCAAAGCTGTTTGAGAACTGAGTCATTTTTTCCAAGGACCTCTCTTAAGATTTTACTGTTCAAATAATTCTCATTTGAAATAGTGCTATCATCATCCTTGTCCATTTTCTCTTCTTCAATTGTTAACTGATCTAACTTTGCCAGGTCATCATTTGCCAATGACTTTGTGAGTTATTTGGGCAGTTTGCCAACATCTTTTATCTACTTCATACTTCTATATATTTTGCAAAATTTTCAATTTCATTTTGCAAGTTTGCACTGTGCATTGTTGGATATTTATAGAAAAGAAAGACCATTGCTAAAATGACCAGGGATAGACACTAACATTAGTCAAAGAGGCATGTTTAAGTGGGGCCCAGTTTTACTATGATTAATTCACTGATGAATATTTTTTGTGTTATGATAATTTTTGCTCCCTGCAGGAAATTACTGTGTAGATTCAGATAATGAACACTTGCATAATAAGAACCTCTCTGCACATCCAATAAATTCCATCTTTATTTAATTAGGATTATTTTACCATATCAAAGATTATTGATTATTATTATAATGATTTATTATTTAGTGTACCAGTGGTAGCAATGATATTTTTAAACCAAAAAAAGTCAATATTGTAGGTAATAATAATGTATGAGAAAGAAAACTTCTGATATCAGTGAACCAGATTGAACAAAGGCTTTAACTTGAACTGAACCAGATCATGTCCTACTTAGAAATATTGCAAAATGGGTTTATATTGCTTGATTAATAAAGAAAAGACAATCAAGAAAACACTGCAAGGTAGTTATATCAGGCTATACAATGTGTCAAGAACTATGTTTAACTAGATCCCATTCGTTTATTTTTGTTTTTATTTCGATTACTCTGGAAGATGAATTGAAAAAGATATTGCTGTGACTTATGTCAGAAGTATTCTGCCTATGTTTTCCTCTAAGAGTTTTATACGGTCTGGCCTTACATTTAGGCCTTTAATCCATTTGGAGTTTATTTTTGTATACGGTGTTAGAGAGTGTTCTAATTTCATTCCTTTACATGTAGCTGTCCAGTTTTCCCAGCACCACTTATTGAAGAGGCTGTCTTTTATCCATTGTATATTCTTGCCTCCTTTATGAAAAGTAAGGTGACCAGATGTGCATGGGTTTATCCCTGGGTTCTCTATCCTGTTCCACTGATCTGTATTTCTGATTTTGTGCTAGTACCATACTCTCCTGATTACTGTAGCTTTGTAGTATAGTCTGAACACTGGGAACCTGATTCCTCCAGCTCCATTTTTCTTTCTCAAGATTGCTTTGGCTATTCGGGGTCTTCTGTGTTTCCATACAAATTGTGAAATTTTTTGTTCTAGTTCTATGAAAAAAGCCATTGGTAGTTTGATAGGGATTGCATTGAATCTGTAGATTGCTTTGGATAGTATAGTCATTTTCACAGTATTGATTCTTCCAATCCAAGAACATGGTATATCTCTCCATCTGTTTCTATCCTCTTTAATTTGTTTCATCAGTGTCTTATAGTTTTCTACATACAGGTCTTTTGTCTTCTTAGGTAGGTTTATTCCTAGGTATTTTATTCTTTTTGCTGCAATGGTAAATGGGAGTGTTTACTTAATTTCTCTTTCAGATTTTTCATCATTAGTGTATAAGAATGCCAGAGATTTCTGTGCATTAATTTTGTATCCTGATACTTTACCAAATTCATTGATTAGCTCTAGTAGTTTTCTGGTAGAGTCTTTAGGATTTTCTATGTATAGTATCATGTCATCTGCAAACAGTGACAGCTTTACTTCTTCTTTTCCAATTTGGATTCCTTTTATTTCTTTTTCTCCTCTGATTGCTGTGGCTAGGACTGCCAAAACTATGTTGAATAAGAGTGGTGAGAGTGGGCAACCTTGTCTTGTTCCTGATCTTAGAGGAAATGGTTTCAGTTTTTCACCACTGGGAACGTTGTTCGCTGTGGGTTTGTCATATATGGCCTTTATTGTGTTGAGGTAAGTTCCCTCTATGCCTACTTTCTGGAGGGTTTTTATCATAAATGGATGTTGAATTTTGTTGAAAGCTTTCTCTGCATCTATTGAGATGATCATATGGTTTTTCTCCTTCAATTTGCTAATATGGTTTATCACATTGATTGATTTGTATATTGAAGAATCCTTGCATTCTTGGGATAAACCCCACTTGCTCATGGTGTATGATCCTTTTAATGTACTGTTGGATTCTGTTTGTTAGTATTTTGTTGAGGATTTTTGCATCTATGTTCATCAGTGATATTGGTCTGTAGTTTTCTTTCTTTGTGACATCTTTGTCTGGTTTGGTATCAGGATGATGGTGGCCTTGAAGAATGAGTTTGGGAGTCTTCCTCCCTCTGCTATATTTTGGAAGAGTTTGACAAAGATAGGTGTTAGCTCTTCTCTAAATGTTTGATAGAATTCGCCTGTGAAGCCATCTGGTCCTGGGCTTTTGTTTGTTGGAGGATTTTTAATCACAGTTTCAATTTCAGTGATTGTGATTGGTCTGTTTATATTTTCTATTTCTTCCTGGTTCAGTCTTGAAAGGTTGTGCTTTTCTAAGAATGTGTCCATTTCTTCCAGGTTGTCCATTTTATTGACATATAGTTGCTTGTAGTAATCGTTCATGGTCCTCTGTATTTCTGTAGGGTCAGTTGTTACTTCTCCTTTTTTATTTCTAATTCTATTGATTTGAGTCTTCTCCCTTTTTTTCTTGATGAGTCTGGCTAATGGTTTATCAATTTTGTTTATCTTCTCAAAGAACCAGCTTTTAGTTTTATTGATCTTTGCTATCGTTTCCTTCATTTCTTTTTCATTTATTTCTGATCTGATCTTATGATTTATTTCCTTCTGTTAACTTTGGGGTTTATTGTTCTTCTTTCTCTAATTGCTTCAGGTGTAAGGTTAGGTTGTTTATTTGAGATGTTTCTTGTTTCTTAAGGTAAGATTGTACTGCTATAAACTTTCCTCTTAGAACTGCTTTTGCTGCAACGCATAGGTTTTGGGTCATCGTGTTTTCACTGTCATTTGTTTCTAGGTAATTTTTGATTTCCTCTTTGATTTCTTCAGTGATCGCTTGGTTATTTAGTAGTGTATAGTTAGCCTCCATGTGTTTGTATTTTTTACCGATTTTTTTCCTGTAATTGATATGCAGTCTCATAGCATTGTGGTTGGAAAAGATACTTGATACAATTTCAATTTTCTTAAATTTCCCAAGGCTTGATTTGTGACCCAAGATATGGTCTTTCCTGGAGAATGTTCCATGAGCACTTGAGAAGAAAGTGTATTCTGTTGTTTTTGGATGGGATGTCCTATAAACATCAATTAAGTCCATCTTGTTTAATGTATCATTTAAAGCTTGTGTTTCCTTATTTATTTTCATTTTGAATGATCTTCCCATTGGTGAAAGTGGGGTGTTAAAGTCCCCTACTTTATTGTGTTACTGTTGATTTCCCTTTTTATGGCTCTTAGCATTTGCCTTATGTATTGAGGTGCTTCTATGTTGGGTGCATAAATATTTACATTTGTTATATCTTCTTCTTGGATCCATCCCTTGATCATTATATAGTGTCCTTCTTTGTCTCTTGTAATAGTCTTTATTTTAAAGTCTATTTTGTCTGAGATGAGAATTGCTACTCCAGCTTTCTTTTGATTTCCATTTGCATGAAATACCTTTTTCCATCCCCTCACTTTCAGTCTGTATGTGTCCCTAGGTCTGAAGTGGGTCTCTTGTAGACAGCATGTATACCGGTCTTGTTTTTTTTTTTTTTTTTTTTTTTTTTTTTTGGTACGTGGGCCTCTCACTGTTGTGGTCCCTCCCATTGCAGAGCACAGGCTCCAGAGGCACAGGATCAACAGCCATGGCTCATGGGCCCAGCTGCTCTGAGGCATGTGGGATCCTTCCAGACCAGGGCACGAACCCGTGTCCCCTGCATCGGCAGGTAGACTCTCAACCACTGCACCACCAGGGAAGCCCAACAGTCTTGTTTTTGTATCTGTTCAGCCAGTCTATGTCTTTTGGTTGGAGTATTTAATCCATTTACATTTAAGGTAGTTATCAATATGTATGTTCCTATTACCATTTTCTTAATTGTTTTGCGTTTGTTATTGTAGTCTTTTCCTGCTCCTGTGTTTCCTGCCTACAGAAGTTCCTTTAGCATTTGTTGTAAAGCTGGTTTCGTGGTACTGAATTCTCTTAGCTTTTGCTTGTCTGTAAAGGTTTTAATTTCTCTGTCGAATCTGAATGAGATCCTTGCTGGGTAGAGTAATGTTGGTTGTAAGTTTTTCCCTTTCATCACTTTAAATATGTCCTGCCACTCCCTTCTGGCTTGCATAGTTTCTGCTGAAAGATCAGCTGTTAACCTTATGGGGATTCCCTTGTAAGTTATTTGTTGTTTTTCCCTTGCTGCTTTTAATATTTTTTCTTTGTATTTAATTTTTGGTAGTTTGATTAATATTTAACACAATATTATTAATCAATACTACTACAATATAAAATAAAAAGTTAAGAAATAGTAAAGTAGATAAACAACAAGGACCTATTGTATAGCACAGGAACTATATTCAATATCTTCTAATAACCTATAATGGAAAAAATCTGAAAAAGAATATATACAATATATATATTATATATTATACATATATAAAACTGAATCACTTTGCTGTACACCTGAAACATTGTAACTTAGCGGTCCCCAACCTTTTTGGCACCAGGGTCTGGTTTTGTGGAAACAATTTTTCCACGGACTGTGGGAGGGCAATGGTTTTGCGATGATTCAAGCGCATTACCTATATTGTGCACTTTATTTCTATTATTATTGCATTGCAATATATAATGAAATAATTATACAACTCACCATAATGCAGAATCAGTGGGAGCCCTGAGCTTGTTTTCACTTGCCACTCACTGATAGCATGTTGATATGAGTCTGCAAGTAATTGATTTATTATGGTCTCCGTGCAGTCAAACCTCTCTGCTAATGATAATCTGTATGTGCAGCTGCTCCCCAGTACTAGCATCACTGCCTCAGCTCCACCTCAGATCATCAGGCATTATATTCTCATAAGGACCGTGCAACCTAGATCCCTCGCATGCACAGTTCATAATAGGGTTTGCACTCCTATGAGAATCTAATGCCGCCACTGATCTGACAGGAGGTGGAGCTCAGGTGGCAATGCGAGCGATGGGGAGCAGCTGTAAATACAGATGAAGCTTCACTCACTCACCTGCCGCTCACCTCCTCCTGTGCAGCCCAGTTCCTAACAGGCAATGGACTGGTACCACTCCTGCTCCGTGGCCCGGGGGTTGGGTACCCCTGTTGTAAATCAACTATACTTCAATAAAGAAAATAACTTTAAAAAAAAACGGTGAAGGGGCTGAGACTTATTTACATGCCAGTTTCAAGGATACTGGCAGAAGATATGAAACTCCTGGGTCAAAGACAGATTTCCTTACTGCACAGCAATCAACATGAGCTTCATGTTCATATCAGGCTCCCTTGCCACACCTACCCCCGTTCCCCCAGGGTGATGCAGAGGAGGCTGAGTGAAAGCTGTCCACAAAGCTGAGGAACGCTGAACTTAGGGAAGTTGAATCTTATAATTGGCTGCACGTCAACCTGTTCAACATTTACTCTACATGGAAACATTATGTTTATTATACTGGAAGTTTTAATCACCTCCTCTTCACTCCATTGGTGAGGGAGGGAGTCCACCCTAGGGTTGTGGATATTGCCAAACACATGGCGCCCAACACTGGCCAGATGAGAGCCACAGCACTTTATTAGTCACACACACTCACAGCCCAGGGTAGGAGGACACCACCTGCCTTGCAGGGCACATGGGGTGGCACACAGGTGCCTCCTGGTTTCTGTGGGAATATGTGATTTGCTTGTTTGAATAATTCTGCAGGATGTCAGGGAACTGAATCCCACTACTCAGGGATAAGCAGGAACTGTGCCTTGTCCCCTTGATAAGAAAGGTTGTTTGGCTAGGGGATCTTATCTACAGGAGCATAGTGGGAGGAAAACTTATATGATACTGGACAATAAACAAATCTGCACTTTAACCCAGAGGGGGATACTATATCTTTCATGGATATTTGCTGTACAAGCATCCTTGATAATATAGTCAATTCCTCTGCTTGCAAGACATACAGAAATGTGAGAGACCCATGCATAACTGTCTTCAAGTACAAAGACAATAAGATTGAAGAACAAGCATATTTTGATTATGATAATAAAAAGCCTATAAGATTATGATAGTAATAAGTTTAAATGAAAACTTACCCGATCAATCAGAGTCAATAATTTTGACAGTTCCTCCTCTGATGGATGAGGTCAAACTATACAAATGGACCCTTTTTTTTTTTTTTTTTTTTTTTTTGAGGTACGCGGGCCTCTCACTGTTGTGGCCTCTCCTGTTGCGGAGCACAGGCTCTGGACGCGCAGGCTCCGCGGCCATGGCTCACAGGCCTAGCCACTCCGCGGCATGTGGGATCTTCCCGGACAGGGGACACGAATAGGAGGACTCTCAACCACTGCGCCACCAGGGAAGCCCTAAATGGACCCTTTTAATTGTGTAAAAAGCTAGAGTAGAACTGTGGGGAGAAGCACATTCAAACCTCTGTATTCTGAGTATTTGACCATTAACAGGTGTCTTTAACCACTCCAGGTCTGATATGGTAAGCCTAACTTTCTAGTTAGATGAATAACATCTTAAGCCTCGGAAAAAATAAGAATAAGAAAAACAAATCATATTGGGAGTAAACTAAAAAAAAATTGTAAAACATTTTCTTTTACCTTTTTATATTTTTCCTTATTACAATAGAACAGATGTAATAAATAACTCACTATAAAAATCATAAACAGAATCAGAAATAGAATAGACATCTCTGCAGAAATGTTGCCTTCTCAGTGGGTTATAAGAACCCAACATGATAACCCTCATCAAATTTCCGATCCTAGCTCAAGTACTACCTCTTTTGAAAAGTCTTTTTCATTTGCCTCTTCTAAAATTAATATCCTCATCTCCTGTGAATTAAAAGGATTTTTATAACATTTATTATAGAAGCTATCACATTCTCTTGCACTAAAATAATTTTCTTATATCCTCTACCAGAGATGGTTTCTGTCTCCAAGCAGCTTACAGTCTGGTCAATAAATTTTCATTTTCAAATGGATTTTTTCTTTACTTTTAAAATTTCTTGTTCTTTTTCTTTTATTTTTGTGTCTCTCATAGTTCTCTATAGAAAGGAGTGCTCAATAAATGCTTGTTGATATAACTGGACAAAATAAATGGAAATAATAATACCCTATATATTTGTAGTGCTTTTAAAACTTATTAAAGCTCTGTTACGTCAAGGATTTCATTTGATGCTTGCAGTATCCTTGTAAACAAAGGAGGGTTTGCTTTGTTAACCTCATTTGACAGATGAGAAACCTGAGGCACGAGATAAGTGACTTGCTCTAAGTAATACATATTGTTGGGAATGTAAATCGATACAGGTTTTATGTAAAGTAATTTCAACTGGTACATTTCCTTCCTTCCGCTTTTCCTTTCTTCCTCCTCCCTTCCCTCCTTCCTTTTTCCATTATCTATCTATCTATCTATCATCGTCTATCTATCTATCTATATCTATCTTAAAAGTATTCTTACTTTTGATCCAGTGAGTCCACTGATAGGAATCTACCCTAAGGAATAATCTGAAATAGATTAGTTTTTGTGGAGGGTTGCTCATCACAGTGTTACTTAGTGAAATGTGGAGGCAGCTTAAAATACCCAACAAGAGGGAAGTAGTTAAATACATATGGTAAGCCATACAGTAGAATATTTTATTTTTAATAATTTGATGTATTTATTTTTGGATTGTTTTTCTCTTTGTATGTATATATGGTTAAAAGTAGTAACTCAGTGTTGTGCTGGTATAGGATAGAGATATAGATCAATGGAATAGAATTGAAAGTCCAGAAATATGCCCTAATATTTGTAATTAATTGGTTTTGACAAATGAGCAGTGACAATTCACTGGGTCTGCTCAGCGAATAGTCTTTTCAACAAATAGTGCTGAGGCAACTGGCTATCCACATACAAAAGAATGAATTGGGATCCCTTACATTATGCCACACCCAAACATTAACTCATAATGGATCCTAGAACTAAATGTAATAAAAGCTAAAAATATAAAACTCTTACAAGAATACATAGGAGTAAATCTTCATGACCTCGTGTTAGGCAGTGCTTTCTTAGATATGACATCAAGAACACCAGCCATGAAAGAAAAAGACAATCCACAGATTGGAAGAAAATATTTGCAAAAAGTCATAGGCAGTTGACCCTTGAACAAAGTGAGGGTTAGGTGTGCCCACCTTCTCTGTAGTCTAAAATCCATGTATAACTTCTTATAGTTGGTCCTCTGTTTATGCAGTTCCTCAGTATCAGTGATTCCACATTCATGGATTCAACCAACTGTGGATCATGTAATACTATAGTATTTACTATTGAAAAAATCCGCATATAAATGGACCTGCACAGTTCAAATTCATTTTGTTTGAGGGTCATCTGTATATGACAAGGAACTTGTATCCAGAACATATAAAGAACTCTTGAGACTCAATGATAAAAAAAAACAAACAACAGATTTTTTTTAATGTGCAAAGATTTTGAATAAACATTTCTCCAAAGAAGATCTACAAATGGCTAACAAACACATGAAAAGATGCTCAACATCATTAGGCATAAAATAATGCAAATCAAAACTACAAAGTGATACCACTTCATATTCAGTAGAATGGCTATTAGGTGTGATAATAAAAAGATATATAACAAGTATTGGTGAGGATGTGGAGAAATTGGGACTCTCATACATTGTTGATATGTATGTAGAATGACACAACCTTATGAAAAATGTTTTGATAATGTCTCAAAAAATTAAACATAGTTTAACCATAGGATCCAGAAATTCCAGTCCTATTTAGCTACTCAAGAGAAATGAAAACATGTGCACACAAAAACTTGCATGTGACTATTTATAGCAGTATTATTTATAATAGCCAAGAAATGGAAAGAAGCCAAATGTCCATCAACTGATGAATGGATAAACAAAATGTGGTATATCAATGCAATGGAATATTATTTAGTCATAAATGGAATAACTTACTGATGAAAAAATGTACTAAAATTAGATTGTGGTGATGGTTGCACAACTCTCTAAATATACCAAAAAACATGGAATTGTACACTTCAAATGGGTGAATTTTATGGTGTGTAAATTATATCTCATTACAGCTGTTAACAATGGCATCATACAATACATGTTTTCTATAAACCACTTTATTTGATTATCAATATATTGTTAATATATTTCCTGCTAATAGATATATTTATACATTTAAAAATATTTATTTGCTATTAATTACAGAAGTAATGCATGTTCATTGGACAAAAATCTCAAAGAATATATAAATGTCTAACATAGAATATCAAAGTTTTCACATAATCTTTTTATTTCCTCAGAATTCTATTAATAGTAGATACAATGATATATTTAATGGCTGCTTAGTATTCTCTTGTAAGGCTGTACCATAATTTACTGTTAATTCCGTATTATTTTCTAAATGGGAAACAAGCTCTAATAAATCCCCCTACTATGAGCATCTCTGTGCATACATTGTGGTACAATTGCCCAACTATCTTGTTAAAATAAATTCCCATAAGTGTATTTGCTGGTTAAAGTGTATGTATATTTTTAGTTTTAGAATTATACACTGCTAAATTTTATCAAAAAAATATACTAATTTGTACTCTAATCAACAGTGTTTGTGGAGTATCTGTTCTCCCTTCTCTTTTTCCAACCCTGGTTATTATTTTTTTTCTTAAAACATCTTTGCTAGTTTGGTAGGTGAAAATGGTGTCTTATTTTAATTTAAAATTATTTTTGATTATTAGTTAAGTTGAACACTTTTTTCATGGACTTTTGGCTGTTTACATTCCTTTATGAATTGCTTGTTTAAACCCTTTGGTCATTTAAAAAATGGAAATGTTATCTTTTTCTTCAAGACTATATCCAGTAGAATAATATGCAGACAATAAAAAGGTTTTATGAAAAATTTTTGATGCTTATTTTCAATGTTAAATTAAAAAACAGAATAGAATACTGTATCTTTTCTACCCACTCCATTCTGTAAAATATCTTATAAATTAGGAAATACTAAAAAAATTGTAGGTTTAGATACTTTAATGTTCTTTAAACTTTGTACTTTCCCTGTTTTCTATAATGAGCATATATTACTTAATTAAGGAAATCTTTTATTTCAAAGAACAGAGCTAGTTTGTGGCCAAACCAGGACTAGAGTCTTCATGCTCTCCTGCCCTCTGCCTTGCACATCTACACAGGTGTGGTCAGAGGTAGAAGGAGAACCAAGGGAAGGCAAGGAGAGCCAAGGGTATCAAGAAGAGTGTTGTAGGAGGACAATCTTATTCTTAGGAGATGCATGCTGAAAAACTTAGTGTTCAAGTGTAATGGTATCTGAAATTTAGGAAATGTATGCTGAAGTATTTAGAGTGTCATGAAGTCCGGGGAGAGAGAAGGGAGCGGGGAGAGGGAGAAAAGGGAGGAGAGAGAGGGAGGGTGAGGACTGGAGAATGGAGGAAATGTGGTGAAATGTTAACCGGTGAAGCTAAGTGAAGGGTATATGGCTCATTGTAGTATTCTTTCAACTTTTTATAGGCTTGAAAATTTTCAAAATAAAGAAGTTGGGAAAATTGTGAAAAAAAGAAGGGGTAATCAGCTGGCAAATGTTTTGGAGAAATAAATTAGGATTAGCCCTAGGGAGCAGGAGACCACTGGAACTCTTTTAAAAAATGTTGATTTCAGAAGGGTTATAGAAGGAGCGGGGCAAAGTCAGATTGCAAAGGGTTGGCAAGTCAGTGGGAGGTGAGGCAGTCAAGTCAATGGTGTGGACTGCAATTCTGAGAATATGAACAATGGGGAAAAGAGAGATGGGAAACTGGCTTAAGAAGCAATAGAATTTTGGAAACTTTATATTGTTATTAATTTTCACCTCATTATGGATTCCTATTAATATAGAATTAATATTTGACCTTCTTTCTCCCCTCCACACATATGGCTTTCCTGATGTATAAAAGGATGAATTAGTAAACCAATAAAAAGAAGTAAAAGAATAATATGCACAATGCTACCATCTAGAGTATCCGCTGAAAATTACACCCGGTGTTTGACATCAATTCAGGAGACTTGCTCAGAGACTAGTTTAGGGCCTTTGGGTTTCTGTGTTTGTTGCTTTGTGTTAAGCCATGTAGGAGGGTAAGCAATAATCTTGGTGAAGCCCAGTGTTTGGGTACCAGTATTTTTATCCCAGAATGAAATATTTAAAATTTCCATGAAGTCCTAAAATTTGATTTCAAACTAAGAAAGTCATTTTGGCAATGCTTTACTTCAATAGCTCTGGAAATGAAACAGAAACATTTAGAAGGAGAAGAGGAGGTCAAAGACAACCTTAAGTACAAGAATTAAGGAGGTTATTCTGCTTAGCTGGGAGAAAGGTGAAATTACGCTTGAAGTTTATTTTTTGCTTCAGAAAGCTTTATCAATCTTTTTCATTAATCTGAAGCCAAGTGTTACTGGATAATGGTGAAGGTGCACATATGGGAATGCACTGTCGGGGAAGGGTAGACAGAATAATTTAGGGTAGGCAAGAGCTGGATCTTGATGGGTATGTAGGATTTCAACAGTTGAAGATGGGGGTGGACAGCAAAAGTTCCAGGCAGAGGGATCATTGAGAACAAAGGGAGAAAAGCACAGGGCCTGTTTGGAGAATACGGATCCATACCCATATGGCTAGAGTATGAAATTCACTAGGAGAAAGAGTGGGAAAGAAGGTGGGAAAGGTGGATTGGCATCTATATTCCTCTCTTCCTCCAAGCAGAGGTTCACTTTTGAGAATGGGGGCGGGGCTTGTCTTTTGTTCCTTTCTAAGGGCCTAATACTTGGCTGGGCATACAGTAGGGGCTGAATAAATTTTGGTCAATTAGACCATTAGCTAATACCATTGTGCACTTATATCTCCTAGAGTTTGGACATCAGAATGAGGAATGAGAGTGGATGCTGGGATTTAGCTACTACAGGCGTGATGCTGGTGCTTGAAATCAGGCAAGTCCAACTCCCAGCTAACATCCAGAGCAGCACTTCTCAGACTTTAGTTCGAATCACCTGGGGATCTTTTTAACATGAATATTCTGATTCCATATGGCTGACTGGGGCGGGGCCTGGGAGTCTGCATTTTTAACAACCTCTCAAGTGATGCCTATGTTGCTAGTCTGGGGACAAACATTGAGTAGCAAGGATTTAAAGCCCCCTCAACCCCCTACTCCTTGAACTTCACAGACTCCAGACTCCTCAATGATTGAGCACAACTAATGGTTCTTTACTTAGTATAGCTGATGAAAAAGCTCAAATTTAAAGTATCTCATGAAGATATTCTGCCACTAGAATTGCCAACATTTGGACTGTCGGCATTCCATCTGTTTCATCTTTTTTCTTTTTTCTACTTTTCTTAGTTAGGTGAGTATGGTTCTACCTGGTGGGACTCAGAATGTAATCTAGTGTATTTTTTAAAAGGGTAAGGCTTGAACCTCCAAATATAGACTTAATCTATTGATTGGACATCCTTTCTGTCTAAATTCCATGCCTGTTTCCTCAGTAATTACAAGCCTGTGTGTCTCAGGCTGATAGCTCACACAAGGGGCAAACTCTTGTCACTGGTATTCTGAAAATGATTATTGTTATATGGCTGTGAGGGTCTGGATTAGTAGGAGTGATCTCCACGATGAAAATGAAAATGATGGTAAATTGTTGCGTATATTAGTTGGCTTCTGATGAATTTCACAATACCACCTGGCCACATTTCAGCTGCCCTACAGGGAAAAAGACTGGAGTCCTGACGATTATAGTCTTATCAAGAAAGATGCCCATCTTTAGGACAAGATCAGAGGGTTTTTTGGTTTTTGTTTTTCCAGATATATTTATGGGAAACATAGGCCTAACAGTGAGATAGTCACAGAGTCTGGAGTCTGGAGGCAAAGAGAGGCTGCCTACTTGACCCTCCACCTGAACCCTTGTCTTTTCTCTTTTCTCAGTGTTTGGGATACCCATCTGCTCAGATTCTCAGTTTGACTTCGCAAGGCCCCTCATCCGCCTAATTTTAGCTGCTGGTTATAGCAAGTTCTGATCAGCAACTTCTGACCACCTGGGGGTCCACTTTTAAGTGTAGCTGAAGGAAGAGGTTTTCTGCTGATATAAACAGATATGTAAAAGTATATATTAGAATCAAGAAAGCAAAAGGAATTGAGGGAATTTTGCTTTTGCTTTTTTTTTTTTTTTTTTTTTTGCGGTACGCGGGCCTCTCACTGTTGTGGCCTCTCCCGTTGCGGAGCACAGGCTCCGGACGCGCAGGCTCAGCGGCCATGGCTCACGGGCCTAGCCGCTCCGCGGCATGTGGGAATCTTCCTGGATCGGGGCACGAACCCGTGTCCCCTGCATCGGCAGGCGGACTCTCAAGCACTGAGCCACCAGGGAAGCCCTGCTTTTGCATTTCTTAAAAAATATTTATTTATTTGGCTGCGTCAGGTCTCAGTTGCGGCACGCGGGATCTTCATTGCTGCGTGGAAGATCTTCGTTGAGGCATGCAGGATCTTTTTTAGTTGCAGCATGTGGGATCTAGTTCCCTGACCGGGGATCAAACCCGGGCCCCCTGCATTGGGAGTGCAGAATCTTAACCACTGGATCACCAGGGAAGTCCCTGGTTTTGAATTTAAATCAATTTTTCTTTCAAGGACTAGAGCAGTTGTTGTGCTTTCTTTTCTACCCAAAGGGTGTGGGCTGTACTAATGACTAGCGCAGCAACCTAAAAACACACCTGTTTTTTGTGAGGAGGGACTGGACTCTTCATAAGAAGCTTCCTGCTCAATGTCCTGGAGCGCTTTCCCTATAAAATTCAAGTCTAGAGGAGGCCAGATAAAACAAGCCTTCTGATTCCTGGCTATTTTTCAAATGAAATTCTATTTGATCTGAATGAGGATTCCAAGTGAACGTTAACCCTCCTTCCTTCTTTTCTTCCTGATATACATGTTTAAAAATCACAAAAGAGCTACTATGTTGAAGAGAAGTTCAAATACTACGGAAGTGAAGTTTCACCATCCTGCACCTTTTTTGGATTACCACAATTAATTTAGTTAATATCCATCACCTCACAGTGACAATCTTTTTCTTGCCCTGAGAACTTTTAAGATCTATTCTCTCAGCAAGTTTCAAGTATACAATCCTGTATTGTTAACTATAGTCACCATTCTGTACATGACATTCCCCAGAACTTATAACTGAAAGTTTGTACCTTTTGACAACCTTTACCCGATTCCCCCACTCCCCACCTTTGGCAGCCACCAGTCTGTTCTCTGTTTAATCTGACACTGCAGAGGTAACCATTATGAACAGATTGGTGTAAATTCACTTTTAATGTTCGTATATGTAATGTTCGTATATATTAAGGTATTTAAATTATTTCGGTTTACAAATTTGGATGATATTTTCTATACTCTTCCGTGTTCTTCATTTAGCAATATATCAAGGATACTTTCCCATGTAAATATGAATAGATTTCTCTTATTACATTGCTCCATAGTATTCCATTGCCATAATCTAGTTAATAATTCCCCCATTGACAGAAATTTCATTCATTTCATTTTTTTCTATATGAATTATGCTACAACAAATGTGCTTGCACAATGCAAGTTGTTTTTGCAGCATAAATTCCTAGAAATGGAAATCTTGGGTCAAAATGTCTACATATTTAAATGTTGACAGATCTTGTTAAATTTCCTTTTAAAAAGGCTATATCAACTTAAACTCCTACTGCCAATGTATAAGAGAACTTGTTTTCTAGAACCCTTACTAATACTGGGTATTTTAATCCTTTATTTTTTTTTGTCAGTTTGAAAAATGGAATTTTTGTGTTATTTTAATATATATTTCATTCATAGTTGGTAAGGCTGAGCATCTTTCCATATGTTTGATGGCCATTTATGTTCTTTCTTTTGAAGGACCTACTTCCACCAGGAATTTGCAGAGGGCAAACAAGCCAGGTTTCATGACAGAGCTCTGGTAATGAGAAAGGTGTTTCAACCTATACTTACTCAGAAAAATCAAGACAAGTATTTCTTTTTATTAGAAGTACAAGTATGCTTCTTTAAATGGTAAATGCTAAAGGAAAGTAGAATGTGTCATTCTGTAAAGATTACATAGACTCGCTCTGTAGTATATTTCAGAGACACTAAGGCAATTAAACAGAGGAAAACATGGAGGAATATAACTGCTGGGGAAGCTAGCAGTGTAATTCTAACCATCCATCCATTTGTTCATTATTCAACAAATATTCAACAAATATTTTTGAGCATGTACAATGTGCTAATCACTGAGTATCCAATGGTGAACAAAGATCCTAGTCTCTGAAATAAAACTAGTTTAAATTTTGGTTCCATCTCTTACAGCTGTGTGATCTTGTACAAGCTGCTTAATGTCTTTGAGCAGCAGTTTTCTCCTCTGTAAAATGGATATAATAATAATATGTACTGCATAGCGATGTTGAGAGGATTAACTGAGATAATTCAAGTTAAGTCCTATGCACAGAGTTAAGCACCTAACAAAAGTTATATTTGCAATTCTTGACAAATGAGTTGCTGCTTCCTCCCCAAGATCAACTCTGGAGAAACTATAGAAGACAGAGGGAAACAGATTCCAGGAACAACAACAGCAACCATAACAACAGCAACACTGTGAGAAACACCTGGGGATACTGAAAGTTGACTTTAACTGGTGTGTGTAGAAGTTGGATGGCATCAGTGATAGGAGAGGGCAGAAGAAAACTTTTAGAGCTCTACTCCTTCCTTTCCCCTGTGTACCCTTAGTATAATTACTGCTTGCCTTATTCATTGCAGAAATCAGCTGCAGTAGCCCAAACTGCCTGTGTTAACAGGCTCATGAGTAGATGGGCAATGCAAAAGTCCTGCTGCAGGGAGGAGTTGAGGAGCATAGGGATAAACTAACCAGTTGCCTTCTGGCATTCAATGCTCTGCCTCTCCCCCTCCAAGCTCTTAGATATAATGGATTGCAACACAAGGTGACTGACCAGAGGAGTTGCCTCATGGGCTGTTGAGATAGAGGAGTAACAGTAGTTCTGTCATGTCTGGGGCTCTGCACTAGGACTAGACTAGGCCTGGCTTTTGTCCCTTCCTTGATATACATTTATTAGATGCAGTAGCTGATACCCCCAGGAAGCAGGAATTGACATACCTAGACTTCTGAAGGATGGATGACTATTGAAGAAAAAGAAAACAAATTGGACAACATATACCATCCATGCAGAATTATTGGAATAGATGGACTAATAATTTAAAATATACAAGTTAAATATATATAAAGAGTTATGGTAATAAGTTAGTAATATGAAATAAAATAAGGTAACTTTAAAAGGATCAAATGCAAAATATTAGGCACAAAATATATATTTACCTATATGTTTGTCATTTCTGACATTCTTCATTCCTTTGTGTAGACCTGTTTCCATCTCATGTCATTTTACTTCAGCCTGAAAAAATTCCTTTATCATTTCTTCTTAAATATACTTTTATTTTAGAATAGATTTAGATTTACAAACATTGCAAAAATAGTAGAGTTTCCATAGACCCTACACTGTGTTTCCCCTACTGTTAACCTCTTACACTAGTATGATTTGTCACAACTAACAAATCAATATAGATACATTATTATTAACTAAAGTCCATTCTTTATTTTGATTTCCTTAGGTTTTACCTAATGCCTTTTTTCAGTCCCAGAAATCTATCTAAGATACCACCTTACATTTAGTATTCATGTCTCCTTAGCCTTCTCTTGATTTTGGCAGTTTCTTAGACTTTCTCTGTTTTTGATAACCTTGAGAGTTTTGAGGAGTACTGGTCAGCTATTTTATATATTGTCTCCCATTTGGGTTCATGTAAATTTTTTTTCTTATGATGAGACTGGTTTATGTGTCCTCGGGAGGAAGATCACAGAGGTAAAGTGCCCTTCTCAACATGTCGTATCATGGGTACATATTATCAGCATGATTTATCACTGTTATGTTAACCTTGATCATCTAGCTGAGGTAGTATTTGTCAGGTTTCTCCACTATAAAGTTAATATTTCTCCCCCTTTTTTACATCGTACTCTTTGGAAGGAAGTTATTACATGCAGCCCACATTTGAGGAGTGAGGAGTTATGCTCCACCTCCTTGAGGGGAGACTATCTAAATAAATTATTTGGAATTCTTTTATGTGGGAGGTTTGTATATTATCCTCCATTTATTTGTTTACTAAATCATTTATTCATACCAGTGTGGACTTGGATACTTATTTTATACTTTGAGTTATAATCCAACACTATTTTCTTTTTCAAATCATTCCAACTTTGGCCATCTGGACCTTGAGGTAAATGCTGTGTCCCTTTGACATGGCTCCATCTTTTTTTTTCCTAGTCCTTCCTTACTTTCTGGTACTACAGGATGTTCCAGGCTCATCTTGTGTATTCCCAGCTCCATCCCTAGAGAGTTAGTCATTTCTCCAAGGAGCCCTGGTTCCTTTTTTTTGCAGAATTATATTAAAAACCAAGATCTAGGCACTGAATATAACATTTCTTTATATGCAAGTTTTCTGGTAACAAATTCGCTCAACGTTGGTTTGCCTGACAAAGCATTTATTTAGTCTTTATTTTTGAAGTCCCCCGCCCCCGCTTTGGATATAGAATTCTTTTCCAGCTTATATTCTTTCTGACAAGAAGTCAGTATTCATCTTTACCTTTATTCCCTTATTTAAGGTATTCTTTTCCTTCCTCTGGTTGCATTGAGGATTTCTTTCTGTATCGTTAGTTTTCAGCACTTTGATTATGATGTGCCAATTGTGTTTTTCTTTGTGCTTATACTGCTTTGAGGTTTGTGGAGATTTTTGGATCTGTGAATTCATAGCTATCATCAAACTGAAAATCTTTCAGCCATTATTTCTTCAAATACTTTCTCTGAACCTCCATCGTGGGACTCCAATTACATATAGTGAGACCACTTGTGTTAACCCACATGTCACTGAGGCTCTGCTCATCTTTTTTGTTTGTTTGTTTTGGATTTGTATAGTTTCCATCACTATGTCTTCAAATTTGCTCATTTTCTGCAGTGTCTAATTTGTTGTCAATACCATCCAGTGCAATTCCATTTCAAATATTATATTTTTCAGCTCTAGCACTTTCATTTGATTCTTTCTTATAATTTCTATTTCTTTCCTTATTATGTCAATGTTTTCCTTTAAATCCATGAACATATTTTAATAGCTATTCTAAAGTTTTTATCTGCTAACTCTATTTCCTCTGTCATTTCTGTGTCTTTTTCTGCTGTTGATATTTCTATTGCTTATGGGTCATATTTTCCTGCTTCTTCACTTGTCTAGTAGTTTTTTAAAAGGATGCTGGATATCGTGAATGTTTTGTTGTTGAGTGCCTGGATTTTGCTGTCTTACTTTAAAGAATGTTGAATTTTGTTTTGGCAGGCAGTTAAGTCACTTGCAGATCAGCTTGAAACTTTCAAGCCTTGTTTATAAGCTTTGTTATGGAAGGTGTAGGGTAGCCTTTACTGTAGGGCTAGGTTACCCCTATAACTAAGGTGTGATCATTCTGGGATCTCTACTTAAACTCCTGGGTACTCAAGAACGTTTCTCCCCTCTGGATGATTGGAACTCAATGTTTCCTAGCCTTGGATAAGCTCTTGGAGAGAGAAGGAAAACCTATGCTAGATACACTATAGTGAACATTGAGAGTATCAAAAAGAAAATTCTAAAAGAACCCTGAAAGAACAAGGAGTACAGCTACAGAGGAACAAGAATTAGGTTGATCTCAGACTTCTCAATAGCAACATTAGATACATGAAGAAAATAGAGTATCCTTGAGGAGATGAATAGGAGAGCTTCACAGGGAAAAAACCTGGGAGGGAGGGGAAACCAGAAGTACTGAATTGGTAGTTGATCAAGACCCTCTACAGCCATTGTTTAATGGTACAAAAGGCCATGTGCATATCTTCCAGGGAAGAATATTAGGCATGATTTTCCCACAGTGGATCAAGTTTCTCCTCTGGAATCAGAAAGAATAATTCCATCTTGCATTTGTATTATATTTTATACATTTCAATTGCTTTAATATTCATTGCCACATTTGAACTTTTGTGTTGTTGTGTTCAGGTGGTGTTGTTTGCTCCATTGTATAGATGAGAAAGCTGAGACCCATTAAAGTCATGCCATTGATTATTGACAGAGCCAGAGGCAGACCCAGACTTCTAAGTATCTAGCACACTTATTTCTCTTGTTTTTCGGCATAGTGAAGGAGCATGAAACCTCAGGTGAGTTGGGTGGATTGTGAATTGATTTGTCAAATGGACCTTGGGGGTAGGCATTCTCAAGTGAAAAGGTAACTGTGCCACCCATGAGAAGGCTGTGTTATGTTGTATTTGGCTTATGTACTGTGATTGTCCTTAGTTCTGAGATATGATCCAATAATGAAAAATAATCTCTTTTCCCTGTTGGAGTTCTTGTTAGTCATTTATGTGAATAGGTTTTATTGGGATAATTATTGTAAATGTGGCACACATGAAGAGTGGCTCCAATTGCATTTTTAGAGCATAAATGTATGATAATGAATTTCATGGCAACTCACACAAATCTCCTTGTCCTGAAAGCCACCAGCAGGAGAGACATTACTGTCTGTCAGAGAAATGACAGAGAGGAAGAAACACCTTCTTTAATTTTTCCCTCTCTAAATATGAAGTGTCTCTTTCCCATGGAGCTCATAAAGGCCCTTCATGTTGTCAGCTGTACATAAGCATTCTTTTTACCAACTACCCTGAGGTTCTTAAAGCCCCAGTGAAGGAACAAAAAGAGCATAATAATTCTAAGAAGCTGGCTGAATGCTAGAGTGCCAACATCTTCCTAATTAGAGGGGAATAGAATCATGAATGCAGCAGTGTGTCAACCCCATGGCTAGTCTTCTCTTTGGTGGAGTGATGAGCTTCAGAGAACCTGTCCTATCAATGGGAATGTGGTCTCCTGCTTTGTGATTATACTTTCATTTGTGTGTCCATCTGAAAAATGTACTCTGTGAGAATCCGGAAAGCCCTGTCTCCAACACACACACACACACACACACACACAGACACACACACGCACACACACACACACACACACACACACACACACATTCTTTCTCTAGCAGAACCTTCATGCTATGAGAGCACAAGCCCTTGCACAGCCCACTAAAAATTAAAAGAAAAGGATGGATGGAGTTTGAACTGTATGCTAGGAAATTTCAGAGCCCCACACATCAAAATTGTAAATAAACCAAATACAAAATCTGATCTGATAGTGAAGTCTAAACTGGAGCTCCAAATGTAAAAGATGGTTGAAGTGGACCAGAGAGAATGAACAATAGGTAGAGGTGAGCCTGAAAATCTTTTAGGAATAGCTAATTTATATGTTAATACTCTCTACAATTTTAAGATTTGAATTTTATTCTGCTTTACACTTGAAGCAGTGTTTTTTCATTTCAATCAGGACCCTTTGGGTATATAATTTATTACTGGAATTAAAAAAGAAAATGTAAAACTTTTGCATAGTCTGGCTGGCACCCGCTGCATTTGGCATCATCCTTTTCTAAACTCCATGGTTACTTACTTGAGTTACAGGCTGGATTGCTTTTGGTAAGATGGTGTAGCTGGAAAAGTTGGTTTCTGGAGTCCCCAACTTCTGTACTCTGTTCCCTTTTCTCTTTGTGTTGTCTGCCCCACCCCCGGTGTTTCCCAGCACCACCCCCAGCCTTCAGACTTCCAGTACTGCCAATTCTCTTTCTTCCTTCCTATTAAAATCTGCTCTGAGAAGTCGCTCTAATATCAATCATTTACGACTCAGTATGGATTTAAATCAACTTCCTTCCCTCTCACAGGGACCGTCCCTCTAAGCTTTATCTCCAATTATGGAATTAAAGACTGTTTCCCTTCTTAAAGGGATTTCAGGCATCACTGAGTTTGTGGGAAGTTAGATTTTTGGCCAAGCTGACCTTAGGCATCTCAGAAATTGACGGATGATTGTATCACCCACAATACTTAACACAGGGGCTGGCACACCTAGTAGCAGTTCATTGAGGATTTGCTAATTGGATTAAGTAGTTATTTACTCCTCCTACCAATAAGGCTTTTTCTGTTAGGTTTTCTCTTTGGCTGTCAATGTTGCCCAGATGGATATTGTAGGACTTGGGCACATTGTGGATCTTGATATTACACTAAAGTTTGATAATGAAAAAGGTTGCAATATTTGAGAAGATTGAATCTTGAGGGATAAGTCAATGAGCAGTCGCAGGACAGAATCAGAAAGTTAAACAGACATATATGAATCTTCCAGAACTGAAAACTGTTGAAATTGCTGGAAGATTAGATCATATTAGTCATTTGCTATAAACCTGCTCCACTGTACCTTCAAAGAAGAGTTTATTTCCTGACTGTCAGTCAACTGTGTCCTGATTAGAGGGAGCAGGATCTAAGGAGGTCAGAGTCTGGGCTTTGGAGTCATTTCTGATGTGTTTTTCTTTTGCGTAAAACACAGCAGGAAAAGTGAGTGCAAGGTGGAGAAGAGATTTACATTTTTTTCCCTTATTGCTCACATGAAGCTTATATTTCCATTTAAAATCTTTTCACGGAAAGCTCTTGGAAAAATTGACCCCTGAAGCAAGCATTATTTGGAGAGTTTGGGATGTGGCTTTCCGGGAAGATGTAGGTTTGAATGTCATTAGCAGACAAGCGCTGTGCTGGGCCTCTTGGCTTTTTGCTGGCTGGCGTTCATCCATACACCACTCAACCTTCCCTGCTTCTGCTACTGCTAGAAATGTCTTTGCTATTGTTCTGACATTCTCCAGTACATTCTCGAACCCTCCTTCACTGTCATCTGGGAGTGGCCCACCCTTTATGCACATAAATCAATTATTGTCATTTTCCCCAAGAAATCCTGGGATGAGGGAGTGGTGGTTGAGCTCAGATGAGAATACTTCTCTAATCTCCATGCCTATTTGTTTGATATAAGGACAATGTCTACCAGCTTTGGGGGAGGAAATGGGAAGAAAAATAGGGGTACTTTGCTATCCCCTTGACAAAGGTAATTGCCTTAACCACTAGGTAATATTTCATCCCCCACCTCTTATACTCTCATTCCTAAGAAACCCCAGAGTTCCTCTCTTTTATGGCCTCATATTTTTTTTTACAATAGGTTAGGGCTACAACTGTTAATAAGCAAGGGCTTTTGCTCTGGGCCTGTCAAACTAGCCCTTTTCAAGTCTGCAAAATTTGTTTAGCAATTAAAATAAAAGAGATATGAAATCTCATATATTCATGTAAGTGGCTCTTCCTTTCATGTTTTTGCCTGGCTATAACTTGAGATGCTTTTTAACCACAAGCTTTTCATTAGGTAGAAAATGTAATTATTCTCTTAGAGAGGAAGGGCAAAACACTCCCAGTGACCTGTGTAAAGAATCCCTTTAACTAATGACAGCTTCTCTCAAATTAGAGCAAGAATTATACTGATTCTGAACAATATGAGGGCAGGACAATAAAATCAGGAAAAATTTAAGAATAACATCACTTCCCTAATAAGTAGTTTTCTACTGTGAAAAGCTTGTAAGCAGTTTATTAAAGGAATTTGGAAATATAAAAACCATTGCATTCTAGGCTCAATAAAGCAAAATGATAATGGCGAACAATCTCAAAGATCTTTCAATAAGAAGAAGGCTTACTGGAATGTCCAAGAAATGTGCAGCATCAGATGAAATAAAATTTTATTTAATGTAGTTCAAAATCTCATTTCAGTGAGTTTCAAACTAGTAATACAACTTTCTTTAATCAAGACTCTTAATTAACCAAACTCTTTTCTGAATTGTATTTTTGCAGAAAGAGGCATATCAAAAGATAACCATGTTCCAGTTTTTTTTTTTAAACAGCACTTCCAGTGTATTGTGGGCTCACTATGGGTTAAGCACAATCTCTTAAGCTTTTTACAACTACATCACTAGTCTGAGCTGATGCCATCTCTGGTTGGAAAGATGACTCCAAGGCCCAGCAATATCTTCAATCTTCAAATATTAAATTTTGTTCACTGATATAACTTACTCTACTGTACTCACTAAGGCAGGAAATTGGACTCATAGGATTTCCAGCCATAAATTTTGAAAAATAATAGGGTTTCAGGTTAACCCTCAGTTACCCGGACAAAAAACAATTAACCACAATATTCTATTCTCAGACCCAATGAAGAAAGGATTGGCCATGCTGATGTGTCATCGGATTGGAAATAGCCCAAGATGATTGCCCACAGTTTGGAAATAATTTTTGTTTTATAGTAAATTTGTGGTACTAGAAATTGATCTGGGGTGTTTGTTGTTATTCATTATATATAGTCATCCAGAACAGTGGGTGGCTTTAACCCGGTAGGTGCTTTAAAATATATTTTTGTCTAAATAGAAGAATGAATGTGCACCCTGTATATTTTTTAAAATATCAAACCAATATTTGTTGCCAATTACTCCTGATAATCTGTTTCCTTCTTGTCTTGTACTCCTCCTACTCATTGAATCATTGGGCTTATTGTTTCAGGGGAAGACAAATATGATCTGGAACAAATGTATCATTGCTCAACTCTGAGTTTCAAACTGTAATTTTCTGAGCGCATCGTGAGATAATAGTTTCAAAAGCCAAGCTTTGATCAGAGTAGATTCCTTTTACATACCAAGAGCAAAATGTGATGGTCTGAAAATAGTACTTCACTATCAGCCATTGTGTAGAGGGGATGGATGATACCAACATAAGGGAAGTTTTTGCCACTCAGGAAACTGAAAGCTGTTTTGGTGCTCAGAGGAACTTGGAGATATTTGAGAAATAATGTGCTTAGGTTTAAGATGCTGACTTCACATTCTGGGCCACAAAAAGTGCTGGTATTGCCTTTCTTGTTTATAACTCTTGGAGGGGATCAAGTGGTGTCCCATATCAACACAGGGTAGCCACAGTTGAGTAGAAATGGCACCATGGATATAGTGGGGATATAGTATACCTGGTCCTAGAGGGCTGTAAAGGAGATTTTAAATTCTCACATAACCTGGTGGGAGATGCAAGAGTGAAGAAAGGGTAGGTGGATTAGAAGAGGCCTGGGGTCAGGAAGAGGAGGGAGCTGAGTGCAGGAACCTCACCATCAGAGTAACGGCAAGGCTCATGGTCATTAGCACAGGGTCCAAGCATGATTCTTCAAAGACCAGGTGGCCCTGAGACACTGTGTAGTGGATACATTTGCAAGACTCATGATGGCCAAGCATGGTTAGGGACATCTCAGCAAAGGTCAGAAAGAAACCAGACACCAACATGAAGCACAGAAGTTCTTTCTCAAGTGCAATGAGGCTATATAAGCTTCCCTCTGCACATTGGTACTATCTTGGAGAAGGAGAAGAGAAGATATTTTGAGAAGATAGAGGCAGCCCTAATAGGAAGTTTGAACTTTGAATTGATTGAATATTAACCTGAAAGATACTGGGGAAATTGAGGCTCTAGAGCAAGATGAAATCAGATATAGATAATTAAGTTGTTTTTTTTTAATAACTGGGTCAGAGTGTGTAAATTTGTACTTCCTCTAACAAATGCATCCCCCATTACTTTATAGACTAAGGTGAGGCTCATCTGCCCTTCTAACTCAGCAGCAAGTCTTCCCTTTTATTAATTTTTTCCAAGTATTCATTTTTATCTTATTTATTTTTTCTGGCTTTATTGATGTATAACTGACAAATAAAATTATATATATTTAAGGTGTACTATGTGGTTTAATATTTATATACATCGCAAAATGATTACCACAATCAAGCTAATTAACACATTCATCATATCACATAGTTACCTTTTTTCTTTTTTTGCGAGAACACTTAGGATCTACCCTCTTAGCAAATTTCCTGTATCCAATACAATATTATTAACCATGCTGTGTATATATGTAGTCACCAAGCTGTATATTAGATCCCCAGAACTTATTCACTTTGTACCTGAAATTTTGTACCCTTGACGAACATCTTAGTATTTCTCACACCCCCCAGCCCTGGCAACCAACATTCTGCAGTATGCTTCTGTGAATTTGTCTTCCTTTTTATATAATTACTCTGAGAAGTATATGAAAGGGAGTGAGATGACAAGAGAGGAGTTCTCTATTAAAAGGCAGATTTCTCTGGAAGTAGTTACACCTTATGATTGTATCAGTTAATACTAAATTATTAGTTAACAAAATAGTTTCCGTTAACAACATCTCAGTAGGGGTTTATAGAAAGGGCAGGGGGATAAAGACTAGGCACTTTGGAGAAGACAGATAAGGAAGAATTAAGTAGTAGGTGTAGTTTTCTTAACATATTTGAGGTTGCTTGGATAGTATTTATCCCATGGTTCTTTTCCCTTTTTCTTAACTTGGTGGGACACAGGAGAGGCCTGCTCTATACTTCTGGTTATTATCAGGGCAATATTGTGAGGTAGTTAAGAGCATGGACTTTGGAGTCAGATAAGCCTGGGTTCAAATACTAGCTGTGTGACCTTGAACAAGTGACCTCCCCATTTTAGCTTCAGTTTTCTAATCTGTAAAATGGGGAAAATCCTATGTATGGCAAAGCTTTGTTGTGAAGGATAAATACAATCTGAAAACATCTAATATCTGAGATGTGATAGGTAATGCTTGTTCCTTTTCCCTTGTCAGCTGTGTTGACGTCTTCCCTTTGCCTCTCCAGATCCATTCCCCACCCTTTTCTATCCTCCTCTGTGTTTTGTAAGACTGACTTGTCTTAGACTCCTTCACTAGGCTTACTTTTCCTCTGGTTTCTGGGTGGATGAGACTAATGGAGAACACTAGTGGGAGAGCCAGAGGGAGGAAAGTGAAGTGGGATATTTGTTGGGATATTTATTGCCCCAGCTTCTTCCCTGGAGGATGCCGTAAGCTGATGAGGTCCCTCAAGGAAAGGTCACAGGAAGCCCTCTCCATGGAACCCTCTCTCTCCCCTTCTGGGAGCAGCTTCCTCCTGTTGCCCTTTCAGGCCTGAGGTGATAACCTCCCCTCATCCCTCCCAGTACTTCATTATCTCTTCTTGTAGTTTACCTCACCTTTGTAAATAGTCCCTTTATTAAACTCTCCTCAAATTACTCAATTTGAGTGTGCTTGCTTATTTCTTGCTGGGACCTTGATTGGTACATTTTCTCACCATTTCTAAGTATCTATGAGAAACAGAAGGAAGATACATGCACTCAGTCTCTCTGCCAAGGCTTGAGTCAGCTGTCCTGATCTTTCCTTTGAGATGCTGAGTGAAAAGAACACCAAACTAATGGTCAGAAGACTTGGGACTTCTCTCTACTTCTGTCATTAACTCCCTGTGAGCTGGAGCAAGTGACACGGCTCATCTGTGGGTCTTGATTCTTCTGTAAAATGAAGGGATTGAATTAGACGACTTCCACAGTAGCTTCTAGTGCTTACTCTACAGTGACTAAAGTTTTCCCTAGTAGAGTTGTAGCAGACATTCCTTTGATGTTAACTCACTTAGCTTTTTCCATACAAGAAAGGAGAATGATGCATCTCCTGATCTTTCTTAAGAAAGAAAGAAAGAAAGAAAAAACAAACTCTTAAAAATGATAAGTGAAACTTTTAAACCTTCTAATCAATCCCTCTGCTCTCAGATTAGCACATCAGGACTCTTGACATCTGAATGCTTTATTATGACTTTAAGTCCATACTTATAGCGCTTCAGCTTGATTTCTTCACAACAACAGGAGACAGTGGAAGAGACGGATGATAGGCAGGAAGCGACAGACCAGGAGTTTAAATGGTGATTCTTCCACGTGGCCTTAGCAGGCGTCAAAAGTTTTGGTTGTTGCTATAGTTGTTTGGTTTTGACAGTTTGTGAGTGTAGGAAGAGTAGAGAGTGAGGGGAATATTTATGCACATCTGGACAAAAAGAACAATGAAGGCACATGGAAAGGAATATGATAACAAGGGGATGGTTTGGAAGGAAGGTGTGAGACTGTGTATTGTGATCTATGTTCTAGCCCACTCTGTTGTTTGTTTAATTACATTATAGGATTTGATTATCACAACAACTATCTGAAGTAAAGATTGTAATAATTTTAAAGAAGAGGAAATAGGCTCAGAGAGGCTGAGAAACTTGCCCAACTTCACCCAGCTTTATTACTAAGGGGAAAACCCAGCATTTGAACCTAGGCTATAGGTTTAAAAGTCTACACTTTCCGGAGACTGATAAGGGGTGAAACCATGAATTACATCTGGTGATTTCAGAGCATACAGAGAGTTTAGAATAATTCACTCATGCACTCATTCAAGAAATATTTATTGTGTATCTATTATGTACCAAGCAATGTTCTGTATACTGGGATAAAGTGACTTGTGAACCAGTCAGACGAAATCCCTGCTCATACCTCCTAGGAGCTTATCTCCTAGTGAATGGGACAATCAACCCGTACACAAGTAACAAAATGTAATTTTCTGGTAGTCATAAATCTTTTGAAGAAAATAAACTGGGGAGAAATTGATTGGGAAGTGGTCACAAGTGATTTCTCTGAGAAAGTGACATTGAAGCTGAATCTAGAATGACTTAGGAGTTGGCCTGCAAAGATCAGGAATAAAGGGCATTTCTGACAGAGGTACAGCAGGGAAAAGGAAGGAAACCTGTATAACTGGGGATGGAGGGAGAGAGAGAGTGAGAAAGTGAGCAGATCATGTAGATCCCTGTAGGTCATAATGAAGGATCTGGCTTTTATTCTGAGGATAAAGGTGAGCCACTAGTGCCCTCAACTATATTCTCCACCCAGATCTTAATGGGAGGATTTTCTGAGAATAACCTTGATGATTTTGGATCCCAAATGTGAATCTTAGCTACCTCTGAGAAGGATGGAGTTTAAATAATCAATATTCTTCATGACAAAAGCACTTATTAAATGCCAATTTGTACATGGCACAAGGTTCTAGTTCAGCAGTTGCCACCCCGTGTGTGTGTGTGTGTGTGTGTGTGTGTGTGTGTGTGTGTGTATGTGACTGTGTGTAAGTGTGTAGAGTGTGGAGGTAGGGGTAGTATGCATGATTACAAGATCTGGAATGCCTAGGAGGTGGATGGCAGTCCTCAGCCCATCTCCTCTCCAACTTCAGGAACCTTAATCATTTTTCCTTTGTGCTTGAAGCTATTTCCTGGTCCATCTGCTGGAGTCACTCTTGAATGAACTGCAGCTTCCAATGAAAATGAAGGGAAGATGTTTGCATGGCTTTGAATCTTGCATTGGCAAGTCCAGTGAATGCACAAGATGTATTTACATGATGCTGGAAGCATTTACATGATGCTCAAATTGCATAGCTGTGGAGAGGAGATTGTTTATTCAAATGAAGATTGAGAGGGCTGATTTGATTTCCTAACTCAACCCAAGACTATGTGATGGTAAGGCATGTAAATAATTTGCTCACTGATGGAAGGTTTTATCTTTCTATTAAAAAAAAGAAGGAAATAAGGGGGGGGTAGTGCCTGGAGGGAGGCATGAGAGGTTTCTGATATGATGGTTATTGATCTGGTTGCTGGTTACAAGGATGTGTTCAGTTTGTGAAAATTCAATGAGCTGTACACTTGTGATTTGTGCACTTTTATGTATATGTTATAACTCAGTAAAATGCTACAAAATATGAAGTAAATGAAATGCAGCCCTGAAGCCATTTTCAATATAATAAAACCAGGATAGTTAATAAGCCCTGACGAAGGAGTTTGCAGCTTAGCTTCAGTTAAAACTCTTTCACTAACTCACATAAATAAGCAATCAGAATGTGGAGGTTTGAGTTGGCCGAATAAATGGCATCTATTCTTTACTTCCTCCAGTTGTGAACTGATTGAGAGAGACAAAGAAGTAAAGTATGTAGAGATTAAAAGAACTTTATTTCTAATGGAAGTGCTAGAGAAGGTGGCTTAGATGTGTTTGCCTAGTGGATTTCTTAATTCTAACCTTCAGCGTTAGGCAGAGATACCCATCTAGACCCAAGAAATGCAAGAAAACTGTAGGTCTTGCCCACAAGAGGGATTTTATGTCAGCTCCCAAATCTACCAATCAGAATTCCTTCTCTTGAGGAGGAGGAAATGAAAGGCTGTAGAAAAGTCAACAGTCTTAGGCTAACTGATGTTTCTCCACTTGGGAACATGAAGCCAAGAGAAAGGGTGTCCCCAGCTTTCCTCAACTAACAGAAACAATCCCAGCCATGATGATGATAGTAACTGCCATTTGCTGAGCACTTACGATGGTGAAATACAGGGCTAATGGCTTATCAATATGTGTTTTTACATATATTTTCTAACTGTGTTCTCACAATAACCCCAGGAAATAGGTATCATTATTACCTCCATTTTATAGATGGAGTAACCTAACCAAGGTCACACAGCTGGGAAATGGCGGAGTCAGGACTCCAAAAGCCATACCCTTAGCGGCAGAGGTAGCAAGGTGAAGAGTAGAGGTTTTAGCATTGGGCTCCATGATGTAAAAGTCAGTACCACTTACTAGTTGTGTGGCCTTGGGCAACTTACTAAACCATTTGTTAGTTTCCACATCAGTAAAATGGAGATATATTTTCCTTCTCTGGGACTCCTTTTCCTTATCTGTGTAATGTATACAGTAGACTAGCACAGTGGTTCTTAAAGTGTGATCCCTGGACCAGAAACTTCAGCATCATCAGGAAACTTGTTAAAAGTGATAATTGTACTGAATTAGAAACTCTAGGGTGGGGTCCAGAAATCTGTGTTTTAATGGGTTCTCCAAGTAATTCTATTTTGCTAAAGTTTAGGATCCACTGATCTAGATGATCTCAAAATTTTCTTCTAGATTTGCCATTCTGACTTCTAACTTCAGTGTTTCCTGTTACCCTTTCTTCTTGTCAGGTGTCCACCCACTGGAGGAGACACTATTTTAATGTCATGGGAAGGTCTGGAAGTAGGGCTTTAGTTAGATCTTCCTCCCTAACCCAGACTGTGCTGGTGACAGATGAGGGGATAGAGATTAAAGGTGAGCCCCTTAGCCTGAGGTGGGAGTTGGTGTGGGTGGCAGCAGCTGCCAGGAGTGGTTGGGCTAGAGGTGTGGCCTGAGGTAAGTTGGGGGCATGGGGTACTGGTTAGGGAGGGTACTTTGGAGGAAGGCGGGGGCAATGAGCGGGGGGTTGGCTTGGGGAATGTTGGAAAGGAGGGGGAAAGAGAACGAGGTACACAGGGGTGGAAGAAGCAAGTCAATTTGGCTGACTTGTTGAGGAGTGTAAGAACTGTTCAAAGGCCTTTGGAGTTCTCATGTTGAAAGGCTTAGGAAGGCAATGAAAAAAGGACTGGTTTATTTTGCAGTTAAGGAGGTTATTTTAAATCTTTTGAATTTTACTCTCAGCAGCCTTCAAAATGTCTGTGCCACATAGAAATCATGCAGGTCAGTGACCTGTTGGCATGAGAAATTACATTCTTTTTCCTGGACCTTCCTGACAGAATAATAATAATATATTACAGCAAAATCAAGAGAATTAACATGAATCACGTAGCTTCTATTTTTAAAACTGCTTAGCTGTATTAAAGAAACCACATTTGGGCCAATGTTTCCCTCAGGTTGAAAAAAACACTGGTTGAAACTGGATCAGAGCTTTGTCACTCACTGTGTGATTTTGGGAACTCACATGCCCAATCCAGGTGTAACTTTCTTCCCTAGAAAACAGATGGCTTCTAAGATCCTGTTCTGGATTTCCAAGTCTTTAGTACTCGGTAAGCTTGTATACTTACCTCCTTTCTCCCCACCATGTCTCACAACTCCTCCTGCTGCTTTCAGAAGGTGAGGGGAATGCTATAAAATTTGCATACAGACTGTAATCGTGAATGCATATAAAGCAAGGCAGGCTCCAAATACCACTGATCATCATCATCAAACCCTACCACATCCCAGGGAAACAGAACAAGGACTCCAGGAAGGAATTGTGTCCTGATTCTAGATACCAAAATGTCACATTGTGTTGGCCAGTTCTTGCAGATGTTGTCAAGCAAGAGGCATCAGGAGACATTAAAAAATTCTCTTTGTGAGCTTAGAATGCCAAACATCAGGTTTGCCTCTCTTCAGAGTGACAAACTGGGCTGCAGTCTCGTCCCTTCCTTTTCCCCTTCAACTCTCTGAAGTGAGCTGAAGCCAAGGGCAGGGATCCTTGGTCCACCAGCAGTCTTTCATTTGGCCCATCCACGGAGCTCTTCCAGAAATGTCTCTACGAAAGTTACAACCACAACACAGCAGCAGCAGCTTGCTCTTCTCAGTGAGCTGCCTGCACGGCAAATGTGATTGAAAGGAACTCTTTAAGTGATTGCTAGGACTTTGCCTGGGAAACTGCATAAAGCTGGTTTAATTGGGAGTGCATCCTTTGTGGAGTCTTTTTTTTAAAATAAAGTTATTTATTTATTTTTGGCTGTGTTGGGTGTTCGTTGCTGCATGCGGGCTTTCTCTAGTTGCGGTGAGCGGGGACTACTCTTCGTTGTGGTGTTGAGGCTTCTCATTGCGGTGGCTTCTCTTGTTGCAGAGCACGAGCTCTAGGTGCGTGGGCTCAGTAGTTGTGGTTTGCGGGCTCTAGAGCACAAGCTCAGTAGTTGTGGTGCACAGGCTCAGTAGTTGTGGCTCGAGGGCTCTAGAGCGCAGGCTCAGTAGTTGAGGCGCACGGGCTTAGTTGCTCCGCGGCATGTGGGATCTTCCCAGACCAGGGCTTGAACCCGTGTCCCCTGCATTGGCAGGCATATTCTTTTTTTTTTTTTTTAACATCTTTATTGGGGTATAATTGCTTTACAATGGTGTGTTAGTTTCTGCTTTATAACAAAGTGAATCAGTTATACATATACATATGTTCCCATATCTCTTCCCTCTTGCGTCTCCCTCCCTCCCACCCTCCCTATCCCACCCCTCCAGGCTGTCACAAAGCACCGAGCCAATATCCCTGTGCCATGCGGCTGCTTCCCCCTAGCTATCTACCTTACTACATTTGTTAGTGTGTATATGTCCATGACTCTCTCTCGCCCTGTCACAGCTCACCCTTCCCCCTCCCCATAACCTCAAGTCCGTTCTCTAGTAGGTCTGCGTCTTTATTCCTGCCTTACCCCTAGGTTCTTCATGACATTTTTTTTCTTAAATTCCATATATATGTGTTAGCATACGGTATTTGTCTTTTTCTTTCTGACTTACTTCACTCTGTATGACAGACTCTAGGTCTATCCACCTCATTACAAATAGCTCAATTTCGTTTCTTTTTAGGGCTGAGTAATATTCCATTGTATATATGTGCCACATCTTCTTTATCCATTCATCCGATGATGGGCACTTAGGTTGTTTCCATCTCCGGGCTATTGTAAATAGAGCTGCAATGAACATTTTGGTACATGACTCTTTTTGAATTTTGGTTTTCTCAGGGTATATGCCCAGTAGTGGGATTGCTGGCTCATATGGTAGTTCTATTTGTAGTTTTTTAAGGAACATCCATACTGTTCTCCATAGTGGCTGAACCAATTCACATTCCCACCAGCAGTGCAAGAGTGTTCCCTTTTCTCCACACCCTCTCCAGCATTTATTGTTTCTAAATTTTTTGATGATGGCCATTCTGACTGGTGTGAGATGATATCTCATTGTAGTTTTGATTTGCATTTCTCTAATGATTAATGATGTTGAGCATTCTTTCATGTGTTTGTTGGCAGTCTGTATATCTTCTTTGGAGAAATGTCTATTTAGGTCTTCTGCCCATTTTTGGATTGGGTTGTTTGTTTTTTTGTTATTGAGCTGCATGTGCTGCTTGTAAATTTTGGAGATTAATCCTTTGTTGGTTGCTTCATTTGCAAATATTTTCTCCCATTCTGAGGGTTGTCTTTTGGTCTTGCTTATGGTTTCCTTTGCTGTGCAAAAGCTTTGAAGTTTCATTAGGTCCCATTTGTTTATTTTTGTTTTTATTTCCATTTCTCTAGGAGGTGGGTCAGAAAGGATCTTGCTGTGATTTATGTCATAGAGTGTTCTGCCTATGTTTTCCTCTAAGAGTTTGATAGTTTCTGGCCTTACATTTAGGTCTTTAATCCATTTTGAGCTTATTTTTGTGTATGGTGTTAGGGAGTGATCTAATCTCATACTTTTACATGTACCTGTCCAGTTTTCCCAGAACCACATATTGAAGAGGCTGTCCTTTCTCCACTGTACATTCCTGCCACCTTTATCAAAGATAAGGTGTCCATATGTGCGTGGGTTTATCTCTGGGCTTTCTATCCTGTTCCATTGATCTATCTTTCTGTTTTTGTGCCAGTACAATACTGTCTTGATTACTGTAGCTTTGTAGTATAGTCTGAAGTCAGGGAGCCTGATTCCTCCAGTTCCTGTTTTCGTTCTCAAGATTGCTTTGGCTATTCGAGGTATTTTGTGTTTCCATGTAAATTGCAAAATTTTTTGTTCTAGTTCTGTGAAAAATGCCAGTGGTAGTTTGATAGGGATTGCATTGAATCTGTAGATTGCTTTGGGTAGTAGAGTCATTTTCACAATGTTGATTCTTCCAATCCAAGAACATGGTATATCTCTCCATCTATTTGTATCATCTTTAATTTCTTTCATCAGTGTCTTATAATTTTCTGCATACAGGTCTTTTGTCTCCTTAGGTAGGGCAGGCATATTCTTAACCACTGCCACCAGGGAAGTCCATTCTTTGTGGTTTTAAAATTCACTTTATATTTGTTCCGCTTCCACCTCTCTTTTCTTCACCAAGCCCAATTGTTCTAACTGAGCAGCAGTCCTCTCCCTTCAGACCCTGTTTTCCTCTTTGGCTGCATCCCTGTCCTCCTCGTCCATCTTCCCAGCTGCAAGGCACTTGGACAGAGAGCAGTGTGTAGAGAGTATACTTCTTTATGTCCTGCCTTTCTCCATCTCCACCAACTTTTTCAGAGCTCTTGCTGCTTCTGCCTCTCTCTTCAGCCTCATTTTATATGTCTTTGGGACTCTGGGAGCATCACTAAAATCAGATGATATATGTGAAAGCCATTTTAGCTTAAAGAAAGAACAGGGCTCACAGTGTCAGATTTCTGAATAAATTGTGATTGGGCTGATGAACCTGAAATAGGCTGGCAAGAAAAGGGTCTTTTAATGTTTTCCTCTGTCTGGAATGCCATTCCTAGCCTTCTAAACCCAGCTGACCACTGTATCTACTATTTCTGCAAAGCTCAGCTCAGAGATCTTTACTTCTTCCAGGAAGGTGTCAGTGGACACTGCCCTTGTCTTGTCTCCCCTCTTAAGCACCTCTAAAAACAGCTAACATTTTATTGCATACTTCTTATGTGCCAAGCACTTTACATGTATTAACTCACTTAATCCTCACAATCATTCTGTAATATTGGCACTCTATTTTAATTCTCATTTTACAGATAAAGAAACTGAGGCATTGGTTAAGGTATAGGTTAAGCAACTTGCCAAAAGTTACAGAGTTAGGAAGTGCATTTATGTTAAATTAAGTGGAATTTAAACCCAGGAATTCAGGCTCTAAAGCCTACACTCTACTGCCTCTCCCTTCTCTAGGATAGCTAATGTAGCATTTATTGCCACTAGTGTAATTATCCAATTACTTATCTGTATCCACAATTAGGTTGAAAACTCTGTGCAGAGCGGAAGTGGTGTCTTTTTCATTTCTCTATCCCCAGGTCCTGGCACAGAAGTGCAAAATAGATGTTCAATAATTGTTTAATGAATAAATCAATGAATGAATGAACAAATTTTGTTGAAGCAGAAAGTAGAAGACTTTTAGAATCAGAAGACTTGGATTTGTATGCTAGCTGTATGATCCTGGTAAATTATATAGTTCTTTGAGCCGCAGTTTCTTCTTTTGTGCAGTGAAAACTAAAAGATATTTCAAAGTCTTATCCTGAGAATTAAATAAGCTGATGTTAGTGAAGCACCTAGAACAGTAAAGGTGTTCAGTACATGGTTTCATGTAGCCACATGAAGAGCCTGGGAATGACCATTTCATGAGGAAGGAATAGTCAATATACAGGCCTTGAGTTTAGAGAGAGGTAAAAGTGTTCAAAGAAGAAAAGGAGGCCAAGATGGCTGGCACCTAGTAAATGAGGAGCAGAGGGGCAGGAAATGAGGTTGGAGAGACAAGCAGAGACCAGATCATTACGGGTCTTGCACTCCCTGTTAAGGATTTTGGATTAACATAAATGTAATCAGAAGCTATTACTAGGCTGTAAGTGAAGGAGTGGCATAGTGTGATTTATATTTTTAACAGCCCACTTTGGCTGTTGTGTGATGTGTGGATTTTAAGGGGACAAGAAGAAGGGAAGCCAGTTAACAGCATATTGAAATAGTCTAGGTGAGAAGTTCCAGTAGCTGCAACTAGAGTGGAAGCAATGAAAATGAAGATAAATGGTCATATTTGAAATGCCTTTTAGAGGTAGGACAGTCATAACTGGTGAATGGATTGGATATTGGGGATGACGAGACTGGAGGAATTAAGGATGATTCCTAGCTTTGGGTTTGAACAAATGAGTGGATAGTGGTATGTTTATTGAAATGGGGGTGTCTGGGGAAGGAGCAGACTTGGGAGGGAAAACAAGAGTTACATTTAAGACATGTTATTATGGACTGAATGTCTGTGTCTGCCCCCACCCACCACCACCAAATTTGTATGTTGAAGCCCAAACACCCAGTGTGATAGTATTTGGAGGTGGGGCCTTTGGGATGTGGTTAATTTAGCTGAGGTCATGAGAGTGGGACGTAAGAAGAGGGAGAGAGACCAGAGCTTGTTTTCTCTCTCTCTCTCACTCTGTCATGTGAGAACACAGTGAGAAGGCAGACATTTGCAAGCTAGGAAGAAGGTGCTTGTCAGGAACCAAATCTGGTGGCACCTAGATGTTGGACTTTCCAGTCTGTGGATTTCTCCAGAACTGTGAGAAATAAATCACTGTGTTGTTTAAGCCACCCAGTCTATGGTATTTTGTTATAGCAACCTGAGCAGACTAATATGTTAAATTTGAAATGCCAATTAGATGTCAGAGGATATGTGAAACAAACAGATTTATGATTTTGGATGTCATGGGAGAGGTCAGAGGTGGGGGATATAAATTTATGAGTCATTTGACTATGGTTGGTATTTAATATTATGAAAGTGGATCAGATTAGTGAAGAAGTGTATAGGTAGAGAAGAGAATAATAATAATGATAATAGTAATGATAATAGCAATGATGATGATAATAATAGTAACATGTATATAGTGTTTATTATATGCTAGGTACTGTTCAAAGTGCTTTATGTGCATTAACTTATTTAATCTTTACAACAACACTGCAAGGTAGGTGCTATTACTATCCCTATTTTACAGATGAAGAACCTGAGGCACTTATAGATTAGGCAAATTGCCCAATTTCACACTAAGTAAGTAGCAGATAGGATTCAAAACCGGAAAGTTTGGCTTCTGAGTCCATTCTCTTTACTATGCTCTTATTTCCTTTTAAGAGAAGAGAACCAGAATTCAGCCGCCGGGGCTCTATCACATTTAGCTGGCAGGAAGAGGAGGGCCCAGAAAAGGAGACTGATGAGGAGTAAGTAGAAGAGTGTGGTGTCACAGAAGGAAAGGAGTAAATATTATCAATAAGAAGGAAAAGTTTAACCATATTGAATATTTTTGAGCAGTTAAGTAAGAAGAGGATTAGAGATGTTTCCGTTGGATTCATCAGTATGGAGGTCACTGGCAAGATCAGTTCCTTCCTTAATAGTATTTACCATTTTCTGAAAGAGTCCACTCCTCAGTCACTACCTTCTTTTCTCAAGCTTGATGATACCCTTTAGTATTGGCATTTACCGCTTTGGCCATGAATTTCATCTGCCACTAATTATGTGCAATCAGATCACTTCATTTCCTATGGGATGTATTGTAAGTAGCATTTTATATTTGGACTTTTATCCCACTGCCTTATTTTTAGGGTGCCACAGTCTAGTTTCCTTGACTTTTTTGGGGGGGAGGTCTTATTTCTTCCGGAGATATTTTCCTATGTCATCAAAGAAGTACATAAGGGGCTCGTTCCTTAGTCCTACTTTTCTCACTTGCTCAGCTGATTGACTCAGAGTGCAAAGAAGGCAAGATTCCTGGCTGTTTCTGAATGGCAAACTCAAGAGCTATGTCACTAGGCAATTCTAATGTACAGAACTCTTTCCCTGCACTTCAGTAATCGAGGGACAGTATCTGAAGGCTAAATCTCCCTCCAGCAAGGATAATGATTCCTGCTAGATGGTTTAGAGTAAGAACAGGTCACATGACTAGTGCCTCTAATTAGCCCCTTGGCAAACTCCAGTCTAGATTCCTTATTTAGGGCACAGTGGTACTTAGATAGGGTATGATTCATTTCTACCAGTGTGTGTGAACACATTTGAGTACATCAAAAGGAAACTCAGTTCCAGATGGAGTCCTCTTGAACAGTGCTGCCTGGGGTGGGTGAGCAATGCCACACCTCAGCCTCCATAGGACAAGGCACATGGAGAGGGAGTTTCCCATTGCTCTCTGATGAGGAAAAGCAATGCCCTGGATAAGATGTCATAAGCCTGTGATTTCTCCCTTAAGCTGAGGAGAGCAGATGGCAGGAGCACAGCAGGGGATTGACAAATGCTTCTCACTGCTTCTCACTAAATTTCTCAAAACATGTCAATATTGGCTTTCCCTGAAGATCTCAGTAAAGGCATTGCTTTAAAAGAGAGCAGGCATGGAGCTGAGTTCCTGGCTCCCATCTGCCATTCCACATGGATTTGGAGCTCTTAGGGGTCAAGAAGTCAAGGCCCTTAGCGTCTCCTCACAAAAGTGTCTTCTTCCTGTAGAAATGATTCAGGCTAAATAGCTACCCCAACACATTAGTGTATTTCATTTGCTTTGTACTTTGACTATTTAAATTTCTTTGTACTTCTTTAATCCTTCAAAATAATGGAAACCCCAGAGTGTAGATGGAGGAAGGGTCAACGCTGGCGTTAAAGACACCAGAGAAAAGGAATGAGTTATAAGAGAGAATGTGATCCTCGAATAGTAGAATTGATCTGCAGACTGGTGGGAGACTAAAGAGGCTGGGGAGGGAGAGATACTGAAGGCAATCAGAGAAAGGGAAATTAGAATGGTAAGAGGAGATGTGGGGCACAAGTACTTTCTAGGAATAGAGATGAGGCAAGAGATGGCCTGTGAGATGATGAAGGACCACATGAGTAAGAACATAAGACCAAGTAAGATACCTACTCTCCACTCCTATCCCTCCTATGGATCTACTTTTATTCCACCCTAAACTAAAAGCAAAGGAGTACATGAAGGGAACAGAAAGGAAGGCAGAGGGGCCTTGCCATTAGATCAGAAATAGAAACATCTGAAACTTTCCACTGGAAAAACTTGGCAGGATCAGACCCTCATGAGACCTTAGAAGAATCTCAGTTTAACTCTTATTGGCCTGCATAATGCAAGGGTTTGGTGTACTTGGAAGAGCTTGCAGTCCCAGGAGAGAAACGTGACCATGAAAAGTTTCTTTCATATGTGGGGGTTGAGGATGGAATAATCCTTTTTTTTGTAAACTACTTCAGTCTCGCTGGAAATTTGTGATCATGGTGAAACCTGTCTCGAGGTCTGTTCTTCACCTCTACCAAGTCCCACCCTTTCAATGATGACTTTACCTTCTTTTGAGTTTCCAGGGAGAGTATCTTTTTAATGCCAAGCAATCAATTTTTATGGGTCTCTCCCTGGAATTTAAGTTTAGAGTTAGATTCTTTACAATAAGGACAGTTTATTGGCCAAAGTTAGACCCAACTCATAACCAATGGATGGATTAGCCAATGTAACAGTTTCAGACTGATGAACACAAGGGGTAATCGACCATAATTTTCCAGAACTTCATCAGTGAGTTGAGCCTCACCCAAAAGGAAGTGGAACATGAAATACGCTGGAATAATTTGTCTGGGCTCAGGGGCTTTGTGTTTGAAGAATTAGCTTGAATCTCAAAATTAGCTTTAGACAGAAGAGTAGAAGCCCAAGGGGTAGGATTTCAGGGGTCACATTCCTAAAAATATATCACTTCTCCCACCTACTGGCAGATGGCTAAAATTATTTTAAAAGGTGACAGAGCCTTGCATTTCATAATCCTTCTTTGACTCTCTCAATCTTCCTAACAGGGGCCAGGGCCACAGTTACACAGAGGTGTTAGATCTTTTTTTGAGAGCGGATTTTCTTAGCGGAAATGAAGAATAGAGCACAAGAGTATTGCCTGCTTGAAAGTAGGAGTGGTGGGCACTGGGAAGGTGAGAAAGAAAAGACTGGAAATGTGAAAGCCAAATTACTGACTTCACAGTTTTGTGAAGGATGACTAGCTTCAAGTAGGGACTTTAGGAAAATTCACCCCAAGGCTATGGTAAGATTCTTCTTCAAGCAGCGAACACTCTCAGCTATTTGCCATGTCAGCACTGTGCCTTTGGAAAGTACTAGAAGTGCTGCAGATACCTTTGCCTGCAAGTTAGAGTGTTTCCGACTTAGCAGTTCTTTTGACCTTCCCTGCAAGCTTGATGAACCCTAGAATATTTTTCTTCTTTCGACAGTGTCCATTTCTCATTAGTCTTCTTTGATCAGATGCTTCTTTTTTCCAAATTATTGGGTTACTTCAAATAATCCATAGATTATTCTAAGAAAACAATCTATTGGGGGTAAATTCTCTTGGGCAGAGTGGAAACATTGCTAGGGATGTACACAAAAATATTTTCCAATTAAGGAGACACCTATGCTTTTCATTTGAGGGAGAAAAGGATTGCAGCAAAGGACAACTGATCTCCAGCTCCAGGCTGGATCTCTTGGGGTGCCATTCATCTGAGCTCTTCTGCCTCTGTAGAGAGGATTTATTGTGGCAGCTGGGCAGTGCCCTTGCTCTGCTGCAGAACAGCAGTCACACAATGAAGATGCAAGCAAGAAAGATGTCTGAAGTTTCTCCTTGTTCTAGTAGATACCACAGACAACTCCATTATTATCTTTCCAGCTTGTTTCACATAAAAATGTTTTGTTGATTTTCATTTCAGCTGAGCTGGGATGTAACCAGAGGCAGAGTAGTAGCAGATGCCTGGTCAGAGTTCAAATGGGTGCAGGGGAAACTGGGATGTATTTGCAGCACTTTAACACTGTACAGCAGCATTTTTTTTTACACTGTATGGAGTGCTTGTGTGGAAGAACACACAAAAAAAGGAGTGAGACTTATGTATTCCTTTCCAAGTAAAACATTCTCAGCCTATGGGGCAACCCACTAATAAGCTTTAAGCCACCAGCATTGCAGGGGGGTGTGCCGAAGCCAAAAGCCCATCACCAACTCCCAGAGGACACCTGGCGATCCGGTATCATTTCTTTTATTAACTTGTAAACAGCCCTGAACCATTAGCTGAACTGTAGTAACAGTAAGAAAAGGACACGGAGGGAAATAGTCAGGAGAATATTAGAGTAAATACACACACATCACCAGCAATGCTTCTTCCTGTCCTTCAAGTAACTCTTCCTTTAATCTGGTGGAATGACTGGTTCAAGGATAAATTGAGTTGAGGAATGAACTCAAAGCATTCTAGATTGAAGCCCATGAGATAGCTGATCCAGAAAAATCTCACACACGGCTGATGCTTAAATCGCAGTGATTAGTTTAATAAACACTAGGGAGTGTAAATATTTGGGGCTAAGGAACTAGGTTAAAAATTATGTCATGTTTTTATTGGAATAAAACAATGTTATGATTACATTGAAGGAAAAGTTTTAAAGCAAACAAACCATCCACAAGCCCTGTAACACAGCAGCTATTTTCACTTTTGCATTTCTCTTTCTAGTCTGCATCCAAATGAATAGGCATTTTAATTAACTATTTTTAAAATTTTATTTTTAGTAAAAATTCTATATTGAAGGTGCACATGATTTAATATACATGTACATGGTGAAATGATTACTACAGTCAAACTTGTTAATATATCATTTCTTCACATAGTTACCACTTTTTTTTGTGATGAGAGCAACTGAAATGTACTCTCTCAGCAAATTTCCAGTATTCAGTAGAGTATTATTAACTATAGTCATCATGCTGTACTTAGATCTCAATTGACTTATTCACCCTCCATAACTGCAACCTGCAAACACATTGTTTTACATAGTTGCAACCCAAATGAACATAGATTTTGTGTTCTGCTCTTTTTTTTTTTTTTTTTGCAGTACGCGGGCCTCTCACTGTTGTGGCCTCTTCCGTTGCAGAGCACAGGCTCTGGATGCACAGGCTCAGTGGCTATGGCTCACGGGCCCAGCCGCTCCGCGGCATGTGGGATCTTCCCGGACCGGGGCACGAACCTATGTACCCTGCATTGGCAGGCGGACTCTCAACCACTGCGCCACCAGGGAAGCCCTGCTCTTTTCTTATAGCATCATATCTTAAACATTTCAATGTCTCCACCTAATCTTCACAGTCTTTATCAAATTTTCATTTTAATTTTTGTGATTATAAGAGTGATGCACGATGACTGTAGAAAATTTGGAGATGGGCTTCCCTGGTGGTACAGTGGTTGAGAGTTCGCCTGCCGATGCAGGGAACGCAGGTTCGTGCCCCGGTCCGGGAAGATCCCACATGCCGTGGAGCGGCTGGGCCCATAAGCCATAGCCACTGAGCCTGTGCGTCCAGAGCCTGTGCTCTGCAACAGAAGAGGCCACAACAGTGAGAGGCCCGCGTACCGCAAAAAAAAAAAAAAAAAAAAAAAAAAAAAATTGGAGAGTACGACAAAGAATGAATCTGGAAAAGAGCACCCAGAATTTCACTATCAAAAGGCAACTACTAAAAACATATTGGCCTATTTCCTTCTAGTCTTTTTGAGATCAATGTACCTTACATAATTGAAATTATACTGTGTGTGTATGTATATATATATATATATATATATATATATATATATATATATACATACACACATATATACCCTGCTTTGTTTTATTAATGTTATGTAACGAGCATTTCCCTAAGTGTTTTTTTTTTAATTTATTTTATTTTTGCCTGTGTTGGGTCTTTGTTGTTTCAAGTGGGCTTTCTCTAGTTGCAGCGAGCAGGGGCTACTCTTGGTTGCAGTGTGCAGGCTTCTCATTGCAGTGGCTTCTCTTGTGGAGCTCGGGCTCTAGGCGCAAGGGCTTCAGTAGTTGTGGCACACGGGCTCTAGAGTGCAGGCTCAGTAGTTGTGGCGCAAGGGCTTAGTTGCTCTGTGGCATGTGGGATCTTCCCAGACCAGGGCTCGAACCCGTGCCCCCTGCATTGGCAGGCGGATTCTTAACCACTGAACCAACAGGGGAACCCCCCGGGGAACCCCCTTAAGTCTTATGAGTTTTTATAAACATACTTTGTGAGGACTGCATCATTTTCCATTGTTTGGAAGTTTCCTCATGTTAGATTGTTTTGATGTTTCTCAAATATCAATGATGCTACAATGAGCATTGTATTAGTTAGGATAATGCCAACTGCTGTAACGAATAGACTGCCTAACATGCAGTGGCTCAAATCAAAGAAATGTTTCAAGGAATGGAATGAGTTCTGAGTCAGGTCATGGTTTTACTTAGTGCAATCATTCAGGAATGCAGATTTCTTTTGTCTTTTTCATTAACTCTGTCACTTGAACATCCATGCTCAGACTCATAGGAAGAGGACATAGAGCAGGGAGGAGGTATGCCTACTTCTTAAGAGCTCTGGGCCAGAAGTAGCACACACGTTTGCTTGTGTTTCTAGTCATACAGCCATGCACAATCAAGTGAAGCTCGAAAATGAAGCATAGCTGGGCGATCATGTGCCTGGCACATCTATTAATATGGAGGAAAGAGAAAAGAGATTTTGGGAGACAGCAGTCTGCCACAAACATATTTGTGCACATATGTTTATTTGCATTTCAGAATGTTTTCATTAAGACATACTCTTAGAAAGAGAGACTAAATATTACTCCTTTTAAGCCATAGCTACTTCACTCTTGCTCTCTTATTTTTAATGCATCTCCTGGACAACCTGAATGTCCTAGTTTCTTTCAAGAAGGATCCATGAGTGATGTATTTCCTGAGCTGTTGCATATCTGAGAATTTTTTTAATGCTTTCGTATATGAAAGGCAGCTTCTCTAAGTATAGAATTCTTGGGTTATAAAAATTTTCCCTTAAGGGATACGGGGATATAGGTATACGTATAGCTGATTCACTTTGTTATACAGCAGCAACTAACACAACAATGTAAAGCAATTATACTCCAATAAAGATGTTAAAAAAATTTCCCCTTAATACTTCATAGCTATGCTTCCATTGTTTTTCAGCATTCATTCATTCATTCAAAATATTTTAAAAATTTTTCCAGTTTTATTGATATATAATTGACATACAGCATTGTATAAATTTAGAATGTACAGCATAATGAGTTGATATATGTATATACTGTGAAATGATTAGCACAAGTTTAACACCTAGCACCTTACATAGTTACAAAGGTTTCCTACAACCCCCACCCTGTGGTGAGAACTTTTAAAATTTACTCTCAGCAACTTTCAAATATACAATCCAGTATTGTTAACTATAGTCACCATGCTGTACATTACATCCCAGAACTTATTTATCTTATAACTGGAAGTTGACCACTTTCACCTATTTCCCCCACCGCCCCCACCACTTACCTCTGGCAACCACAAATCTGATCTCTGTTTCTATGAGTTTGTTTGTTTTTTTTTGTTTGTTTGATTCCACATATAAATGAGATTATACAGTATTTGTCTTTCTCTTCCTGACTTATTTCACTTAGCATAGTGCCCTCAAGATCCATCCATGTTGGCCCAAATGGCAGAATTTCCTTCTTTTTATGGCTGAATAGCATTCCCTTGTATAATTCAAAATGTTTATTGAGCATCTGCATATGCCAAAGATTGCTACAGATAAGAATATTGCTGTAGACAAAACAGACAAATCTCTTGCTCTCACAGACGGACAAGTGGTTTATACTGGGGGGGAGGGTTACCTATTTTCTCCCAACCCTGAGCCATTATCATCCTGCTACGGGCCTTGAAAGACTGACCCCCTGTAGACTGCTTTACCCAGGCTCCTTTGTTGGCTAGTTTCCATTTTTTTTCTTCGATGGGAGGCACTGGGAGGGGAATAGAGGGCAGGAGGTTAGAGAAGCTGGGGCATTTCTTATTTGTTCCCTTCCTGCTTCTGTACTTCCTCTCTGACAATAGCTACATCTCTCTAGAAATATAGCTCCTTCCAGGAGGCCTCTCTTCCACAGTTCCACTTTTCTCATTGAAATAATCTGGAGCTATTTCTGCTCTTTTCCCTGATCCTGCCATGGGTGTAATGATCAGGGGCACAGCAGGAAAGAGGTGGAATACTCAAAAGGTTTAACTAAGGATAGTTTAATGATGAGACTATTTACAGAATTATGGACAGGGTTAAGGAACCCACGAAGGATAGTGAGACAATCAAGTGTAGCAAGAGCAGGAAGCTGTTACTACTGGTAGGCCTGAATGCACAAGAGAGAGAGTGGTTACTAGGGCCAGGTAAGACCTAAAACTATGAGAGAGGGGCTGCCAGATAGGTGCTGTCATCATAGGTAGAAAAACACAAACATTACACAAGCGATAGGCTGGCTGGGGAGAGGAGACTTGGAGGGGAGTAAGTACTCTGGCCTTACTCTCCTCCTACTTTCAGATGTCCTGCCATTTCTTCCCATTTTCCAAACTCAGCTGGAAACTAGAAATCAAGGAAGCTCAGGTGGTGCAGTCTGTATAGGTCATTTTCCCAGGGCACTGCAGGGAAGGCAGGAGATGGATCTGGGGGGACACATGGAAACAATCAATCAAAATGGGTTAATACTTGCATTTAATGTGGTTAAGTCTGAGATTTGGTCTTTTGAAATTAGCCCATATTTTTTGCTTTGATTCTTATGTGATTTCTTTTTTCTTGAAATTAAAACTTTGCTAAGGCTTTGCTAAAATTTGAAGTGAGGGTCCCTCAAATGCAGCAAACTTTTTTTAAAGCTGATTTTTTTTTATTTTTTGTTTTTTAGTTCAGCCCGTTGGACAATTAGATAGGTGTATTAAGATGTGGAGAGTTTTAAGGAGTACTTTTTAGAATTAGAGCATGAACTGGAGGCAGTGGCCAGAGATCAGGAAGCAGGATAGTCTGTGGTAGCAGAATGTCTTTCTGATGTCTGGTATAAGGATAGCAACTGTGAACATTTTTGAACACTTAAGAGCCAAGGACTTTGGTAACTGCTTTATATGTATTGCCTTATTTAATGCTCACAAACCCTCATGAACTAGGCACTATTATTTTTCTTATTTCACAGGTTGAGAAACTGGTTTTCAGGGAGTTTAAGTAATTTATTCAAGGTCCTACAGCTGGGAAGTGATAATTGAGTTGCTGATCTTCTCAATGTAGTATTTCTACCACTCAAAGCTGGCCTCAATCAATAGCAGTTACCATTCCCAAGCAAAATAGTTGAATTTGCCTGGACCCAGCTATGAGAAGAAGCTGCAAGAGTGCAGGTAAACTATGTTGTGGATCTTTCTAGATCATGATGGCTCTCATTGTGTTGTTGGAAGGCAGTATACTGGTTAATAGCAGAAGCTTTTTAATCATACTGATAGGAATTAGAAATCTGGCTTTGCTACCTGTTAGTCCTATAATCTTGGGAAATTAATCTCTTTGTCTCTAAGTTTCCTTATCTGTAAAATGGGGGTTTGCATTGAGGATTTAAGGAGTACCTGACATGTATTAAGCATTCAGAAATTATTTTTATTTATTCTGTATGGCTGAGATGGGTCAGGATAAGCCATATGGGAGTGGAACTGAAGTCTTTAACATTTGTAATGTTGCTGCAACAGCAGGTAACCATATACATCCTTTGTTTTCCCCTAAGGATACTGACTACTGGAATAGCCTGGAAGGAAAAACTGGACATAATTTACTGGGATCCTTCTAGTTCAGAACAACTGTTCCCTTCTCTGATGTCATAGGAATCCCTTGGATGGACAAAATATGACTTGGGTATTTCACCTCCGGGCTCAGAAGACACACTTCTCAAGGTTGGTCGAAAGAATTACTTGGGCCAGGGACTTATTTAAAGAAAGAATTTGATATGAAGAAGTTATTCAAGTAAAGAGTGATGACATAGGTCAATTTCACTTATGAACACAGATACAAAAATCCCAAATGAAGTATTACCAAATTAAATGCTGCAGTGTATTAAAATAAGAAAACATCATTACGAAGTAAATTTTACTCTGGGAAGGTAAGAATAGTTCAGCATTGCCATCTCTATAAACGTACTTTACAACATTAACATATTAAAAGAAAAACGTAATTGTAACAGGTGCTAGAAAAGCTTTAGATAAAATTCAATACTTAGTCTAGATTTAAGAAAAACAACTCTTAACCTAGGGAAAGAAGGAGACTTCCTTAACTTTCTTAAAGGGTTTCTACTAGAAATATATAGTGCATATGATACTTAATAATGAAATATTTTACACATTCTTATTAAAGTCAGGAAGAAGCCAGAGTTGCTTGCTTTCAACCCTACTATCCAACATTATTCTGGGGGATCTAGCCAATACAATTTGAAGAAGAATGAGAAGGAGGAGGAGGAGCAGAGAAAGGAAAGAAAGATAATTAGAAAGTACTAATATTAGAAAGAATGGAATGAACTGTTATTAATCACTGATGATAAAATTATATATCTAGAAAATCCATAGGAATCAACTGGCAAACTCTTAGAACTAATAAGAGAATTTAGCACAGTGGCTAGACTAAATCAATATACAAACATTAATATCTTTCCAGTAAAAACCAATTAGAAAATATCATGTATGAAGGGTCTAATTCACACTAGCAACAAGACTATAAAATAGTTCAGAATAAACCTAATGAAACATGTAATAATTTTACATGATGATATCTATTAAAGGTTACCAAATGACATAATAGCATAAAAATAAATGACGGAGAATGCCATTGGATTGGAAGGCACAGAATCTGAAAGATGTAAATATTCTTCAAATTAATCTATAAATTCAATGCAATTCAAACAATATTACAAAAGGATACTACAAGAAACTTGACTGAAATTCATTTGGAAAATAAAATGGGCAGGGATTGCCAAGGATATTTTGAAAAGAAGAGAAAAATGAATGATGACTCTCCTTACTCAATATCAAAATATTGCATAAATTTATAATAAAACAGTGTGAATATAGTTTAGTAATATAATATCAGACTAATAGAATATAATTCAAAAATAGACTATTTTTAAAAGTTGGAATTTAGCATGTGATAAATGTGACATTTAAAATCAGTGGAACATGATGGACTGTTTCTTAAAAGATTTTGGAGGACAAAATTAAAATTTAATACAGTTACTTTTCTACTATAATCTGAATTCCAGATGGATTGAAGAAATGAAGATAAAATTATCTATATAAGTCTTAGACTAAAATACAAGAGGATAAAGCCTTCATAAGCAAGATACTAAAGTAAACCTAGAAGCCACAATGGAAAGCACTGACAAATTCAACAACACACAATAAATTAAAAAGCAAAATAAAAACAAAAACCTTTGAACATTTCATCAACGACATGAACTCACTGAAAGCTAGGTCTCAAGCTGGTGGACTGTACATGCAAATACTTTGTCCTACATGGAGCTTTAAATATTTGGGGAAAATGTTAATAGCCTTAGTTGGGCATTATTGTCTTATTCCTTAGTGTTTTACACTTGGTAAGCATCATACAATCACATTACCTTCCTGGCCCTTGTAACTGTTTGAGTTTGAGACTGGAAAATATATTTACAACATATGCAAAAAACAAATTATTAACATCCGTAACATACCAACTGCTCTACAAATCAGTACGAAAGTGACAAACAACTCATTAGAAATATGAGCAAAGCTATGAATAGGTAATTCATTGAAGAAGTACTAATGGCCAATAAGCATATGAAAAGGTGCTCTTTCTCACTAGTAACCAGGAGAATTAAAAAATGAAACTAAAATCAGAATTTTTGCCCAATATGTTGGCAAAACATTAAAAAAGATTGATAATATGTTGTGTTGATTAGGATGAGGGAAACATAGTCTCACATACGATTGGTGGGAATATAGACCCATATATCTATTCTGTTGGGTAATTTGGCACTATTATATCAAATTTAAAATGCAAATATACTTTGTTGCAGCATATTCACTTATAGAAACATTTGCACATCTGTACAAGGAGACTTATAGAAGGATGTTTACAGTCCTGGAAGATTGTAAACAACCTAATGGTCCATCTTTATTTGAAAAATTAAATATTGAATAAATTATTGTACCTTCTTGCTATGAAGTACTATTCTACAGTTGTAAACAAAATGAGGTAGACCTATCTATACCGACATAGAGAGATCTCTAAGGCATATTTTTAGATGAAAAGAGTAGGTAGCATAAAAATATATCTAGTATGATCAAATTTTTGTGAAAAAAAACAACAACCCAAATTTTATGCTTGTGTTTGCACATGCATAGGAAAAATTCTGGAATGACATACACAAAATTGTTACCATTGAAGTTATCTCTGGAGAGTGGTATAGTATGGAGAGTGATGGTGAAGAGAGGCTTTCAAGTTTATATACATCTGTATGGTTGACATTCTGAATTTTTTAATTGAGACATACGTTGTTGACACTTTATGATGAGAATGTATTTGTGTATTACTTAAGTAACTTAAAAAATTAAAAAGGAGTAAGGTAAGAGAATGCATTTGAAAGCTTTTAATGTTCCTTCCCATTGGGAGATGAGAACGTGTGAATGGATGAGACAAGAAATATAGGAAGTGAGAATAAGGCAAGGTGAAATATTTCGAAGTACCCTGGCAACATACATATTTTTAAAAGACAGTGAGGGGGGATCTTCAAGATAGAGGAGGAGTAAGACGTGGATATCACCTTCCTACCCAGAAGTACATCAGAAATACATCTACATGTGGAACAACTCTTGAAGAACACATACTGAACGCTGGCAGAAGACCTCAGACTTCCCAAAAAGAAAGAAACGCCCCACATACCTGGGTAGGGCAAAAGAAAAAAGAAAAAACAGAGACAAAAGAATAGGGACGGGACCTGTACCTCTGGGAGAGAGCTGTGAAGGCGGAAAAATTTCCACACACTAGGAAGCCCCTTCACTGGCAGAGACGGGGGAGTGGGCGGGGGGGAAGCATCGGAGCCACGGAGGAGAGCGCAGCAACAGGGGTGCAGAGGGCAAAGCGGAGAGATTCCTGCACAGAGGATCGGTGCCAACCAGCACTCACCAGCCTGAGAGGCTTGTCTGCTCACCCGCTGGGGCGGGCGGGGGCTGGGAGCTGAGGCTCGGGCTTAGGAGTTCAGATCCCAGGGAGAGGAGTGGGGTTGGCTGCTTGAACACGGCCTGAAGGGAGCTAGTGCACCACAGCTAGCTGGGAGGGAGACCGGGAAAAAGTCTGGAAATGCGTAAGAGACAAGATACCATTGTTTCTGAGTGCGTGAGGAGAGGGTATTCAGAGCACCGCCTAAACCAGCTCCAGAGATGGGTGTGAGCCGTGGCTATCAGCGCCGACACGAGAGACGGGCATGAAACACTAAGGCTGCTGCTGCAGCCACCAAGAAGCCTGTGTGCAAGTACAAGCCACACTCCACACCTCCCCTCCTGGGAGCCTGTGCAGCGTGCAACTGCCAGGGTCCCACAATCCAGGGAAAACCTCCCCGTGAGAACACACAGTGCACCTCAGGCTGTTGCAACATCACGCTGGCCTCTGCCGCCGCAGGCCCACCCCGCATTCCATACCCCTCCTTCCCCCCTGCCTGAGTGAGCCAGATCCCCTAATCAGCTGCTACTTTAACGCTGTCCTGTCTGAGCAAAGAACAGAAGCCCTCAGGTGACGTACACTCAGAGGCAGGGCCAAATCCGAAGTTGAACCCCAGGAGCTGTGCGAACGAAGAAGAGAAAGGGAAATTACTCCCAGCAGCCTCAGGAGCATTGAATTAAATCTCCACAATTAACTTGATGTACCTTGCATCTGTGGAATACCTGAATAGACAATTAATCATCCCAAAATTGAGGCAGTGGACTTTGGGAGCAACAGTAGACTTGGGGTTTGTTGTATGTGACGGACTGGTTTCAGGTTTTATGTTTATCTTAGTTTAGTATTTAGAGTTTATTATCATTGTTAGATCTGTTTATTGATTTGGTTGCTCTCTTCCATTTATTTTTATATGTAGATATATTTTTTCCTTTTTCTCTTTTTGTGAGTGTGTATGTGTATGCTTCTTTGTGTGATTTTGTCTGTATAGGTTTCCTTTAATCATTTGTCCTAGGATTCTGTCTGTCTGGTTTTTTTTGGTTTTTTTTGGTATAGTTTTTTAGTTTAGTTGCTCTCTTTCTTTTTTTACTATTTTTATTTTTAACTTTTAATAATTGAAAAAGTTTTTTATTTTAATAACTTTATTTCCTTTTATTTTCTTTCTTTCTTTCTTTTTTTCTCCCTTTTCTTCTCAGCTGTGTGGCTGACAGGGTCTTGGTGTTCTGGCTGGGTGTCAGGCCTGTGCCTCACAGGTGGGAGAGCTGAGTTCAGGACATTGGTCCACCAGAGACCTACCAGCTCCACGTAATATCAAACAGTGAAAACTCTCCCAAAGATATCCATCTCAACGTGAAGACCCAGCTTCACTCAACAACGTGCAAGCTACATTGCTGGACACCCTATGCCAAACAACTAGCAAGACAGGAACACAATCCCACACATTAGAAGAGAGGATACCTAAAATCATAATAAGGCCACAGACACCCCAAAACACACCACCAGATGCTGTCCTGCCCATCAGAAGACAAGATCCAGCCTCATCCACCAGAACACAGGCACTAGTCCCCTCTACCAGGAGCCTACACAACACACTGAACCAACTTTAGCCACTGGGGGCAGACACCAAAAAAACGGGAACTATGAACCTGCAGCCTGTGAAAAGAAGACCCCAAACACAGTAAGTTAAGCAAAATGAGAAGACAGAAACACACAGCAGATGAAGAAGCAAGGTAAAAACCCACCAGACAAAACAAAAGAAGTGGAAATAGGCAGTCTACCTGAAAAAGAATTCAGAGTAATGATAGTAAAGATGATCCAAAATCTTGCAAATAGAATACAGAAAATGCAAGAAACATTTAACAGGGAGCTAGAAGAAATAAAGAGCAAACAAACAATGATGAACAACAAAGTAAATGAAATAAAAAATTCTCCAGAAGGAATCAATAGCAGAATAACTGAGGCAGAAGAACGGATAAGTGACCTGGAAGATAAAATAGTGGAAATAACTACCACAAAGCAGGATAAAGAAAAAAGAACTGAGGACAGCCTCAGAGACCTCTGGGACAACATTAAATGCACAAACATTTGAAGTATAGGGGTCTCAGAAGAAGAGGAGAAAAAGAAAGGGACTGAGAAAATATTTGAAGAGATTACAGTTGAAAACTTCCCTAATATGGGAAAGGAAATAGTTAATCAAGTCCAGGAAGCACAGAGAGTCCCGTATAGGATAAATCCAAGGAGAAACATGCCAAGACACATATTAATCAAACTGTCAAAAATTAAATACAAAGAAAATATATTAAAAGCAGCAAGGGAAAAACAACAAGTAACACATAAGGGAATCCCCATAAGGTTAACAGCTGATCTTTCAGCAGAAACTCTGCAAGCCAGAAGCGACTGGCAGGACATACTGAAAGTGATGAAGGAGAAAAACGTACAGCCAAGATTACTCTACCCAGCAAGGATCTCATTCAGATTTGACGGAGAAATTAAAACCTTTACAGACAAGCAAAAGCTAAGAGAATTCAGTACGACCAAACCGGCTTTACAACAAATGCTAAAGGAACTTCTCTAGGCAGGAAACACAAGAGAAGGAAAAGACCTACAATAACAAACCAAAAACAATTAAGAAAATGGTAATAGTAACATACATATCGATAATTATCTTAAATGTAACAGGATTAAATGCTCCAACCAAAAGACATAGATTGGCTGAATGGATACAAAAACAAGACCTGTATATATGCTATCTACAGGAGACCCACTTCAGACCTAGGGACACATATAGAATGAAAGTGTGGGGATGCAAAAAGATATTCCATGTAAATGGAAATCAAAAGAAAGCTGGAGTAGCAATTCTCATATCAGACAAAATAGACTTTAAAACAAAGACTATTACAAGAGACAAAGAAGGACACTACATAATGATCAAGGGATTGATCCAAGAAGAAGATATAACAATTGTAAATATTTATGCACCCAACATAGGAGCACCTCAATACATAAGGCAAATACTAACAGTCATAAAAGGGGAAATTGACAGTAACACATTCATAGTAGGGGACTTTAACACCCCACTTTCACCAATGGACAGATCATCCAAAATGAAAATAAATAAGGAAACACAAGCTTTAAATGATACATTAAACAAGATGGACTTAATTGATATTTATAGGCCGTTCCATCCAAAGACAACAGAATACCCTTTCTTCTCAAGTGCTCATAGAACATTCTCCAGGAGAAATCATATCTTGGGTCACAAATCAAGCCTTGGTAAATTAAGAAAATTGAAATCATATCAAGTATCTTTTCTGACCACAATACTATAAGACTAGATATCAATTACAGGAAAAAATCTGTAAGAAATTCAAACACATGGAGGCTAAACAACACACTACTTAATAACCAAGAGATCACTGAAGAAATCAAAGAGGAAATCAAAAAATACCTAGACACAAATGACAATGAAAACACGATGACCCAAAACCTATGGGATGCAGCAAAAGCAGTTCTACGAGGGAATTTTAAAGTAGTACAATCCTATCTCAAGAACCAAGAAACATCTGAAATAAACAACCTACCCTTACACCTAAAGCAATTAGAGAAAGAAGAACAAAAAAACCCCAAAGTTAGCAGAAGGAAAGAAATCAGTTATCAGCTGATTTTTCTGCAGAAATTTTGCAGGTCAGAAGGGAGTGGCATGATATATTCAAAGTGCTGAAAGGGAAAAACCTGAAACCTAGGATACTACCCAGCAAGACTGTCATTTAGAATCCAAGGAGAGGTAAAAACTTCTTGGAAAAGCAAAAACCAAAAGAGTTCATCAATACTAAACCTACCATAAAGGGAATGTTAAAGGGTCTTCTCTAAATGGAAAAAAGTAAGCATCTATAGGAAATGGAAAATCCAAAAAAGAAAGGCAAATATATACTAAGGACTAAGGATCTACCACTTAAATGAGCCAGTACAAATATTAAAAGACAAAAAATTGTAAAAGCAACTATAACTACAATAAACAGTTAAGGGATAAAGATGAAGATGTAAAATATGACATTAAAAACACAAAAGTTTCAGGAGGGCTGTAAAAAATGTATATCTTTTATGAATGGAGAAAGAAGATGTGGCACATATATACAATGGAATATTACTCAGCCATAAAAAGAAACGAAAGTGAGTTTTTTTAGTGAGGTGTATGGACCTAGAGTCTGTCATACAGAGTGAAGTAAGTCAGAAAGAGAAAAACAAATACCGTATGCTAACACATATATATGGTATTTAAAAAAAAAAAAAAAAACCAAAAACCTGTCCTGCAGTAATTTTGATTTTTAGTATTTTTCTTGGCATATGTTTGACTACATCAACATACCCACTACTTGTATATCCGTTAGTGTTTGCAAAGCACTTTGAAGCGCAACATTTCATTTACTAGTTGCAGCAACAACTGCTGTCCTTGATTTTGCAGAAAATGAGTCTTAAGAATGGTAAGTTACTTGCCTAAGGTCACATAGCCTATAAGTTACAGAGCCATGCTTAAACTCAAGACTACTTGGATCTATTTTCTTTGGCAATTATATTACAATCTGTGGTCCTTTGCTCTATGATTTAATTTGATTTTTTTAGCCTGAAAATATAAACATGATTTTGGCTATCTCCTCTTGATCCACTGGAGATGAGGAAACTAAGGCTTGCATCTTGAGTTTCCCAAGCTTGATAAACAAACTTCTGGTGAATAAGAAAAACAAATTGGAGGTGAAGAATGTCTGATAACTTTGTACCTGGGTGTTGAAGGGAAGACTCCTCAGGCATGACTGAGAAGACTGAGTTACTGTCCGTTTGTACATTCTGCTCCCCACCACTGCCATCAGCACACAAACTGTGCTGTTGGGCTTTGACTGCTGCTATCTTTTTTTGAGGCTGGCTCTGTAGGGGAATGCTGCCTGGCCCCCTTGCTCAAGGGGAGGCTTCGTCTTGAATGGTGGTGCCCTTGGTGGAGCTAGTGCCTGTGTATTTTTCTTGCCCTTCAGAATTATTTCAAACTGGAGCTAAACTCTAGAACATCCCTAACGTCTTCTTCTCCAGCTTTATAATATGTATAAGATAAATTTTTGGAGTGCTTGCTAGGTTCTAGGTACTGTTCTGTAGTAAGCTTTTTATAAATATTAACCCATGTAATCTTCACAAGCGCCCTAGGAAGTAGAGATTATGATTATCAAATCAGTTACAGATGAAGAAATTGATGCTCAGCAATGTTGAGTAACTTGCTGAAATTCACAATGCTAGTGTGTGGCAGAGTTTGGACATGATTCCAAGTCTGTCTGATTTTACAGCCTGTGCTCTTACTCATTATAACCTTCTCAAAAAGCTTCCCCACATTTAAAGAACTCCTAAAAGAACACTGAAAATATAACATGAAGGCTGAAATGGAATAGTGACAATGACTTTTTGCTATGAATACTATCCTTTTGGCAATGGACAAGAAGCTTCCAAACATGGTTTGAAATATAAACTTTACAGTCTCCCAAATTTGGGTCAAATCTCAGTTCTGCCTCTTCTTTACCCCTTGGTTTCCTTATCTGTAAAATTAAGATAATAATAGCAGCTACCTTGATAGTGTGGTTCTGAAATATAAATGAGTTAATACATATAAAACATTTAGAATTATTCCTAGTCTATAGACAGAATTATGTGATGAAGTTCTGTTATGAAGATATAAGAGAAATCTAGAAACTTTGAGACATGACCAAAAAAGAAAACTACAGGCCAATATCTTTGACGACTATAGATGCAAAAATCCTCAAAAAAATATTAGCAAACTGAATCTAACAACACATAAAATTGATCACACACTATGATCAGGCTGGATTCATCTCAGGGTCACTAAGATGGTTCAACATATGCAAATCAATCAATGAGTTACACCACAGCAACAAAAGACAAAAGGCACATGATCATCTCAATAGTAGATACTTTGTTGTTTCCTTGGGTGAAGATGAGTCTTATCTAGATCAAAGGGAGCACTAGGAATGGTAAGACTTTTGTCTATTAGAAAAGAACTGTTATTCACTTGCACCCATTAGAGCAACATGGGGTGTATTTGCAGCTATCCCTTGTCGGTTATGGCCTTGAGCAGATTCATGGGCCAAACATGTTTGCTTCCTCAGGCACTCTATATATCTTACTCTCTTCCTCCCCACCATGCCTCATTCATACTTTTGACTTAGACGGAGCCAAATACCCTTCAATTCCAGTGAGGTGTCTCTGACTAGTGCTTTTGAACTCAGCACCAGATGGTTCATCTAAACTCATGGTGGTATTTCAGGCATTAATCTGTGGGCACAAAATGATTATTTGAACCTCAGGGCCTTCAGGTGCCCCTCAAATGATAGCAAATTATCAGTAATCCAAGTCCTTCCTTACCCCAGGCCTGTACATAGTTCAGACTGCACATATTCTATAAAGTTCCCAAGGACCCTTTTTTCTTGGATAGTAAGGAGAGATTTCCCCCCTTGCTCATAGATGTGATCCAGGAGTCAGGTTTTAGAAACACAGCCTAATCCACATTATCAGTCTGTCAAGAGAATGGGATCCCATTTGGCTAATTGTTTTCTTTTGTTAACTTTTCAGTGAAAATTTTCCCTTCATTGTAATTAGACCTAGTGATTAGAATCTCTAGGCTTTGCTCTTTAAGTACTAGCAAGTGCTAAAATGTCTGGCACTGTGAAGAAAGCTGCAGTTTGAGTTGCTGGTTCAAAGAGAAGTTTGGGCAGGCCCTCAGCCTCTAGGGCTGTTGATTTAGAACTGGCATTAGATGCCCAGAGAGACTTGGGAGAAAAGGTGTTTATAGGGGCCATTAATGAATCCGTAGGGGAGACTGAATTATTTCTCTAATAACGTGGTCCATTTATTATTAAGATCATTTGTGGGTTTCTTATATCTTTTAGTTTATGGGGGAAATAAAGGAAAAGGAATATTTCTCTCCTTTTTCCTCTTTGGATTTTGGAAAACTGCCCTGATGAAGACATAAAGACTCTAGAGAAGTACAATAGTACTGTAGGTACGGAAATGCCCTTTAATGGGTAAGTGTAAGTGATAGACAAATACTTGATGTTATTCATATGTAAAGAGTTCTTATAGATTCATAAGAAAAATATAAACATCACAACAGACAAAAAAACAAATGAGATGAACACACCCATGCATACAAAGACAGAAAGAAATGAAATAAAAATGGCCAATAGACATAATATAAAGGACAGTGAACTCATATGCTCTATTAATACCTAACACATTGACAACAATTAAAAATTAAAAACAAATTGTCATAGCCAATGTTGGATAGCTTAAGGGAGAAACAATGCTAATGGAGGTATACATTGCTCTGAACTTTCTGAAGGGTAATTTGAGAATACATACCAAAAACTTTAATATGTGTATATCTTTTGACCCACCATTTTCACCGTTAGGTATTTATCATAAGGAAATAATTGAAAATGTTAAAAAAAGATTTAGCTACAAAAACTGTGGCAGCAAAAATTGGAAGCAGCTAAATATTCAAAAGTTGGAAGCTGGTTAAATGAATTATGGTATAAGCATAGAATAGAAAATTATGCAGCCATTAAAAATCATGATTTTGAAATGAGAAAATGCTCATAATATCATAATATTAAAATAAGAAAATAAGATGAAGCTGTGTATGCAAAGTATAATCCCAATTTCGTAAACAAAACTATATTAAAAGACTAGAAGAAAATATACTTAAATGTTAACAATGATTATCTCTGGGTGGTGGGATGACAGATAATCTTTACTTTCTTCTTTTTAGGCTTTTATGTCTTTTCCAAATTTCATACAGTGTGTATGTGCTACTTTTATAATTAGAAAAAACAACAAAAGAAACTGTATTAAAAAAAGACATTTAAGTTTGCCTCTGAAAGCTAATCTTTGATTTAATTTTTTTCTCATCTAATTTAAACACAGTTGTTTCCTTTCAGAAATGAGGAAAAACATTTTAACTGTCTGGTGAGAGAAATTATATAAAGGCAGGTTTTTTTTTTCCCCTGGGGTATGTGGGAAATATCCCAAGATAAAAATATTCCAGTGGAGTGTATGTGTTCCAGACTGGCCCTTCTTTGAAAGGCTTTATGTTACTTTTTAAAACGGTTTTATCAAGATATAATTAACATACCATAAAATTCACCCATTTAAAGTGTACAGTTCAATGTTTTTTAGTATATTGACAGGATTGTGTAGCCATCACCATCTAATCCCAAAACGTTTTTATCACTCAAAAAGAAAATTAATACCATAGCAGTCACTCCCCATCCCTCCCTCTCCCCAACAACAGGCAACCACTAATCTATTTTCTTGTCTCTATGAATTTGCCTATTGTGGATATTTTGTATAAATGAAATCACACAAGATGTGAACTTTTGTGAGCTCTCACTTAGTGTAATGCTTACAAGGTTCATCCATGTTTTAGTATGAATCAGTACTTTATTCTTTATATGGCTGAATAACATTTAATTGTATGGGTATATCATATTTGTTTATCCATTCATCTGTTGATAGACATTTGAGTTGTTTCCAGTTTGTGGCTATTATGAATAACGCTACTGTGAACACTTGTGTACAAGGTTTTGCATAAAAATATGTTTTCATTTCTCTTGGGTATATAACTAGGAGTGGAATGGCTAAGTCATATGGTAACTCTATGATTAATATTTTGAGGAACTACCAAACTATTTTCCAAAGCAATTGTACCATTTTATATTCCCGTATGTTACCTTTCATCCAACAATTCTTACATGTGCCTAAGAAATATGTACAAAGATGATCATGTGTAATAGCAAAAAATAGAAACAACTAAATATCAGTAAATAGGGGACCAGTTAAGTCAATTATGGTACATTTAAGTTATGGAATACTATGCAGCCGCTAAAAAGATGCTATACTATATATGTTCTTATTAAGAAAGATATCCAAGACATATTAAGTTGTAAAAGCAAGCTCTAAATCAATATGTACGATATTATTTGTGTAAAATTCAATTATTACACATATGCTTGTATATGCATAGAATATTTCTGGAAGTACACCTAGGAAATTGATAACCATGGTTAGTGTTGAGAGTGGGACTAGTATATGTTGATAGTGATCTGAAACATGGTAAGGGAAGGGAACTTACTTTTCAATTTAAGGCATTGAGTACATCAACTTTTTAAGTCATGTGCATTATTTTACAATAATAAAACCTTTAAGAAAGTCTGCATTAGTAAAACTTAGCTTTTTCATTGGTGTAGACAGTTTGATTTTCATTATTCATGCAAGTGCAGCAGAAAGGAAATGCATATTTAGTGGTATCAGTAACACCCGATTATATGCAAACCCTCCTCTACATTAGAATTTTTTACTGTCTCATTGAGCCACCTTTTAGGAAATAACTCCTTTTGTTCTTTGGGTTTTTTTCTTTCTACTGCATCCAGATGGGCAAATTTATGTTGTCATGAAACATGTTTCAAGGTAAAATTTATGGCATGTGAACATTTCAGTAAAAGCAGAGTTCTCAAGATTAAAGTAAGAAAGATTGGAGAGACAACCTTGCTGGTATTTGTTGGTAACCAATTTTTGATAAATTGCATTTTCTTAAAAAAGAGTTTGGCAGAACAGTTTGCTTTATGATAAAAATTTCTAAAGCCATTTCTGGGTTAGGAAAAATTACTTGAATAGTATTAGACCATGTGACTATACACAGAATATTTTTATCGTTCTTTTTGTATTTTATTTTATTTTTTTTATACAGCAGGTTCTTATTAGTTATCTATTTTATACATATTAGTGTATATATGTCAATCCCAATCTTCCAATTCATCCCACCACCACCACCCCCACCACCCCCCGCTTTCCCCCCTTGGTGTCCATATGTTTGTTCTCTACATCTGTGTCTCAATTTCTGCCCTGCAAACCGGTTCATCTGTACCATTTTTCTAGATTCCACAAATATGTGTTAATATACAATATTTGTTTTTCTCTTTCTGACTTACTTCACACTCCATGACACACTCTAGGTCCATTCACGTCTCTACAAATAACCCAATTTCGTTCCTTTTTATGGCTGAGTAATATTCCATTGTATATATGTACCATATCTTCTTTATCCATTTGTCTGTCGATGGGCATTTAGGTTGCTTGAATTACCTGGCTATTGTAAATAGTGCTGCAGTGAACATTGGGGTACATGTGTCTTTTTGAATTATGGTTTTCTCTGAGTATATGCCCAGTAGAGGGATTGCTGGGTCATATGGTAATTCTATTTTTAGTTTTTTAAGGAAACTCCATACTGTTCTCCATAGTGGCTGAATCAATTTACATTCCTATCAACATTGCAAGAGGGTTCTCTTTTCTCCACACCCTCTCCAGCATTTGTTGTTTGAAGATTTTCTGATGATGGCCATTCTGACTGGTGTGAGGTGATACCTCATTGTAGTTTTAATTTGCATTTCTCTAATAATTAGTGACGATGAGCAGTTTTTCATGTGCCTCTTGGCCATCTGTATGTCTTCTTTGGAGAAATGTCTTTTTAAGTCTTCTGCCCATTTTTTGATTGGGTTGTTCGTTTTTTTTAATATTGAGCTGCATGAGCTGTTTATATATTTTGGAGATTAGTTCTTTGTCCATTGATTCATTTGCAAATATTTTATCCCATTCTGAGGGTTGTCTTTTCATTTTGTTTATGGTTTCCTTGGCTGTGCAAAAGCTTTGAAGTTTCATTAGGTCCCATTTGTTTATTTTGTTTTTATTTCCATTACTCTAGGAGGTGGGTCAAAAAAGGTCTTGTTGTGATTTATGTCACAGTGTTCTGCCTATGGCTTCCTCTAAGAGTTTTATAGTGTCTGGCCTTACAGTTAGGTCTTTAATCCATTTGAGTTTATTTTTGTGTGTGGTGTTAGGGAGTGTTCTAATTTCATTCTTCTACATATAGTTGTTCAGTTTTCCCAGCACCACTTATTGAAGGGACTGTCTTTTTCTCCATTGTATATCCTTGCCTCCTTTGTCATAGATTAGTTGACCATAGGTGCATGGGTTTACCTCTGGACTTTCTATCCTGTTCCATTGATCTATATTTCTGTTTTTGTGCCAGTACCATATTGTCTTGATTACTGTAGCTTTGTAGTATAGTCTGAAGCCAGGGAGCCTGGTTTTTCCAGCTCTGTTTTTTTCCCTCAAGATGCTTTGGCTATTTGGGTTCTTTTGTGTCTCCATACAAATTGTGAAACTTTTTGTTCTAGTTCTGTAAAAACTGCCATTGTTAATTTGATAGGGTTTGCATTGAATTTGTAGATTGCTTTGCATAGTATAGTCATTTTCACAATATTGATCCTTCTAATCCAAGAACGTTGTATATCTCTCCATCTGTTTGTGTCATCTTTGATTTCTTTCATCAGTGTCTTATAGTTTTCTGAGTACAGATCTTTTATCTCCTTAGGTAGTTTTATTCCTAAGTATTTTATTCTTTTTGTTGCAATGGTGAATGTGATTGTTTCCTTAATTTTTCTTTCTGATCTTTCATTGTTAATGTATAGAAATGCAAGGGATTTCTGTGCATTACTTTTGTATCCTGCAACTTTACCAAATTCATCGATTAGCTCTAGTAGCTTTCTGGTGACATATTTAGGATTATCTACATATAGTATCATGTCATCTGCAAACAGTGACAGCTTTACTTCTTCTTTTCCCATTTGGGTTCCTTTTATTTCTTTTTCTTCTCTGATTGCTGTGGCTAGGACTTCCAAAACTATGTTGAATAAGAGTGGTGAGAGTGGACATCCTTGTCTTGTTCTTGATCTTAGAGGAAATGCTTTCAGTTTTTCACCATTGAGAATGATGTTTGGTGTGGGTTTGTCATATATGGCCTTTATTATGTTGAGGTAGGTTCCCTCTATGCCCACTTTCTGGAGAGTTTTTTTTTTATATCATAAATGGGTGTTGAATTTTGTCAAAAGCTTTTTCTGCATCTATTGAGATGATCATATGGTTTTTATTCTTCAGTTTGTAAATACGGTGTATCACATTGATTGATTTGTGTATATTGAAGAATCCTTGCATCCCTGGGATAAATCTCACTTGATCATGGTGTATGATCCTTTTAATGTGCTGTTGGATTCTGTTTGCTAGTATTTTGTTGAGGATTTTTGCATCTATGTTCATCAGAGATATTGGCCTGTAGTTTTTTTTCTTTGTGACATCTTTGTCTGGTTTTGGTGTCAGGGTGATGGTGACCTCGTAGAATGATTTTTGAAGTGTTTCTTCCTCTGAAGTTTTTTGGAGGAGTTTGAGAAGGATGGGTGTTAGCTCTTCTCTAAATGTTTGATAGAATTCACCTGTGAAGCCATCTGGTCCTGGACTTTTGTTTGTTGGGAGGTTTTTAATCACAGTTTCAATTTCACTACTTGTGATTGGTATGTTCATATTTTCTATTTCTTCCTGCTTCAGTCTTGGAAGGTTATACCTTTCTAAGAATTTGTCCATTTCTTCCAGGTTGTCCATTTTATTGGCATAGAGTTGTTTGTAGATGCTTTGTATTTCTTCAGTGTCTGTTATAACTTCTCCTTTTTCATCTCTAATTTTATTTTATTTTATTTTATTTTTTTGTGGTAGGCGGGCCTTTCACTGCTGTGGGCTCTCCCGTTGCGGAGCGCAGGCTCAGCGGCCACGGCTCATGGGCCCAGCTGCTCCGCGGCATGTGGGATCTTCCCGGACTGGGGCACGAACCTGTGTCCCCTGCATCGGCAGGCGGACTTTCCACCACTGAGCCACCAGGGAAACCCCTCTCTAATTTTATTGATTTGAGTCCTCTCCCTCTTTTTCTTGATGAGTCTGGCTAAAGGTTTATCAGTTTTGTTTATCTTCAATGAACCAGCTTTTAGTTTTATTGATCTTTGGTATTGTTTCCTTCATTTCTTTTTCATTTATTTCTGACCTGATCTTTATCATTTCTTTCCTTCTGCTAACTTTGGGGGTTTTTTGTTCTTCTTTCTCTAATTGCTTTAGGTGTAATATTAGGTTGTTTATTTGAGATGTTTCTTGTTTCTTGAGGTAGGATCTTATTGCTATAAACTTCTCTCTTAGAACAGCTTTTGCTGCATCCCATAGGTTTGGATCATCGTTTTTTCGTTGTCATTTGTCTCTAGGCATTTTTTGATTTCCTCTTTGATTTCTTCAGTGATCTCTTGGTTATTTAGTAATGTATTGTTTAGCCTCCATGTGTTTCTGTTTTTTACGTTTTTTTTTCCTGTAATTTATTTCTGATCTCATAGCATTGTGGTAGCAAAAGTTGATTGATATGATTTCAATTTTCTTAAATTAACTGAGGCTTGATCTGTGGCCCAAGGTTTGATCTATACTGGAGAATGTTCCATGTGCAGTTGAGAAGAAGGTGTAATCTGCTGTTTTTGGATGGAATGTCCTATAAATATCAATTAAATCTATCTGGTCTGTTGTGTCATTTAAAGCTTGTTTTCCTTTATTAATTTTCTGTCTGGATGATCTGTCCATTGGTGTAAGTGAGGTGTTAAAGTCCCTACTATTATTGTGTTACTGTTGATTTCCTCTTTTACAGCTGCTAGCATTTGCCTTACGTATTGAGGTGCTCCTATGTTGGGTACATATATATTTATAATTGTTATATCTTCTTCTTGGAAAGATCCCTTGATCATTATGTAGTGACTTCCCATGTCTCTTGTAATATTCTATATTTTAAACTCTATTTTACCTGACATGAGTATTGCTACTCCAGCTTTCTTTTGATTTCCATTTGCATGGAATATCTTTTTCATCCCCTCACTTTCAGTCTGTATGTGTCCCTAGGTCTGAAGTGGGTCTCTTGTAGACAGCATATATATGGGTCTTTTTTTTTTTGTATCCATTCAGCGAGCCTGTGTCTTTTGGTTGGAGCATTTAATCCATTCACATTTAAGATAACTATCAATATGTATGTTACTATTACCATTTTCTTAATTGTTTTGGGTTTGTTTTTGTAGGTCCTTTTCTTCACTTGTGTTTCCCACTTAGAGAAGTTACTTTAGCATTTGTTGTAGAGCTGGTTTGGTGGTGCTGAATTCTCTTAGCTTTTGCTTGTCTGTAAAGCTTTTGATTTCTCCGTCGAATCTGAATGAGATCCTTGCCAGGTAGATTAATCTTGGTTGTAGTTTCTTCCCTTTCATAACTTTAAATATATTGTGCCACTCCCTTCTGGCTTGTAGAGTTTCTGCTGAAAAATCAGCTGTTAACCTTATGGGAGTTCCCTTGTATATTATTTGTCATTTTTCCCTTGTTGCTTTTAATAATTTTTCTTTGTCTTTGATTTTTGTCAATGTGATTACTATGTGTCTCAGCATGTTTCTCTTTGGGTTTATCCTGCCTGGGACTCTCTTTGCTTCCTGGACTTGGGTGGCTATTTCCTTTTCCATGTTAGGGAAATTTTCAACTATAACCTCTTCAAATATTTTCTCTGGTCCTTTCTCTCTCTTCTCCTTCTGGGACCCAGAGGTCTCTTAGGCTGTCTTCATTTCTTTTCGTTCTTTTTTCTTTATTCTGTTCCACAGCAGTGAATTCCACCATCCTGTCTTCCAGGTCACTTATCCTTTCTTCTGCCTCAGTTATTCTGCTATTTTTTCCATCTAGTGTATTTTTCATTTCAGTTATTGTATTGTTCATGTCTGTTTGTTTGTTCTTTAAGTCTTCTACATGTGTTTTCTTTAATTCTTCTAGGTCTTTGTTAAACATTTCTTGCATCTTCTCGATCTTTGTCTCCATTCTTTTTCTGGGGTCCTGGATCATCTTCATTTTCATTTTTCTGAATTCTTTTTCTGGAACGTTGCCTATCTCCACTTCATTTAATTGTTTTTCTGGGGTTTTATCTTGTTCCTTCATCTGGTACATAGTCCTCTGCCCTTTCATTGTGTCTATCTTTCTGTGAATGTTGTTTTCATTCCACAGGCTGCAGGATTGTAGTTCTTCTTGCTTCTGCTGTCTGCCCTCTCGTGGATGTGGCTATCTAAGAAGCTTGTTTAAGCTTCCTGATGGGAGGGACTGGTGGCGGGTAGAGCAGGGTGTTGCTCTGGTGGGCAGACTCAGTAAAACTTTAATCCACTGAGTTCCCTCCCTGTTGGTTGTTTGGCCTGAGGCAACCCAGCACCAGAGGCTACAGGCTCTTTGGTGGAGCTAATGGTGGACTCCAAGAGGGCTCACGTCAGGGAGTACTTCCCAGAACGTCTGCTGCCAGTGTCCTTGTCCCTGCAGTGAACCACAGCCACCCCCTCCTCTGCAGGAGACCCACCAACACTAGCAGGTAGGGCTAGTTTGGCCTCCTATGGGGTCACTGCTCATTCCCCCGGGTCCTTATGTGCACAGTACTTTGTGTGTGCCCTCCAAGAGTGGAGTCTCTGTTTCTCCCAGTCTTGTCAAAGTCCCTTTGTGTGTGCCCTCCAAGAATGGAGTCTCTGTTTCTCCCAGTCTTGTCAAAGTCCTGCAATCAGATCCCACTAGCCTTCAAAGTCGGATTCTCTATGAATTACTCCTCCCATCGCCAGACCCTCAGGTTGGGAAGCCTGATGTGGGGCTAAGAACCTTCACTCCAGTGGGTGGACTTCTGTGGTATAACTGTTCTCCATTTTGTGAGTCACCCACCCAGCAGTTATGGGATTTGATTTTATTGTGATTGCCCCCCTCCTACCATCTTATTGTGGCTTCTCCTTTGTCTTTGGATGTGGGCTGTCTTTTTTGGTGAGTTCCAGTGTCTTCCTATCAATGACTGTTCAGCAGTTAGTTGTCATTCCGATGCTCTCACAAGAGGGAGTGAGTGCACATCCTTCTACTCTGCCATCTTGAACCAATCTGGTCTACACACAGAATTTGATCATTTAAAATGAGTCAGTTGTTGACGGAAAACAGATTTCTGCTTTCTAGAAAAATTTGCATTAAGAACCTTTTGATATGAATCCCTGTGATGGAGGAAGAGTAGGCTTAGAGTAGTTGCCCTTTCTATTAATAGGAAAAAATGGGAGTCTTAGCTCTCAAATTAGGAGAGCCACATGAGATGAACAGCTTGGTACCCTAGGTATAATCAGGATATAACTTTCTTGGTTAAATATCTTTACAATGGATTGTCTCCATTAGTTCCTTTCAACTTGGTCTATACTCCATTTCAATTCAATTTTATGAAACTCAGTCAAGTCCCTACTATGTGCCAGGCATTATGTTAATCTCTATGGTAGATGCAATTATGAATGAGACTAGGTTCCCATTCCAAAGGAACTCATTTGGAGGCTATTTGCAACTAATTTATTAAAGTTTGCCCTTTTAATTTTAATGTATATCTTATATGCACAATACTGGTTAAGCTTTTGTTGAGGTTTTAAAGGCTTAAGATGTAACTGGAACACTAATTAAGTGGTCTAATTCATCTTAGGGAAACTGTGGAAGTCACCTGGGGGATAGTCCCATGTGAAACAGAAGCATATTCTGTGATGCTGTAGGCAAGAGAATTTCAGGCTGTGTTCCTCTTCCTCTAGCTTTCCTTTCATACGACCTGGTATTCTTCACATCTTAGAAGAGCTGTGTTTTAGCAAAATTTTCTTAAAGTTTTATTAAAGGAATCTTATGTTCCATTGACCTCTTGTAGCAAAAAAGTGAAATATATGCATTTTGACTGAAAAAAATGGACCCTCATCCCTAATATAGTAAGAGTGAGGTAAACTTATGCCAAGAATTACTAATCCTCCCACACCATGTTAATGCTTCTACTAGCTGTACCTAAACTCAATTCCATTTTATAAACCACTACAACAACAAACCCACTGTTGGAGGTAAGTTATAACCAAGAACAACTTTAGGGCTTCTCTAGCCTCCTTTGCTTCATACATTGTTCTTGCTGTAGGACTATCAATCCCTAAAACTTTAACACATATGCTGTTTCTCACGAGCCTTGAACATCCTCAGCATTTCTAAATATATATCCAAGATGATTCTATTATTATTTCTGGCACCTTTCACATCACTTGAATTTATAGGCCTCTTTCCAGAAATTTTCTGGTGACACCTGTACAGTTAATTATGATATTCTTGATTGAGAGAAAATAATACTGTCCACCGGGAGGGACTGCAATGTCTCTTCCTTATTTGGCAGTGGTTGCTAAGTTGCAGCTTCTGCTAGTAGAGGGTTCCACGTTCTGCATCTGGTAATGTTAATTAGCTGCCTTATGAGGAGTTGCACATGCAGTACCTCCAGGCCAGGGTTTGTTAAATGACAAAGTTCAAGGGTGTTAAAGATGGATTTCATCATTGTACTAGGAACTTGGTTTGCTGAGGGATGTAGCCAGCCTAAATCAAAATGGAAAAATTACATAAGGTGAATGTATTTGACTTGTAACTCTGAGAAAGTAACAGTGGTAACAATTCTCTGGATCTTATGAATCTTACAGAGGTAATTTTGGGTTAGGAGTCTTCGCCAATGGCAACATGAATTTTGGTAATCAAATGCATGAAGATAGGCTGGGGAAGGGAATGATAAATGGGGGAACAATTTTCCTGCCAAGAATTGCTTTCTCTAGACATGACTCTTCCTAAGTGTGTACATGTGGTTAAGTTACCTGTCCTCTCTAAGCCTCAGTTTCCTCTCTCATGCAGTGAAGATGATAAAAATCCTTATCTTGTAGGGTAGCTTTGAGGAAAGTATGTAAAGGAGTCTGTTATAGTGTAAAGCAACTGGAGACAGAGTTTGGGGTGCAAGATGTTTATTAGGGATCAACTCCTGTAAAAGGAAGGGAGAGGGAACAGAATCAGGCAGGGGCAGAAGTCAAGTTAGATGTCAAGTTACAGCAAGGCAGCAAAACTTTGGCCAACACTTCAGGGAAATAAAGAAAGACCATTGCCCATCTGAGGGCCCCAGAGTCCCCTGTTAGTCCAAAATGGTCGGGCCTTATAACCCTGCTTTGATCACTCCCTGTAGCTGGTTAGCAAGGCCTTGGAGCAGGAATTAGTAGGGAAACCTCTGTGTCTACCACAGAAAAGTAGCTGTCATTATAAACGTTCATCTGTATAAGTGTTATGATTTACAGTAGCTATTTCACTGATACCTGGCCAGCTTTATCTGTGTATTTTTCCTCTTAAACACTTTATAGTGTATAGTGAGACACCATATTCTAACCAAGAAAAGGAGACTTGGGGCCTTAACATTTGCTCTTCCCTTTGCCTAAAATGCTCTTTTCCTAGAGTCTCACATGCCTGTGATAATAACCAGGAAGAAAATAAAACCGGAGTGTGTTCCCCTTCTAATCCCCATTTCACTTTCTTTATTATTATTAATATTATTATTATCATTTTCATTGCTCTTCCTAGGAAAAGTCTCCTTAAATGCCAAGTTTCTTAACCTGCCACTCAAGGATCTCTATAATCTGCACACAACTTACCTACGTGCATTTCCAACTTCTGTATCCCACCAACCTTCAGCAGACAGAGCTTACCACTGTTGCTGGAACAAGGTATATTCACTCTTATATTCACCCTTTCCTGATGCCATCCATCCTGCCCTCCTGGCTGCCCTTCGTACATGCAAATGCTCCCCATTCCCAAGGAGGAACTCAAGTGTATGTCCATTTGATGTTGTACTGGTCTATTCTTGCTCAGAGTAATTGCTCCCTCTTTTGAATTTCTAGTTCTTATGCTCAGACCTACTCATTTTATAAAGCCTTTTCATGCCTCCTTTTTCATTGCCATGTATTGCTATCACATTTATGATGCAATATTTATTGAGCATCTTCTATGTTCCTGGCCCTGTTCAAGGAACTGAGGATACAGGAATGAACAAAGACAGGCAAGTTGCTGCTCTCAAGGGGAATATATTCCAGTGGGTGGAGATTGACAGATAATAAACAAAGGAATAAATGAGATAATTTCAGGTAGTGATAAGTACCATGAAAAATAAAACAGTGAGTTAAGGGGTTTCCATAGTTACTATTGCAGGCATGGAATGCTCTAGGGAAAGAGCATTTCAGGCAGAGGGAACAGCAGATGTTTAAGGTACCAAGCCTCCTGTTTTTGGTTAGAGTATGGTGTCTTTCTACTAAAGGGTTTATAAAGAAAAACACAAAAAGTAGGCCAGCAAGGCATCTAGCTATTGGAATAGCTGAACCTTACAGTGATTGCTGCATACGTTCCTTCTTTTGTTTGCTTTATAAATTGCAAAATGTTGTACAAACAGGTTTCCAAACCGTTTCACTTGATTATCAAAATCACCCTTCAATTTTGGTAAGTTGGGTTTTATAACCCCCATTTTTTATGAGGAAACAGTGGTCAGATGACTTGACCACAATCCTACATTTAACTGTTTATTGGGTGTGTCTCATTTTCCCCCACACAATGGAAACAAGTCAGGGACCTTGAAGTGAGGATAATGGAAAGAACTCTGGATGCAGCCAGATGAGAGTTCCAATGTGACTCTGCCTCTTACTGTAGAGTCTTGGGCAAGTTTTTTACCCCTTGTGCCTCAGTTTCCTTCTTTGTAAAATAGGGATAATAATACCTCATGAGTTAGTTGTGCAGAATGAAAAAGATAATGCATGGAAAGTCTCTGGTAGAGCATTTGGCACATTAATAAATGGTCCCACATGTTGTTATCATTACAATATAACAACACAATTATAATAAAGTTTGGTAAAATAATAATTTTTCCTAAGATCATACTTCTCAGGGAGCTATTTATCCACTTATGCTACAGAAATGGCACTATTAGCTATTGGATGGTATTTTTCCTTGTACCTAAGACAACCTCCATACATTATTACACACCAGATCACTTGAGTTGCAGTGATTTTGTGAGAGTGATGCAAAAGAACCTGGAAATTTATCACAGGGCCTGGTATATAGTAGTCCTTTAATTAGTGGTTGCTGTTATTTATAAGCCATTATTTCTATATTCCTTGGTTGCCTAGCATTGTGCTGAGTACACAGGTGTTCAAATAATGTCAGGTGAGTGAATGAATAAATGAATTTAAAACACAAAGTGGTCTTGTTCAGTTACAGCTAAAACAGAGCCAAATGAGTTAATACTAGACTTTGTCTCTGACTATATCCCCCTGTCATTTGAACCAACCTGAGAGGAGAAACCATGTCTTCCCTTTCCTTTGTGTCCTACTCCCACCCATTCCCATTGGTCACTGTGCTTAGTTCAATTCTTCTTTTTTTTTTTTAGTTCAATTATTTGTACAACATGAGCAATCAATAAATATATGTTGAATAAATTACCAGTTCACATTATCTAGAGGTTCATTTCTAATAGATCAAATTCCATGATACCTCAATGACTCACACCTGCATTACTGTCATTGTTCGAAGGGGAAACTGAGTGTGAGGGCTCTGTAAATTTGCTGATGGAACTTCACAATGCTGGTTTAAATTTGATACTGGGCATATAGCAGGAACTCAATACAGAGTTGTTGAAAAATTGAATGAATATTGAATTAATGCATCCTTCACTCTTGCCACTAGATGCTTCTCTTTGTTACCATATGTCTTAGCAGGGAAGTCCACAATATTCATTTCTTTGTTTTTCAAGTGCTTAGAGCCAAAGGCATTGCTTAGAGGCTCCCTTGGGCAATGGTATCTTAGTTGAATGCCATTAGGCAAGTCCCTCAACAAAAGCTATTTGGCCTGTGGGTCATCTGATGTTTCATTTTCCCACTACTGTTCTGCCCAAGGCAGCAAGAAACAGAATCTGCTCAGCCTTCACTGAGTGGGCTTTTGTGCCTGTGGGTACAGCCTCCTAGAGATCCAGCAAGGTGGGGCTCTACTTCTACCTCCCGAGACAGTAGGTCCTGAAAGTGTGCTGTGATTGAAATTGAGATCTTCCTTGAACTAACAGTGCAACCTGGTTAACCCCATTTGGTCTGCAGCTTGAAAACTATAAATAGAATTTGGGTCCCTCCATCTAAAAAAAAAAGCCTTTTGTTGTCAGGATAACTATGTGTTAGTGGCCTGGGTGAGGAGGAGGCAATTCTGTTTAAGGATGTTAGGCATGATTTAAAGGGTTTTCTATTGCTTATAATAGGTTTTCATTTTTTGCTGATTGAATTTATTTACATCTGTGGCTGTTGTGCAAGCTCCCAGTTGGGAGGGGGTATGTGTGTATGACCTTTTTAACTTTGTAGCACTTTAATGCAAATGAAATTTAAGGGGTGGAGGAGCAAGCAAAACCAACTTAACAACAATGAAATCATTTTCTAAATATGTTTACAATCAAATATCTCTCTCAATAATTTGATTTGTAGGAAATGGCAGAGGGCAGCATTTTATACAGAAGCTTTTCAATAATTCATCTTCATCTCATTGATGTGCAAGCCTTTGGCTAAGTTGGTGAGTACAGTAGGTCCTCTGGCATGAGGGAGAAATTCATTTGAGCCCTGAAATCGTTCTATCCCCTGTCTGACCCACCCATCTAATGCTGCTTGTCCCGGTGACTAGAGCCTTTCAACCTTTCTAGGCTCCTAGTAAGTTTCCCACTTATTGGGAGCATTTGGAGATTGTGCTCCCTCCTCATTTAATTTTTTTGGGGATTTATATTTGTACAATTACTATTAAGCTACTCAAATGATTATACTCCTCTGTAGGAACTTCTGGAAAATTGACACTCCCCAAAGTTAGCTTTCAGGGTCATGGAGAAGTGGAAAAGAGCAGGAAGTGGCAATTCGGGAGAGAGTCTTCTGCTAGTTGAAAAGATAAGCCTCTCACAGTTATTCAAGGTCATGTCAACTTGAATACACAGAGAATAAGTTGACCAGGAGGCATTTTAAATCCTCCAAGCTAGAGCTAGCTTCAAAAGTAGTCTTTTTCCTGGGAACTTACACTCTTGTGGTGGCTCCTCACAGAGAGTCTGTTAAGATGGACTCTCTGGTTCTTGTGTGGGGATGGGGGAATCCTTTTCAAGCTAGTTCCTGGTTTCTTTCATGAACGATGGAGCGAGAGGAGGCAAGATAGCTGGAGGAGGTGGGTAAGAAGAAAATGGCATGATGTGCCCAGTCATCTCTATTAGAGTCCCAGAGTCTTCAGACAGCAGTGCGCTGAGGCTTTGGCACTGAGAGAAGACAGTGATTACCTCCTCCGTAATAAGATACAGGAGACATGAAATTTGCTATTGTGCTGCTGCTGCTTGAAACTTTGTGAAGCCATTGATCTGACTTCAATGAACCATAATACTATTGATTTGGTGTCAGATCACTGGTAGGCACTTGAGTGACAGCCTGAGTGGATGTGATGTTACATTTAAAGTGTCCTTTTGTTTGCTTTCTAGTTGTCAAAACCTTTTGATAGAACGTGTGCTGCCAAGTGCCTGTACTGTCCTTATTAGTGATCAAGTGCCAAGAGATGTGCTGCGTCATTAAACAAAATGGGGGCTCTTGGCCAAATTCTATGGGTCAAAAATGTATATTTGGTTAGCCTGATTTTCTCTGACTAGCTCTGAGGGGCACGGTGTTGTGCCCTCTTAAGCTGGAGAGGGTAGAAGCAAATCAGCCTTCACACAGCCTCACCCCAGTCTTATTGGTGGCTGGGATTCCTGCCATCTCAGCTGCATTCCTGGCTATGCCGGGACTGAGAAAAGGTTTTACTAGGCATGAAAATCCAGTGGGTTGAAAATTATCTTGGGCCATAATAAGGGAAGTGGGGAAAGAATCAATGGAATTAGTCTGACACATTCTCCCAAGTTATAGCTCCAAACCAAGCTTCATATGGGCACAATATGTGAAGTAGTGCCCCAGTGAGGATGTGAGGTGAGAAAAATTGAGATGTGTGAACTGGTGGAGAACATTCCTTAGCGGATTTCAATCAGTCATTACTTGTTATTCAGTGGTTATATATTGAATACCTGCTAGATGCCAGGCATGGTGCTTAGTACTAGAGATATATTAGTGAACCAGAATGACATGGTGCTAAAACACAGTTTGGTAGGGAGAGAAGGACCAAATGAGTTTAATGAAAAAATATAGACATGATAGAAAAAACATAGTAATGATAGAAAAATGGACATAGTTCAGTGCAGTGAGAAAAACATGGGCTTTGGAATCTGGTAGATCTGCAATTGACTTTAAATGAGCTGTTGTTTGTCCTTGAACAAATTATTGATGCTTTTCTTTGAGCCTTAGTTTTCTCCTCTGTAAAATGGTGACAATGATAATATATACCTAAAAGGCTTGTTGCCAGAATGAAATGGGAATATGCATATAGAGGTCTGACTCAGTTCCTGACACTGGTAGGTACTTGATGGCAGTGGGAAAGAGGAGTGGAATAGAGGTGGAGGAAAGCACAGTGACAAGTACATGGAAGATCGTGAACAAAGGTGAGCATTCATGGCCAGTTAAGAGACTGTTGCAGTGATACAAGTGAGAAATAATGAGGTCTAATACTACAGTGGTGGCAATGGGGATGGAGAGGAAGGGACATGTGCTTACATTGCAGAGGTAGAACAGATGGATGTGGGAATGAGGGAGATGCTAACATCCATGTTTCTGACTATGATAATTGGATGGGTAATGGCTCTCTTTATGAATTAGGGAATAAGAGCAGGGGGGATTTAGGATAAATTAAATATGAAATGTCTGTGAGACACCCAAGTGTCTATGAGATGTCCAGTAAGTATGTGATTGGATACATAAGTGCAGAGCTCAGTGGAGAGGTCAGACCCAGAGATTCAGATTTGGAAATTATCAGCATGTAGATTGAAATTTTAGCTATGACATATTTCATGGAGAGAGACTGGTCAGAGAAAGGAAGAGAGTCAAAGAAAGACAGATTCATGGGGCACAATTTGCCAGCCTCATCCTCCAATGTTCAATACTCTTTCTACTTTTCCAGAGAGGGATTTATGGGGTTCTTTATGCCTTTTGTAAAATTTTTCTTTTGTGTAACTGATTTGTGAGTTTTCCATGAAATGCACAGGTAGCTGGCATTTCTATTATGTCTGTATTTTTTTTTTTAGCAGATGGGAACACAAAAGTGTAGGAACCTATCATGAAATTGTCAACATCACCCAGCCAGAACCAAACTCAGGGCTCCTTCTAGCCCACCTGCCCATGTCTATTCCTTCTTTATGGTCCTTTTTGAAATGGATCTGTCTAGTCCTTTGAGTCTGGATATGGCATTGTGAATCACTCATACCTTGATCTCCTCATCTATGATGACATAAGTTGTTATTTAGGATTGTTCATGTTGGGAGGGGAATGCAAAAGTAGGGAATGGGAGACCTCTGTTTTTGAGCATGAATTGTCACTGTAGACAGAGGAAACAAAAAGAAATCTGTGGGAGTTGACGACACCGTACAGTTAGGAAGAAAAGAAATAGGAGTTGAAGAGAGTAGAGCTGAAATAAGTGAACATGTTGTTGGAATAAAAAGACACTAAGGAAAAAACTGTTCAAAGAACCCAGGGTGAAGTGAGAATCCCAGGAGCCAAAAGACGAAAGTGGAGGAGGCTGTGAGTACATGTGTGCATGGCAATAGGCTTGCTTATTTCCCTTTCAGTTTATTCAGTTTGTTAATGAAGGCCTAGCAGCAGGAGATGTGCAGTCCATTTACGAATGACAAGGACCGCTAATCTAGGGTTTACCTATGCTTGCTGGAGGTGAAAGCCCCTGCTACTAAATTATTTCAAGTGAATACAGAGCTCAAGCAGAGATCTAGTTGTCTGTCTGGGCCAAGTGTTTGGACTAATGCTTCAGCCCATGACAGTGGAAGTAAAATCCTGAACTGGATTTCCATACTTGTCTAATATAGACTCAGGCAAGAGCCCAGGATGAAGATTGAAGCCTCTGTTTGTTTAAGGAGGCATGCAGAATTTCAAGGAACTTCATTTCCATGACTGAGTGGCTGAAATGTGACCCCTAATCACACTGTGAGGCCGAGTGCATTTTGTACTGGCTGGTTTCAGAGGGGAAACTTTAACCTTTTTGGCACTAACCTACATAGAACTCATGCCTTACTGCTCCAGTACTTTTTTCCATCATTCCCAGTGAATCAAGAAATCTTAGCTCCCAGCAACAAGAGGTTAAATACTGGTTGATGCGACTGCTTGCTTGGTTTCTCTCCTAATCTCAATGCTGGGAGCGGTGCCTGCTTGGCAGCTCTGGATCCCTGGATCATCTCAGAACAACTACAGCCATGAGTCTCCAACCCACAGCCTCTCCACAGGGTCTTTCTGCTTGGCAGACCTGCTATGGCCTGGTAAACAGGGCTTACCAGCTAGCATCTGCTCTCTGGAAACTGGTCCGAAAGTCTCCCCTCAGGACCCCAACTAACCTGAGGCAGACAGAGAGGAGGCTTCTGGTAGGACCTATGGGTAAAGGCCTTTGTAGAAAGGATCATTCAACTCCAGACACCCAGATTTTGGAGGTCATATCCTCTTCCTCAAATATCTTTTAACAATGTTCCCATTGTCAACATGGTAAACAATTTCTTACCTATGTGCTTCAGTCCTGGCCAGATTAACACTTAGTGGCTCTAAGTGCTAAAAAGCTTATGATTTTCCCCATATGTAATTCAAAAGTGAAAATATGCTAAACTGTAAAATAAATGTAAAAAGTCCAAAATTATTTTGATTTTGACATAATGACCATCCTGTTTTCTTAATAGCAAATATAATATTATTTAAAATTTTTGTGATAAATTTAGATAATCTGGCGTTGGCCCCAGGATGACCCTAACAGACTTAGGGGAGACAGGCTACTTCTGCAGAGACTACTTGAACTCTATATGCAGAGATTCCATTTTTCAAAGCTCACAACCTCCTTTTCCATCTCATTTTAGAGACTGTTCCAAACAAATATCTCCTTGCAAGGTGCTCCAGACTGATCCTAGTGAGCCTACATCCTTACTCAAATTGGCTGTGTTTCTCTTCTGGAAAGTACCAAAGAAATCCCAACTGCACAGACTGGTTTGAGTCACCTGAGCTAACTGGTTCTCTCTTAATGCTTGATTAGAAAAATCAATCTGGTTAATCAAAGAAGAGGATCACTTTGGCACCCTTAAATCTTCAAATTCACATCTTTCCTTGAAGATGTGGCTTGGCACCCAGCTGTTGTTTGGGAGAACTTCTACCAGAATTTTTACCTGGGTGCCTAATTTTCATATAAAACAATTCTTTCTTTCCTTTGAGTAAAATTATTACTGAAGTGTAAGTGGTTTGGGCTGAAAGGATGGATTTTCTCAGTCTTGTAGTGTGGCAGAACAATCCATCATTAAGTACAAAGATGGCCCAAAGGAAACTACTAAAGGATTAGCCCAAAGGGATATTCCTTGATTTGTTCTCTGTGTTGCTTTTTTTTTTTTCATTTTAGTGGAGGTAAAAGTATTGTTAATGGGAGGTACACCTTTTCACACAGGAGCACATGGAACACCAACAACCAACTTCACTGAACCACATAGAGAGATAAAAAAAAGCCTCCAGCAGAAGGAAGCTATAACCAAGAACACTCTGTTTATTTAACTTAACCTTAAAGCTTATTGCTGATTAGCTGTAAATAATGATAAACTTATTGGTATACTTCCATATATGTAGGGTTCAGAGAAATTGAACAGGGCTCACTGTACCATGTATTCACTTGCTAAATGGTTTTGAATACACAGGGAGCTACTTGAAGTAGCCAGAGACTGATCTCATTACCCTGGCCTTGGGTTTATGTTTACTCAGTGGGGACCTAGGGGGAGTTTTTGGATGAATTCTTATTCTGGAAAAACACTACAAACTCTCTGTTTCACTGATTATGGCTCAGTAGGGTTATTTCTATTTAAAGGACAGAACATTTCATTTTTCAAAAGTGATTACCTCTGAAACATCTATTATTTATATTAAATAATGTAATGTATATGTTGGATTGGTTTATAGAAACCCAGACTGTAGTTTTGTAGCATGCAATCTTTTGCTTTCTTATAACTATCCCTCCTGCAGCAAGCAGCCAATAAATATTAGTGAGTTTGACTCGTATTTTGGAAGGGGCAACAAACTACCTTGCCATCTTCCAAACTGGTTCTGGAATCACAAATGTGGATGCATACTTCCACAAGCACACACTGTTTCCCTAAAAGGAATATCTTATAACTGTGTGATAGACATGGTGGGAATAATGATCACTAATTTACTGATAAGGAAACTGAGGCATGGGAAGATTAAGTGACATTCCCAGGGTAGTGCCCCCCTCTCCAATTAATTTTCACCTGGAACTAATGACTGTGACCTTATTTGGAAATAGGGTCTTTTCAGACATAATCAAGTTAAGATGAAGTCACACTGGATTAAGATGGTCCCTAAGTCCAATAGCTGATGTCCTTAAAAGGAGAGGGCCATTTGGAGACACAGAGACATAGAGACCAAAGGGAAGAAGAACAAGTGATGGCAGAGGCAGAGATTGGAGTGATACAGCTACAAGACAAAGAACTCAAAGGATTGCCAACAACCACCAGAAGGTAGAAGAGAAGCATGGAGTAGATTCTTCTCTAGAGCCTTCAGAGGGAGCATGGCTCTGCCGACACCTTGATTTTAGACTTCTAGCTTCCTGAACTGTGAGAGAATAAATTTCTGTTGTTTTAAGCCCCAGCCAGTGGTAATTTGTTACAACATCCCTACAAAACTTAATAAGCCAGGGTTGCATAGGTAGTGAATAGTAGGTCCATGGATGTGGTTAGGCTTTTCTGAACTCTAGTGCAGTTTTTCCAAGATGCCTCAATGCCTCCCTGTGAGCGCCTCTTCTCCATCCACTATCATTATCCTCAGTAAAAATAAGTTAGGGAAATCATTATCTTTGGGATATATGGCATTTTGTGTTTCAGGATGTTGTAATTATGGGGAGGTAGGTTACAGATTTGAATTTTAAGAGGACTGCAGTATAAAAATCCCATAGATGCTGTCCAGAGGCAAAACTTGCTATATTGGGCAATCCACATCGTGTAGAGAACATGTTCCTCCTTTCTGGTTTTCCCCACTGAGACTATCTCAAAACAGAGCTGTAATGAGCACTATCTATCTCTGCTGGTAACCTATGATACAATTATGATAATGATAATGATAAACGCTTATTAAGCGCTCACAGTGCAAGGTGTTACTTGCTCAAAACTCATAAAAGCCCAGGTCCCCACTGTCATAGTGTTTATCATAGTATTAGCACAGTGTGGGAGTTGGCATTTTGTGGTCAGTTAATGCTTTATGCTGATCTGCTTGGACAACAGATCACAATCATTCACACTTCCAAATTTCTGTCGTGAGTTCTTCTGCTGTCTCAGACCCTCATAAGGCCACTGTGCTTGGAGACCATAAAAATTATAGATTCTGGAAAATTTGGCATTGCTGTAATCATCAAATTATTTGAGCCCACTTTTATCACCAATTTACTGATCACAATTTACTGATGAGGAAACTGAGGAGTGGGCAGATTAAGTGACATTCCCAGGAGTAGTGGGCTGAATGGTGCTCTTTCCCTCAAATTCACGTCTACCTGGAACATGTGGATGTCACCTTATTTGGAAATAGGGTGTTTGCAGATGTAATCAAGCTAAGATGAGGTCATACCAGATTAGGTATGTTGCTTTGGTTGTTCTGAATTATTGGAGTTTTATAGGTTTCATTGATTCTAGATTTCCTTGTTATGGTTCATTTAAGCTAGCAGCAGTCCTGTTATGAGGAGCAGCTGGTGATGGTCTCAGAACCACATATCTTAGAGTTGGAAGGGACCTCAAGATACCACCGTGAATCACCTGCTTTAGGGTGACTAATCTATCATTGTTTCCATTTTACAGAAGAAATAATTGAAGAGAATTTCAGTGACCTGATAAAGATAACACATTTGGTTAGTAGCAGATAATATCCAACATTTTTGAGTACTTTATATGTGTCAGGCATTGTGCTAAGGATCTTATGTGCACAATCTCGTTTAATTTCCACAATAATCTTATGAGGTATCTCATTTTAAAGAAGAGAAAACCGAGACACAGAAAGATTAAGTAACTTGACCAGGGCAGTACTGCTAATAATTATCAGAATCAGGTATCTGAATATACATGGTGTGGGTACCACTGTGACCCCAGAAAGTCTGATTCCAGAGCCTATGCATTTAATCACCATGTTATATTGTTTAATGATCAGAGAGAACCAGGTCCTCTTGCCTTGGTGGTTTAGTAAAGTGGTTCCCAACCATTGTGCAGGGTCTATGAATCTGTATATACTTCAAGCATTATCTGTAGACTAAAAAATGTGATCATTGAATGTTTTTAAATTAATATTGATCTTGTTTGGATATACTGTACATTCATTTAAAAGCATTGAATTAAGAATGGCTTTGGCAGCTGCCAGGTGTCTGCTCCTCTGGTGAGACAGGGCAAGGAGATGCTCTTCTCAGCTCCTTGCCTGGGTGGACAAGTCGGGCTCTAGGGCCAGCAGAAATCCTCGTTTGAGGGTCCCACTGAGTTCCCCAGTCAGAATGCTACAGCTGAGCAGAGCGACTGCTGGGACTAGTGCTCAGGCGCTGCAGAAAGACTTCTTGGAATCTGACATGTTATCACTTTGGGACCTTGGGCCAGCTGCTCCTGACTTGGCCAAATGAAGGCTCAGACTGTCCCAGTCTCTGAACTGAAGAGAACCAACACTATTAGCATATTTCTCACCACCATGAATACAAGGTATTTCAATGAAGAGTATCAGAAGGACATCTACAAATCCGAGACTGACATGTGCAAGTTCTGAGGAATGGTGGAATAACCCAATGTATCTGGGTGACCTTTGGAAACAGCTGAGACAGAGCTACAACAGGGAAGTGGCTGACATCTAACTCATAGCATATCTTCTCCAGTCATGTGGCTGACAGGGTTCTGGTGCTCCGGCCAGTTGTCAGGCCTGAGCCTCTGAGGTGGGAGAGCTGAATTTAGAACACTGGTCCACGAGAGACCTCCTGGCCACATGTAATATCAATAGGTGAGAACTCTCTCAGAGATCTCTGTCTCAATGCTAACACCCAGCTCCACTCTTCAACCACCAAGCTCCAAAGCTGGACACACCATACCAAACAACTAGCAAGACAGGAACACATCCCCACCCATTAGCAGAGAGGCTGCCTAAAATCATAATAAGCTCACAGACACCCCAAAACACACCACCAGACGTGGTCCTGCCCACCAAAAAGACAAGATCCAATCTCATCCACCAGGACACAGGCACCAGTCCCCTCCACCAGGAAGCCTATACAACCCACTGAACAAACCTTACCACTGGGGGCAGACACCAAAAACAACGGGAACTACGAACCTGCAGCCTGGGAAAAGGAGACACCAAACACAATAAGTTAAGCAAAATGGGAAGACAGAGAAATACACAGCAGATGAAGTAGCAAGGTAAAAACTCACCAGACCAAACAAATGAAGAGGAAATAGGTAGTCTACCTGAAAAAGAATTCAGAGTAATGATAGTAAAGATGATCCAAAATCTTGGAAATAGAATGGGGAAAATACAAGACGTTTAACAAGGACTTAGAAGAACTAAGGAGCAAACAAACAATGATGAACAACACAACACAATAAATGAAATTAAAAATTCTCTACAAGGACTCAACAGAAGAATAACTGAGGCAGAAGAACAGATAAGTGACCTGGAAGATAAAATAGTGGAAATAATTACTGCAGAGCAGAATAAAGAAAGAATTGAGGACAGTCTCAGAGACCTCTGGGACAACATTAAATGCACCAACATTCGAATCATAGGGGTCCCAGAAGAAGAACAGAAAAAAGAAAGGGACTGAGAAAATATTTGAAGAGATTATAGTTGAAAACTTCCCTAATGTGGGAAAGGAAATAGTTAATCAAGTCCAGGAAGCACAGAGAGTCCCATACAGGATAAATCCAAGGAGAAATACGCCAAGACACATATTAATCAAACTGTCAAAAATTAAATACAAAGAAAAAATATTAAAAGCAGTAAGGGAAAACAACAAATAATATACAAGGGAATCCCCATAAGGTTAACAGCTGATCTTTCAGCAGAAACTCTGCAAGCAGAAGGGAGTGGCAGGACATATTTAAAGTGATGAAAGGGAAAAACCTACAACCAAGATTACTCTACCCAGCAAGAATCTCATTCGGATTCAATGGAGAAATTAAAAACTTGACAGAGAAGCAAAAGCTAAGAGAATTCAGTACAACCAAACCAGCTTTACAACAAATGCTAAAGGAACTTCTCTAGGCAGGAAACACAAGAGGAAGAAAAGACCTACAATAACAAACCCAAAACAATTAAGAAAATGGTAAGAGGAATGTACATATCGATAACTACCTTAAATGTAAATGGATTAAATGCTCCAACCAAAAGACATAGACAAGCTGAATGCATACAAAAACAAGACCCATATATATGCTCTCTACAAAAGATCCACTTCAGACCTAGGGACACATACAGAATGAAAGTGTGGGGATGCAAAAAGATATTCCATGCAAATAGAAATCAACAGGAAGCTGGAGTAGCAATTTTCATATCAGATAAAATAGACTTTAACATAAAGATTATTACAAGAGACAAAGAAGGACACTACATAATGATCAAGGGATTAATCCAAGAAGAATATATAACAATTGTAAATATTTATGCACCCAACAGAGGAGCACCTCATAAATAAGGCAAATGCTAACAGCCGTAAAAGGAGAAATCGACAGTAACACAATCATAGTAGGGGACTTTAACACCCCACGTTCACCAATGGACAGATCATCCAAAATGAAAATAAATAAGGAAACACAAGCTTTAAATGATACATTAAACAAGATGGAGCTACCTGATATTTATAGGCCATTCCATCCAAAGAAAACAGAATACACTTTATTCTCAAGTGCTCATGGAACACTCTCCAGGAGAGATCATATCTTGGGTCACAAATCAAGCCTTGGTAAATTTAAGAAAACTGAAATCATATCAAGTATCTTTTTGACCACAATGCTATAAGACTAGATATCAATTACAGGAAAAAAACTGTAAAAAATATAAACACATGGAGGCTAAACAATAAACTACCAAATAACCAAGTGATCACTGAAGAAATCAAAGAAGAAGTCAAAAAATAACTAGAAACAAATGACAAAGAAAACACAATGACACAAAACCTATGGGATGCAGCAAAAGCAGTTCTAAGAGGGAAGTTTATAGCAATAAGATCCTACCTCAAGAAACAAGAAACATCTCAAATAAACAATCTAACCTTACACCTAAAGCAAGTAGAGAAAGAACAAAAAACCCCAAAGTTAGCAGAAGGAAAGAAATCATAAAGATCAGGTCAGAAATAAATGAAAAAGAAATGAAGGAAACAATAGCAAAGATCAATAAAACTAAAAGCTGGTTCTTTGAGAAGATAAAAAAAATTGATAAGCCATTAACCAGACTTATCAAGAAAAAAAGGGAGAAGACTCAATTCAATAGAATTAGAAATGAAAAAGGAGAAGTAACAACTGACACTGCAGAAATACAAAGGATCATGAGAGATTACTACAAGCAACTCTATGCCAATAAAATGCACAACCTGGAAGAAATGGACAAATTCTTAGAAAAGCACAGCCTTCCGAGTCTGAACCAGGAAGAAATAGAAAATATAAACAGGCCAATCACAAGTGATGAAATTGAAACTGTAATTTAAAATCTTCCAAAAAACAAAGGCCCAGGACCAGATGGCTTCACAGGCAAATTCTATCAAACATTTAGAGAAGAACTAACACCTATCCTTCTCAAACTCCTCCAAATTACAGCAGAGGGAGGAACACTCCCAAACTCATTCTACAAAGCCACCATCACCTTGATACCAAAACCAGACAAGGATGTCACAAAGAAAGAAAACTACAGACCAATATCACTGATGAACATAGGTGCAAAAATCCTCAACAAAATACTAGCAAACAGAATCCAACAGCACATTAAAAGGATCTTGCAGCATGATCAAGTGGGGTTTATATCAGAATGCAAGGATTCTTCAATATACGCAAATCTATCAATGTGATAAACCATATTAACAAACTGAAGGAGAAAAGCCATATGATCATCTCAATAGATGCAGAGAAAGCTTTCGACAAAATTCAACACCCACTTATGATAAAAACCCTGCAGAAAGTAGGCATAGAGGGAACTTACCTCAACATAATAAAGGTCATATATGACAAACCCACAGCCAACATCGTTCTCAATGGTGAAAAACTGAAACCACTTACACTAAGATTAGGAACAAGGCAAGGTTGACCACTCTCACCACTATTATTGAACATAGTTTTAGAAGTCTTAGCCACAGCAATCAGAGAGAAAAAAAGAAAGAAATGAAATCCAAATCGGAAAAGAAGAAGTAAAACTGTCACTGTTTGAAGATGACAAAATGCTGTACATAGGGAATACTAAAGATGCTACCGGAAAACTACTAGAACTAATCAATGAATTTGGTAAAGTAGCAGGATACAAAATTAATGCACAGAAATCTCTTGCATTCTTATACACTAAAGATGAAAAATATGAAAGAGAAATTAAGGAAACACCCCCATTTACCACTGCACCACCAACAACAAAATACCTGGGAATAAACCTACCTAAGGAGACAAAAAATCTGTATGCAGAAAGCTGTAAGACACTGATGAAAGAAATTAAAGATGATACAAACAGATGGAGAGATATACATGTTCTTGGATTGGAAGAATTAACATTGTGAAAATGACTATGCTACCCAAAGCAATTTACAGATTCAATACAATCCCTACCAAACTACCAGTGTCATTTTTCACAGAACTAGAACACAAAATTTCACATTTTGTATGGAAACACAAAAGACCCTGAATAGCCAAAGCAATCTTGAGAATAAAAAACCGAGATGGAGGAATCAGACTCCCTGACTTCAGACTATACTACAAAGTTACAGTAATCAAGATAGTATGGTACTGGCACAAAAACAGAAATATAGATCAATGGAAAAGGATAGAAAGCACAGAGACAAACCCATGCACATATGGTCACCTTATCTTTGATAAAGGAGGCAAGAATATACAATGGAGAAAAGACAGCCTCTGCAATAAGTGGTGCTGGGAAAACTGGACAGCTACATGTAAAAGAATGAAATTAGAACACTCCTTAGCACCATACACAAAAATAAACTCAAAATGGATTAAAGACCTAAATGTAATGCCAGACACTATAAAACTCTTAGAGGAAAACATAGGCAGAACACTCTATGACAGAAATCACAGCAAGGTCCTTTTTGACCCACCTCCTAGAGAAAGGGAAATGAAAACAAAAATAAACAAATGGTTCCTAATGAAACTTAAAACCTTTTGCACAGCAAAGTAAACCATGAACAAGATGAAAAGGTAACCTTCAGATTGGGAGAAAATACTTGCAAACAAAGCAACTGACAAAGGATTAACCTCCAAAATATATAAGCAGCTCATGCAGCTCAATATCAAAAAAACAAACAACCCAATCCAAAAATGGGCAGAGGACCTTAAGAGACATTTCTCCAAAGAAGATATACAGATTGCCAACAAACACATGAAAGGATGCTCAACATCACTAATCATTAGAGAAATGCAAATCAAAACTACAGTTAAGTGTCACCTCACACTGGTCAGAATGACCATCATCGAAAACTCTACAAACAACAAATGCTGGAGACGGTGCAGCAAAAAGCGAACCCTCTTGCACCGTTGGTGGGAATGTAAATTGATACAGCCACTATGGAGAACACTATGGTGGTTCCTTAAAAAACTAAAAATAGAACTACTATATGACCCAGCAATCCCACTACTGGGCATATACCCTGAGAAAACCATAATTCAAAAAGAGTCATGTACCACAATGTTCATTGCAGCACTGCTTACAATAGCCAGGATATGAAAGCAATCTAAGTGTCCATCAGCAGATGAATGGATAAAGAAGATGTGGCACATATATCCAATGGAATATTACTCAGCCATGAAAAGAAACGAAATTGAGTTATTTGTAGTGAGGTGGATGGGCCTAGAGTTTGTCATACAGAGTGAAGTAAGTTAGAAAGAGAAAAACAAATACCATATGCTAACACATATATATGGAATCTAAAAAAAGAAAAAGGTCATGAAGAAGCTAGGGGCAAAACAGGAATAAAGATGAAGACCTACTAGAGAATGGACTTGAGGACACGGGGAGGGGGAAGGGTAAGCTAGGACGAAGTGAGAGAGTGGCATGGACATATATACACTACCAAATGTAGAATGGATGGCTGGTGGGAAGCAGCCGCATAGCGCAGGGAGATCATCTTGGTGCTTTGTGACCACCTAGAAGGGTGGAATAGGGAGGTGGGAGGGAGACACAAGAGGGAGGGGATGGGGGATAGGTGTATAAGTATGGCTGATTTACTTTATTATACAGCAGAAGCTAACATACCATTGTGGAGCAATTATACTCCAATAAAGATGTTGAAAAAAAAAAAGCATGGCGTCTTGTCATGATTCATTTTATTAAGTCAATGACTACTAAAATAACAATGCTCTTTTGGGGGAGTCTGAAATATTTTGATCTGGGAAGGAGTCCTTATATTCATGAAGAAGATTATGAACCATGGTTTAGTAGAAAGAGAGCTCAACTTCGAGTCAGGTGGACCTAGGTGTGAGTCTTGCTTCTGTTTTCTTCCTGGCCGAGTGACCTTGGGCAAGTCCCTTAACTATCTTAGCTTCATTTTCCTCACCTGTAAAGTGGTATTCTGTAAGTTATCTCACAATATTGTTGGGAGTCTCAGCTTTAATAGTGTACATGAAAGTCTTTTATAAAAAATAGAGTTCTCTAGGTATATAATGAGATAATTATTATTCCTCTGTTATGCTCAAGGGATCAAGTTTGGCCCTTGACACTTCCTTATGTTCACTTTTCCTGTAGTCTTTCTGTATACCTTTTAATTTTTAAAACTTTTGTCACTATTGTAATGCTAAGCTGGGGAACAGGTCAAATTCCAAGAAAATAATATCCATCCCTGGCATGAACTAACTCCACTTTCTAGTCATGCCTGAAATAGCAACTTCTGTGAGAAGAAAATTCTATGTGACAGAGAGGAAAAGAAGATGGCATTCCAGCTCTTCTGTGGGTTTGACTTCACCCTTCTTCTTTGAGTAGGTCAAAGTTATTATGGGATACCCTACATCCTTTTTTCTAGGCTGAGAGCTAGGGTTGGAAGAGTGGAGCCCAACCAAAGAGAGGAGGAACGACTCTTTCTCTTTCTCCTATGTCTCTCCTTTCTTAGCTTTCGAATCTCTTTTGGGTGCACTATTTATTGAAGCATAATTCCAAAAGAACAGGCCAGATCCATATCTGGCCTTTCTGAGTGACATGAAAATATTTTCAGGTCTACTGAGTACACATACCACTGTGAAGTGGCCAGCCAAGGGCCACTGGTGAATCCAAGGGCCCTGGTGAAGTTGTGTCTAGATGAGAGCAGGGACAAGCTTGAAGGAACCTCAGTTACAGCCATGAATCTATTTTAGTATGACTTGGTCACTGCTGTGACTTTCCATTTCCCCTTTGAGCCTAGTCATTTGTAACTGCTGAGATGCTCCGAGGCTTAGCATGAAAATGTTTGCCTCAGTTTCTGGAGCTAGAGCTGTGCTGCCACCACCTGGAGTTGGGGGGGATTTCAACAGCAGTTCTTACCTCACTCCCAGCAGCCAGTCATCTACAGACAGAATGTTCAATCTGCTCTCTTGTCTAAGAAAAAATTCTTTTCCCTGGAAGCTTCTTGATTCTTTAGGAGGTACTCGATTATGGAATGGGGTTTGGTTTCTAAACTATTGAATGAAATTTACAAGTTTGGAAGTAATGAATCTTTAAACAGGCTTCTTATACTCTTCACCAGCCACAGCTAGCCATTATGATTAATGAAACAGTGCATTAGTAACCTAGATCTGACCAGTGCTAAGGCATGATTAATCTTGTGGCCCAACTGCTCTTCAACTCTTTTTGTTAACCTCTTGACTGAGGATGTATAGGTATCAAGAGAGACTAAGCGCCTCCTTGTCAATTACACTAGGAGCCCACAGTCAGTGCTTTATAAGCCCTGGGAAGTATGGAAAAGCTGCTTGGCTGCTCTATCTTCTTATCATCAACCTATACTGAGAGCCTTGCCACTTATCTCCTTGGTTCCATCTACACTGCTATTTGGATGTCATCATAGTCCATCCTCATGTGAGCCTTGGCAGAAAATAAAGATGAACTTAAGTGCTTGATCTGCTACGTTCTTTGTTGTCAAGGAGAGAGGAGGGGTTACCTTTTAATTGATAAGTGAAACCTAGTGCAAAATGGGGACGTCTTATAGAAAGGAGTTGTCTTCTGAACTTTGGAGTTGGTCCACGTATCAGGCCTAAAGCAATTGCGTGGGTAGCACCAAGAGAGCTATCATTTGCTGGATCCACTCTCAAAGTCAGACTTGCTTTATGTTCACATGGAAGAGGTTGGTTCTTAGTACTGGTCATCTGGGTGCTCTTAGACACATTTAATTTTCATTATGCCAAGGCAAGGCTTAAAGAAAGATGTATAGGCTTAAAGAAAGATGTCATAGGCTTGGAACACACCATACTTCTGGTGTACTCATGAGCTCTGACAGAGGTCGAAATTGTGGGAGTACACAGGAGAGTTCCAGGACCTTCTGTCCCCAAGAGTATGCAAAACATAGCAATACATGGTTTTACAGATATACTGTCAGGGTTCCCAGAATTAATAATTTTCACTTCTACCACTAGGTCTTATACTAACCTCTGCCTCCTGGTCTTTTCCTTGTGCTGTGTGATCTTTTGACAAAGTTCTTACTGCTTTTACTGAAACTTTCCTGGTCTAATTGTTAGCAAACATATTGAAGAAAATCAGGTCTGCTCAACAGTCCATCTCTTGGCATTTTGTGAATTCTTATCAATGTAGACTGCCTTAATTGGTTTTTAGGTCTGATATTAAATGTTACTTTTGCAGAGAGGCCTTTTCTGACCCTCTGTTTTAAAGTTAGTTTCTCCAACCTCTTCTTTGATATAGTAAGAAAACATGCTCTAGATCCAGATAGATCCATTCCTTGGCTCTGCCCACCACTAACTGTGTCACCCAAGGCAAGTTACTTGGCCTCTCTGCGTCCCAGTTCCCTAGTAAAATAGGCACAATAATAGTACATACTTCATAGGGTTGTTGTGAGGATTAGTTATGGTACATAAAGAATTTAGAACAGTGCCTGGCTGTCATCATCATCATTCTCATTATTATTTCAGTTCATGTTTGTATCTTTCATATCATTTATTATAACTTTAAATTGTTGTAGGTGTCAGTTTGTCTTTTTTATTTTTCAGTCTCTCTCTCCCACTGTTCTGAAAGTTGTGTGAGGGTAGAAACCATGTTTGTGTTTGCTTGTTCATTCTCCTTTCCTCAGTGCCCAGCACATAGTAGGAGCTCAATAAATATTTGCCAAGTAAATTAACGATAATTTAAGGAGTATTTTTAAACTGCTCAAATATCTCTTTCCTCCAAACTCTTATTATCATAAAATCTCTTTATAACAAGAAGACTCCCAGATCTCAATCAATAGAACATTTTATTTCAAGGAACATTTACTACAAAAAAAAATGCCAGGGCAACACGTTCCAGTCTTCTATGTCAGCCTCTTCCTTTTTATTATTGCCTTTGCCTTCTCCAGCTATTTACAACTAGATCTACTAATGAGACCCACCTCTAGGTCCAGACCCAGAGCCCACTTAAATCATTCGACCCATAACTAAGGCAAAGTGATTGAGGATTTAGTCTAGGGTATGGAAATTTTGAAGGTACACACAATTAAATAATTTAAATGTGCTGTGCAAACTGTAAAGACACCTTATCCTAACATGAAGTGCATTAGAGATGTACTCTAGATGTCTGTGTAACCTCCAAGTCATAGATCCTACTCACTGCACCCTCTGTCACAGCTAGATCTCCTGGAACCAACTAAAGACTCCACCTGTGCATTTTACCTGGAATCATCTGCTGACGGATGGATGTATCCTGTCCTCTTCTTCCCTGAAATATTTTGGAACTTCATGAATTCCTTGGACACAATGCCTTAGACATCCATCTGCCATTGCTGATTCCATCCTCCTCTGAATTGCAATACCTCTGGTCTCAGTGTTGCCACCCATTCTCAGCCTGGAGCCTGAGCTCGCTCTAGTTATACTGCCTTGGTATATGTTGTACTGGAATTTGACTTGTGTAAGAATTAGTGAGTTAACCTAAAAGGTGGGTAAACTAGAGGAAGGAAGAGGAAGCCAAACTGATTTATTTCCAAGTGAACCACATATCATATAAATGATATTTAGTTACTACCTCATTCAAAACTTTGATGACTCCACTGGCCTCTAGTATAAAGTTCTAATTCTTCATTCTAGCAATCAAGGCCTTGCACAATAGCCTCTACTTACTTTTCTAACCTCAACTCCCATTACTCTATACAAAGCTTCTGTGAGATCCTAGAGGGCAGAAGCTTTCTCTTTTCTACTAGTAGCCTGGCACTTTAAATTTTATCTGTTAGTACATATAACAGCTAAAAATTATTGAGTTCTTTACTCTGTGCTAGGCATGTAAAACATGAAGTACTTTACAGATATCACCTCACTTTACAGGCATCATCTCATGTAATCCCCCCAACTTTATGAAATAGGTAGTACACTAATTTGCCCAAGGTCACCCAGCTAGGGAAATGTTAGAACCAAGAGTTGAACCCAGATCTGTTTAGCCCCAGAGCTTGTGCCATTAATAACTACATCATATTACTTTGATGGTGTCTGTAGAAAAAAATACTTGAGCCAAACTATACTCTTAATTGTTTGCCTAACACATTGAAATTACTGCAGCTTATGTGCCTCTACAAACACCCTTTCCCACACCTGGAAGACTTTCCCACAGCTTCTAGGTCTTTAGCCACTCCTTTGGACTTAGGTTATTTCAATGCTGAGTACTGCTGTTTGGATACATGATAAATACTTCCTTGTATTTGTAGTTCTACTTTTATGATATCCATAGCTAGACCCTAAGCCCTTGGAGGGGAGGATTCACATCTTACACTGTTACGTATTGTCAGTCTTAAGTATCAAGTACAGGAACTTAGATCAATTAAGTAATATTTTCTGTTGGTGATGGCTTAAATGGGGATGAAAAAAATAAATTGAAGTAAGGCTCATGATTAATTACAGTTGGCAAGAGACCTACATTACATAAGGATGTATCAAAACATGAAAGTCCTTTCATGTGCAAATATTAGTTACTGGGATGAGAAAGTGAAGAAACAGGAAAGAAATAGTTAGTCATCATCATAACCATCATCCTTACAAGTAAATCTGCTTCGGAGGTTGAATTATCCTAACACTTATCTTAGACCAATCTATGGGAACTTCCAGAAATCAGAAATTAGTTGCTTAGGCTGGACATAATTATTTTGCATTTATGGAGTAATTTACATTTATAAAACTGCTTTATAATAATTACAGTGTTCACAGGAGATCAAACAAGACTGAACAGGAAACCTGGGAGGAACTTCAAAGGCTTCCTGATGACCAGGGACTGCCTATGGTAGGAAATCTTTGGTTAAACTCTATGTAGATCTCTTTTTCTCAAGAGAGGATCAGATTTCATTGATCTCCATGTTCCAAAGCTGTTCATGAGCCCTGCTGCTCTGGATGTGTGACAGCTATTTATTTCTCAGGGAAAAGGGAACTAAATTAAGCATCTTTATTTTACTCTCCTTGGCTAGAAAAATGTAATGCTATATTGGAACAGGTTAATGGTTCACCAAGTAATATTCAGAGCCCTGAGTTATAAAGGAAGAGAAGCCCATGCGTGAATCTTCTTTAACATATAAGAAAATATGTGAAATTCAGAGTTGTAAATTTTCTTCTGACTCTTGTAGGTGATTACATCTGCTGGGGTTTTAATCTGGAGATTTCACAGACTATGAGGTCAAGTATGGTACTCCATTAAAAAAATACATATATATATATGTATACAACGACATAACTTTCTATTCTCTTTACATTAGGAAGCAGAGTCTGTGGAAGACGTCTTCATATACATTGACACTGAAGAGGGAAACTCTATCTAAATTTTTTTCCCCCCAGATAGCCCTGATCTCTGCTATGGAGCATGCAATTTGATTAGCTTGCTAGTGCTCACTTATATTGCATGACTAACAAAATTATTAATAGCTATAAAATTATTCAGTTCCTTAAAGATGCAGTCACTATGCTTCTCTCAGTGGTCTCTCACAGCAGCAAATTCTAAGCTGATAAGAAGTTGCACACTGATTTTAATTTTAAATGTATTTTCCATTAATTTAATTGAGCTCACTCTTGCTCTTCTGCAATGGCACCAAGAATCAGAAGGGCTTTCTTGTCTCTCCCACCACACCTCCATGGATGGAAGAAATCAGACGCGGATTTTCTCACTTCTCATCTTCAGGCTGAGCCTGTCTTTTTCACTTTACGGTTTCTTTCTGAATGACCCTGTTGTTGACCCTGGGCATGCAATCTGAGAGCTGCATGGGGGTGGAGTGTGGGGAGGATGTTCTGGAGCTCAGCAGATGGATCCCAAGAGCACAATGGCTTACTAGCCCTTCCGTGATTGTTGCCAAAACGCCTTCCTGTTTTCAAAAGTGTCTTGCCCCCTGCTCCTTTGTTTTGCTCTGTTAGGAGACTGCAGTTCCGATTTTGCTAGGGACCAAAATCGGCTGTTTCAAGGAAATGCAGCTGCTTGCTTTGGTGGGTGACTTGAGAGAGGGAATTTTTCTACCCTTCTTCCCCAACCTCCTTGCTACCCCACCCCCACATGAACTCCACTGGCTGGCTCATCATTTCATAAAACATTGATTTTAGAAGCTGACTATTTGCTTTTGATTGTTTGGCTGGGGCTGCAACGAAGTCATTGATGGCTCTCATTTTGAGCTATCTCCTGTCCACTCTTTTCGGTCAGCCTGCCAGAACTGATTGCCTCTTCCCCCAAATGAAACTGCACAGCCAGATGGCAAGGCTTTTTCAAGTTCTACTGTTTCCCAGGGCAGAGAACACGCAGAGCTGCCTGGGCCTCAAGCTGGGCCAGCTCTCCTCTAAGACTGTTGGTTCTCTTACCAGCCTATCATTAGGCACAAGGCTTAATCTGATCACTGCTGCCTAGCCTGGTATCCCTGAGTAGATATTGCCTGGTACTGATGTCATTGCATTTTGTGATCTTTGCTGAAAGGGACCAGACACGCTCAGCCCAGCTGGTTTCTTCTGTGATTCAGGACACCCTCTTTCTTTACTCCTCCAAAGTCCCAGCTTTTGGAAGAAAGGTCTTTGGTTCTCTCTGGCCATTCTGGCCTCAGCTGCAGGCAACAGACACAAATTAATATGCTTTCCCTCCCCACGTCCAGTACACCGATATGCAGACTCTTGGACCCCAAATCGGGATGTTTTCCCAGCTGGCAAGCCATTGTTTTCTTCTCATTCAAAAAGGGTGCATAATTTCTCTGCTGCTAAGATGATTTTTCTGTCACTTCTGCTCTATCTGTCCCCTTCATGGTACTCTCTCTGTCTACTTCTGGGATCTCCGTCTTTCAGTTTATTCTCCACTGCCCCAGGGCTTGTCAACCTGAACAGATATGGTGCATTGTGCTGTTAGTGGCATACATGACATGCCTTTGGTACTTACATTGCTAGCCCAGGTACTGTAACTGTAGCTGTCAAACTGGTAGTTCTTCATGTTTATTAGTTTTCTTTCTTTCCTTCTTAAGTTGACATTAAACCAACTAGTAATTTTCCTAGTTCAGTGACAAATCAGTCAGTGGAGCAGCTGGAACTCCCAGGGAGCTACACAAGGCCTCTCCTGAGTTTTGGGAGAAGCTTTGGAGGAACCAAGAGCAAACCTAGGCCCAGCCTGGTCACCTAGGACAAAAGAGTATACAACAGGTCGGGGGTCCTCACTGAAATCATCTTTTGCCCAAGATATCTAGAGAAGCCCAGGAAGCTGGCTGATCAGATTGATTTTTGTGTTCCTCTTTTCACCAGCTCTTTGGCTATTATTGTCTATTTGAACTTAAGGCAAAGGGCTGCTCTAGGTGGAGTTCACACACTTACCCCAGCTCCATCACTGTATATCTCAAAGCCTTAAAAGATCTGATTTGTTTTTTCCAGTCCTGTGGACATCTCCAAAAAGAATCCAGCCTCCTATAAAACCAGGCAACCAGATAGATATTTTTTTTTTAGTTTAGAAAACTAATCTTCAAGGTCCATCCTGTAAGGCTGATATTTTGGTAAGGGATCTTTCAGCACCATCAACCATTCCTTTCAATGATATTTCTGCATCTTTTCCTGCTCCGCTTGAACAACTCCAGAAATAGCAGAAGAGACTTTGAGAGAAGTCGAGGCTGGGAGTCAAAAGCCAGCCGTATCTGGAGCTCTAATCTAGGCAGTTACACATGGTATAGGGGCCCCTAGAATCCACTTACTAGGTTGCAGTACTAAAATGTGGAGATAGCAGTGCAAAAAAATGGATTGGCCTAAAAGAGAGCATCCCTAGTCTGTACACTTTCAATTGTCTCTTCTTTTTAGCATTCAGTTTATATTTCAGTTGGTTTTTGAGGTCTTATTTGGTGATGATTTTTTCCCAAGTTGTCAAGAAAGCATTTCTTCTGGTGGTAGTGGGGGTGTGGAATGTCACTCTTACCCTCCTCCTTGGGATGAGAGAAGCAGCAGTGGGAAGGTTGGGCATGATCTGATCAGAGTGCCTTTGAAGGGAGAGCTTTCTGTTTTCAGAAGTGCTGGTGGTGGGGAACAATAACAGTTGGTATGAGTTTGCACCTAGGAAAATAGCGTTTGGGATCCACTTGGAGAGAATTCACATGAAAAGGTTCAGGCAATAATGCCATGAGCTCAAATGGTGCTGTCAAAACATCACAGGTAGTCACTGCAGGATAGTACAGAAGGTGTTAGAGAGCAGTGTCATTTATTGAAATGTATCTGCTGATTTAGCTTTTGCTAATTAAATAGTCCCCATGATGTGTGTTTATGTAGGGACCAGTTATGAGTTTTGTAGCAGCAGGGATTTGGCCCTTTGGGAAGTGCCATTCCTAATGAGAGGGGTTAAGCATGGAAAGGACTTGGGCATAATCTGTTCAGGAATGCTGGTCTTGTCAAAATGGGAAGACTTGGACTGATTAATAGCTTTCCGTCTCTTTTTCACCACTGTTCCCTACCTCTCTGTGTTTCTTGGAAAAGGCAAGCATTAGGGTCATGATGAACAATTTTAGCATGTAAGGAACACTTTCTCTACTCTTTGTTTTTCCTGCTACAGCTCTCTGGCTGTCATTATTATCCTTTGTCACAGGGTGGGATTGGGGGTGGGGCTTGGGAGGAAGAGAGGAAAAAGTAAAAGGGACTCAAAGACTTGCCTTGTACCCCTTCCCTTATCTTCCTGGTATTTCAAAAGTGTCATAAACAGCATCCAGGATGGTGAAAAATCACCCCACCTCTGCCCAGCAGGCCTACATCCCTGGCTGCTTCTCTTAAGGCCTTTCCTTGTGATGCCTGGGAGTGTGTGTGTCTGTATATGTGTGTGTGTGTGTGTGTGTGTGCTGGGGGTTGTTAACTAGAAATTGGGCAATCACTTTGGGCAGAAGGGACAGAATTTCAGGAAGATGTCAACATGGTATACCTCATTCTAGTTCTCCCATTCCCATTCAGCATTATTTCAGTGGCATGGCTGAAATTTTAAAGATAAAAGTATCTTACCAATTTGATTCTGGCCTCAGAACCAAGAGCTGTCTTAGTCCAGAGAGCTGGCCTGGGCTGCACAGCACTGTAGTTGATACCTAGGGGGGCCTAGTGTTTCTCAGCAAAGTTGGATCAAAAATACTGAGGATGGTCACTAGATGTCCCTCTTGTGTCTCTAAAGAGGCTGAGGAGGGGGGGGGGCTCCCTTCAGGATTGAAGTAAAGGGAAGCTAAGACTGAGGGAACTTTCTTTTTGTTTTTATTATCTACACCCAGAACGGTTTTATTCAATTAATTAATAAATTCCTGAGCATGAAGGTGTTTTCGGCTACTCACTGAGTCAATAACATTGTTGCAGTACAATGATCAAGTGTGTCTATGAGCAAACATTGGTGGAGTATAATGATAAAGTGCGTCTATTCGCAAAAAATACATTCTGAGAGCAAAGGACGGCGGCCTTAGGGTTATCTGTAGAAGTTGATTGTGGGGGATGGAAGAACTATTTTTTTGGAAGGGAGGTGTCACTATCACTTTGATCTTGGGGGTGATGGGAAGGTAGGAAAGCAGAGGCACCCGCCCCTGCCTCTCTCCATACCTGGCTTCCATAAAGCGGTTTAGTATAGCTGGGAGTACTTGGGGTGCTCTACTTGGAAAGGAGGGGCGCATTGAGTGTGAACGGGGAACAGGACCCAGGGGACCACGTGTGATCTCCTTAGCTAAGAGAGTATTTGTCTTTGCAAATGCAGAACAGGTCTTTACAATGTGATTGCACTTACAAAGGTAATGACATTGTACATGAATTGAATTCTCCTATTTATCTTTAAAAGACAGCAGAATATAGACATTCTATTAGCACTCCCCAAGGTAAGAGGTCCTCAGCCCTCTTATCTTGTTGTGTGCATCTTTTCAGATGCCACGGCAATATTAATCATTTTACCTGAGTAATTCTTCCATTTCTCGTTACCTGGGGGATTGTTAATGGCCGAGACTACTTCTCAGACTCTTTGCTCCCGCTCAGTCAAGCCGTGGAGGCGCCAGTTTACTTTTATTGATCAGCGGGTTCCTGACAGCCTTTGCCACAAGGAAGCAGCATCATCCTTTTTTAACTTAAAGGGGAACAGATCGCCTTAAAGTTTACAGCTAAAAGCTTCTAAGCAGAGCATGCAAACATTTTAGTATGCTGCTAATTGTTCTGTTTAAATAGTCCAAGCAATATTTTAGAAAGCTGCCAAACGCCGAACTCATATCCCGTGATCAGATAGCAAACCCATTTCAAATGCCTTTTTAGGCCTTTTTAATTAGACCAAGATGCACTTCATTCCCACTCGCTGACATCAAAGGTAAATAACTGTGATAAATCAAATGGAGCCCTTCTCTTTACGGAGCGCGTGAGGTGCGCCCGCGTTGCCTGCCATGTTGTCACTCTCCTCCAGAAGGGTCTGCAGAAAACCGGGCGGGCCGCGGGGCTCCCTCGAGCCACGCTCTGCTGTTCACCCGCATCTCTAAACGACCAAATTAAATGATACTTATTGCAGATGCTTCGATTTTCTCCTACATCTTCTGGGCTGAATTGCATCCTAATGTGAGAGAGTGAAACGACCCCCACGCTGAAAGCGGATCAAGCTCTCCGCGCCCTCCGCTTGGTCTCAGATGCACGTTTAGGGGGTCTCAACCTTACTCCCGAAATAATTCCTTTCTGTAGGAGGAAGCTGTCTTCTTCCCCTTCCAAGGTAAAGGCTGCTAAACTAGCTCCTTTTGGAAAGAGAAATATATTTTTTAAAGCAGCTGGGTTGCTCTCTGCAAGAAGATGGCAGTTTTGAGAAAACCTATTATGTGTTCAAATGCCTTTTTCCTTTTTCTTGTTTAATGTTTTTTAAAGGGCAAAAGTGAGTCTTATTTTAAACAAACAGACTCGGGCCAACGTCGCTGGGCTAATTATGACTTTGCTCACCCAAGATTCCCAAATATCCGAGACGACTCACTCAGAAGGGAGGCTTACTATTCTAAGAATTCTGAATTCAGAAGCCGGTCCCCTCCACCCCCAATCTGTGATGAAAAAAACACTCCAACTTGTTCGGCGAAGTGCTTTTTATTCTTCCCGCCAGTGACCTTAATTAAGAGACTCAGAACGGGGCGGGGAGGAGTCCCCTCTGTCCCCAGGGCGCCTTCAGTCCAGAAGGCAAGCCGAGTTTGATAGCCCCAGCCACGCTGGCCTCCCGCTTCTCAGCACTGGCACACACCAGCCACTGTCGCCACCACCGCCCGAGCGAAGCTGGCAGCCCCCTAGGACCGAGGCCCCGCAGGAAGGCTGGGGCGCCCAGCACACCGGCGCCGGCTCCAGCTGCCAGCGACCTATGTGGACTGCGCGCCAGCTCCGCAGCTCCCGCTGGACTCGGGGCTCTCCCGGCTTGGCGCGGCGCGGCGCGGCGCGGCGGCGTCCGCTCCACCAGCTCTTCTCAAACGTACGGTTTATTTATAGGGAGCTAAATTCTCCAACGGGGTGGGGTGAGGGGCAACGAAATGTGTCCAGCCCTCTCGGCGGCTCACTCCCTGCGCCACAGATCTCATTTGATTAACAAGCAACAGACAAGAGCTAACCGAACCGGGTCAGGGGCCCTGCTTGGGCCGGGGGTGGAGGGGGAGCGTGGTGCTGCGTCTGCCGGGGAAGGAGGGAGAGGGATGACGGTCCAAGAGGATGGCTGCCGTGGTTCTTAGCTGAAGTGAAGAGTCACCGGCCAAGAGCCGGATGAATGACCACTTCTGGGGCGCTTTCTCCTATCCGTTCTTCCTTCCACTACCCGAGAAGGAGAAGAGAGAAAGACAGAGAAACTGACTGACAAACCCAGGGCGAAGAGACAAAGAGGGAGGGGGGAGGAGGAGAAAAAGAATATGAATATGAATATTATATTCAAGACATGAAGATATGTGAGGGAGATAAACACGCCGAGAGAATCAAATCCTGCAATCTCTACAAACATGAGAGGCGCGCAGTTCCTGGGGAGGCTAAGTTGCAGCGCCAGCACGCCGCTCTTCTTGCTCCACCCTGCCTTCTTGCCCTGGCTGGGCCTGCCCGCCTGGCCTCCCCTGACTCCTGCTGCGGCTCCGCTGGCTGGGGTACCACTTGGTCCCGCCAGTGTGTAAGTTTCCGGCTGGCCCCGCCCCGCCCCCTCCCGCGCATTGGCCCCTCCCCAAGCCCGGAGCCCGCTGGGCTGCGTGCTGATTGGCTAACGCCTGGCGTAGCCGGGCTAGGCAGCTCGGGCTTTCTCCGGCTCTCTCCAGACTCCACAGCCAGTAGTTTGCGGCATCGGCAGGAGCAGCAGCAGCAGTAGCGGCGGCGGTGGGCGCAGTGGGTAGACTGACGAGCGGGCACAGACGGTAGCACGGCTCCCGCGCGCCATGCCCCGGTTGCCCGGGGGACACTGGCACCCGCGTCCCTAGCCTGGCACGGGCCCTTGGCGCGTTACGCTCCGCGGCATTCTGGCTGAGCGGTTTTATCGGCGATCCGAAACCTCCCACCCCTGCTCGCTCACACTCCCCACTCACACTCCCCACACCACACACTCACTCTTCCTTTCTTTCACACATTCACCCACAGCCCGAGACAGAAAGAGACTGCGAGATAGACCTCCGAGTGCTGGAGCGCCCGGGAGGGAGTGAGCCCAACGCAGCGCGGCCAGCGCCTCTCCAGGAGGATGGAATCAAGACGCTCCCGCAAGTAAACTTTGGCGGCGACATAACCGTCGACGGTGGCAGCTGCTGAGGCGGACCCCAGCGACATGCAACTGAGCTAGGAGGGCTTCCTACCGCGGCGGCGGCGGCGGCGGCGGCGGCCCTCGGAGCGACACCCCAGCCCAGACTGAGGGAGGAGGAGAAGCCCCTGGTACCTGCGGCGTCGGCCCCGCCTCTCCTGGCCGGTACTGTTGTCGCTTTGCCTCCCCTCCTCCCCATTCCCCGCCCCCCGGGCCATTGGAAAGACCCGGACTTCTATTTTCTTGGACAAATTGCCATCGGCCAGCTTTCGCAAACTTGACGTGGAGGCTCGGGCTGCGTTGGTAACTGTGATTTTCGAGACGAAAACGCCCGCAGTCCAACTGCTCTGTGAGGGTGGCTCCGTGCCCATCTCCGATCCTGGACACACGCGCCCCTCAAGCCTTCTGAAGCCAACCACAGTGCAAGGGAGCGCGTTCTCGTCTCGGCAGCCTCTCTCCCCTCCCCCTTCTTCTGCCGGCCCGGGGAGAGCCATCCCGCTCAGCCGGATACTCTGGCGGCTGCGGCGCTTGACAGCAACTCAGACTCCCTCCTGCGACCCCCCTTTCTCCCCAACAGGCCTCGAAAAGGCCAGCGTGACCCCCCCGGACCCCGGAGGGCGCGTTCCAGGCGGGTCCTGTCTCCGCAGTGATCCAGGAGCACTGGGGGGAGGTCCTTGCGCATGCCAGGTGCACAGACTACGCGATAGCCAGCCCCAGTGCAGGTGCGCCGCGGCGGGCCGGGCACTGCCTGAGAGGCTGTACCCTCACTGCACTCCGCGCCTTCGCCTCAAGCGCGGTCAGGACTCAGCAGCGCGTCGACCCGGCCGCTCAGACGCCGTCCGACCCGCAGCCCTGCGCCGCTGCGGCCAGTCGAGCCCGGCTAACTTTGAAGGGGGAAAACTGAGTAGCCGGGCTGGAGGGAGGGGGCTCGGGGCCGCGCGGCGCTCCCTCGGCCCCCCGGAGCCCCCGGGTCCCCCGCGAGCCCCCGCCCGGTCCGCCGCAACCTCAGCATTGGAGCCGGCGCGGGTGTCCCCCCCGCGCCGCCGGGCCGCCCTGGGCGAGACTCCTCCGGCGGCCTCCGGGGCCCCGGGGCGCGCGCAACAGGCGGCCCGAGTCGGCGGGAAGCTGGAGCGCCGGCGGCGTCGGCCTCGGAGGGGTGTGGAGAGGCGAGGCCAGGCAGAGCCCCGCGCAGCCATGGAGTCGCTCCTGCTGCCGGTGCTGCTGCTGTTGGCTGTACTGTGGACACAGGCGGCCGCCCTCATTAACCTCAAGTACTCGGTAGAAGAGGAGCAGCGCGCCGGGACGGTGATCGCCAACGTGGCCAAGGACGCGCGCGAGGCGGGCTTTGCACTGGACCCACGGCAGGCCTCTGCCTTTCGTGTGGTGTCCAACTCCGCTCCGCACCTGGTGGACATCAACCCCAGCTCGGGCCTGTTGGTCACCAAGCAGAAGATCGACCGTGACCTGTTGTGCCGCCAGAGCCCCAAGTGCATCATCTCGCTTGAGGTCATGTCCAGCTCAATGGAGATCTGCGTGATTAAGGTGGAGATCAAGGACCTGAATGACAACGCGCCCAGCTTCCCGGCGGCACAGATTGAGCTGGAGATCTCAGAGGCGGCCAGCCCTGGGACGCGCATCCCGCTGGACAGCGCCTATGACCCGGACTCGGGCAGCTTCGGCGTGCAGACGTACGAGCTCACGCCTAACGAGCTATTTGGCCTGGAGATCAAGACGCGCGGCGACGGCTCGCGCTTTGCAGAACTCGTGGTGGAGAAGAGTCTGGACCGGGAGACGCAGTCGCACTACAGCTTTCGCATCACTGCACTCGACGGCGGCGACCCGCCGCACCTGGGCACTGTTGGCCTCAGCATCAAGGTGACCGACTCCAATGACAACAATCCTGTGTTTGGCGAGTCCACCTATTTAGTGACCGTGCCAGAGAACTCACCTCCCAACACGCCTGTCATCCGTCTCAACGCCAGTGACCCAGACGAAGGCACCAATGGCCAGGTGGTCTACTCCTTCTATGGCTACGTCAACGACCGCACTCGAGAACTCTTCCAGATCGACCCGCACAGCGGCCTGGTCACGGTCACTGGTGCCCTAGACTATGAAGAGGGCCATGTGTACGAACTGGATGTGCAGGCCAAGGACCTGGGGCCCAACTCCATCCCGGCACACTGCAAGGTCACCGTCAGCGTTCTGGACACCAATGACAACCCGCCGGTCATCAACCTGCTGTCGGTCAACAGCGAGCTGGTGGAGGTGAGCGAGAGCGCCCCACCGGGCTACGTGATTGCACTGGTGCGGGTGTCTGATCGAGACTCCGGCCTCAATGGGCGCGTGCAGTGCCGTTTGCTGGGCAACGTGCCCTTTCGGCTGCAGGAGTATGAAAGCTTCTCCACTATCCTGGTGGACGGACGGCTGGACCGCGAGCAGCACGACCAGTACAATCTCACGATCCAGGCGCGCGACGGCGGCGTGCCCATGCTGCAGAGCTCCAAGTCCTTTACCGTGCGCATCACCGACGAGAACGACAACCACCCGCACTTCTCCAAGCCCTACTACCAGGTCATTGTGCAGGAGAACAACACTCCCGGTGCCTATCTGCTCTCTGTGTCGGCCCGAGACCCCGACCTGGGTCTCAATGGCAGTGTTTCCTACCAGATCGTGCCGTCGCAGGTGCGGGACATGCCTGTCTTCACCTATGTCTCCATCAACCCCAACTCGGGTGACATCTATGCGCTGCGATCCTTCAACCACGAGCAGACCAAGGCATTTGAATTCAAGGTGCTGGCCAAGGACGGCGGCCTGCCCTCGCTGCAGAGCAACTCCACTGTTCGGGTCATCATCCTCGACGTCAATGACAATACCCCAGTCATCACCGCCCCACCCCTGATCAACGGCACCGCTGAAGTCTACATACCCCGCAACTCGGGCATAGGCTACCTGGTGACCGTTGTCAAAGCAGACGACTACGATGAGGGCGAGAATGGCCGGGTCACCTATGACATGACAGAGGGCGACCGCGGCTTCTTTGAAATAGACCAGGTCAATGGCGAGGTCAGAACCACTCGCACCTTCAGCGAGAGCTCCAAAGCTTCCTACGAGCTTATTGTGGTGGCCCACGACCATGGCAAGACGTCTCTCTCCGCCTCTGCGCTCGTCCTAATCTACCTATCCCCTGCTCTCGACGCCCAAGAGTCGATGGGTTCGGTGAACTTGTCCTTAATTTTCATTATCGCCCTGGGCTCCATTGCTGGCATCCTCTTTGTCACTATGATCTTTGTGGCGATCAAGTGCAAGAGAGACAACAAAGAAATCCGGACCTACAACTGCAGGTAGAGCCAACTTTTCTTTCTTTCCTTCTTTGTCTTGGGTGAATAATGTGTATCTGTGTCTCTGTGTGAAAACCCCAGTGCTTTTGTTTCCTATTTAAATACATGCACCCTACTTACAGCGCTTCTTTTTGGAGGGAGGGGGGAGTTTATGTCAGCCCAAGTTGATCAATTCTTTTGAACTGACAGTTTTCTGGAAGACAATCATTTACTGTTCGAATGGATTCTGTCACATAATGATGATGAGCAGAATAGCAATTATCATTTTAAAATTTGCACAGCTGTCTCCATGAAGTTATGGCAGAATAAAATTAATATGAGAGAGAGAGAAAGATTGATTGATTTTTAGCAGAACCTTGAAGTACCACAACTTGATTTGGGGGCTGTAGTGTTTTGGGGACAGGTACTGAAAGGAAAGGGAGTACTGGCAGCTGCCCTGTCCTGTTGTAGAGAGAACCTCTGAAGAAAGCCTGTGAGTGGGAGTCTAAGGCAGGAAACAAAGTTGGGGGAAGAGAGAACAGAAGTGTGTGGGGAAGCAGGCGATTAGAGTTTTTTAGTGTGTTCTTGGCTTATTTTGTATCCAGTCCCCAAACATCTGGCTATGTGAAGTGAAATTCTACTAGTCATCTATATGTTTTCAAATATCTGGTTATTGGGTAGAGACCAAACATCCCAATGAGGAACAGGACTTTTGCATCCAGATGTTTCACTAAAAGTAGCAATCTTCTGGAGTTGATGGTTCTTTCCTCTAATGTGGAACTCTGCTGTGGCCCTAAGAGCTGGTCCTTACCAGTGGATGTCACTATGGGCTGTGGTGTTACAGTTTCCCTTGAAATGTGTGCAGAATATGTGTGTGGTATGCCTGAGAGAGAGGGAGGTGGGGGAAGGAGGGAGGGAGGGAGGGAGATAGAGAGAGAGAGAGAGAGGGAGGGAGGGGGAATAGAAATGTGGAAACTGAAATGACACGTAGTAATTTTTTTAGAAAAAGATTTCCTGATAAGCACTTTGGAGGGTCTTACTGAAGCCCTTCCTTACAATATCCAATTTAGGATAATACATGTAATTTTTTTTCAGCAGTGTCTCATTGAAACGGTTGAAAAAAAAAGTTGTTTCTTTAGTTTGCTGAAAATGAATGATGCTGCTATTTCCAACCAAGGTGTGTGTGTGCTTTCAACACACCTACACATCCAGTGTGTCTTTTGTGCCATCTGTGCTTGCATGTTAATCAGTCAAAATATGTTCCTGTAGGTCCAATTTGTATTTGACATCAACTGAAATGCACACTTCTGTGAATCAGAGCCCCCTGAATATGTAACAGCCATGCAATTATTGTTTCCCTTTTACTATTCTCTGCGTTACACAAGTTAGTAGACAAATGCTAACCACACATGAATATCAATCAGGTGCCATAAAAGAGCAGCTGCAATGCCTCATAAATGCTTTAATCCTGTTGCTAGTGAAATGGCCATGACTTTTCTTTCCTTCAGCTCCGAGTCATTTCAGATGGGAGAAATGGAAATTAATATTACTCTTACCTTTGAAACCTGTGACTGCCAGTGGCATTTTTTATAGGAGAAAAATGAGGAGTCTATAAAATTTTATTTATATGGAGATAATGATAGAGGGGACTCTTAAGCCATTTCCTCAGCATAAAGTAAATGCATAAGACCCTTTCCTTGATGAAAAGAAATCAGGTTGAAATAAAGATATTGAAGGCTTTGCCACCTCTTGGTGATGTATGACTCAAAGTGAGAGCTCTTTCTGAGAGCTTGCCAGGGAGATCATTAAACAGGGAGGAGAGCATTTGAAATGAAAAGAAAAAAAAAAAACAAAAAAAGTGAATCTCAGTGCTCTTCAACTTCACTCATATGTGTATTTTGTAAAGAGCTCTGTTTCCTGTGCTGGTTTGGGATTAATGAAGTACAGTTTAATTAAATAATTGCTCGATACAGAAAGGGCTGTGCAATGAATGCCTCAGCTGAATAATTGGACGGGGCATTGCCAAACTTACCCATCGTGGGTAAACAAAATGATTAGAACTTCTCATTGATTCTAAACGATTAGAAAAGAAAATCAACCCCAGTCCTGGGGTCTTTGGGATTTTATCTGCTCCCAAGCCCCAATAGCATCAGCTTGCCCTCACTGCAAGTCTGCCTGAGCACAGAGAGAAAGGGTGAGGGGAAGGCAACTGCTCAGCTCTAGGAAGATCCCTGGGACATAGCAAGAATGTGCCTCTGGAGATAGGCAATCTCCTGGTCTGATCACTTTTTAGAAACCTAAAGTTTAAGAGCTTGTCTTTCCGTGTATTAAGCAGAGGTTTCTTGTTCTCAGCCTCTGCAGAGCCTCTTCCTGAAATGCATTCATTTATGATACTTGCGAGATGATCTGCACTTGCTGTTTGAATTGGGCTCCCTTTTTGTATTCAGACAATTAGCTTTGTCGAGGGAGAATACAGGCACAGTCTTTCCCTTGTAAAGATCAACCTGTATTATTTATTAACCCTATTGTTTTGCTGATTATTGCTCAGAAATGGAATTTCCAGACAATAAGCTGAATCATTGTGTGCAAAGTAATAAATGACTTTGAGAATCTGGCTACATTTAAATGTATTTCTTTTGACAAGTCTCTTAATGCTTGGTGTCTTTGGTGCGCGTTGCTGGGTCTGTGTCAGTGTTAATTAAATTGAGCTCTTTATGTTCCAGCACAGCTGCTTGTAGGTACACCTGAATGGAGAGGGATGCTGAATGCACTAACCTTTAAATTCCTTTGCAGTAATTGTTTAACCATCATTTGTCTCCTCGGCTGTTTTAAAAAAGGACAAAACAGCAAGTGTCTGCATTGCATCTTGGTTTCTCCCATTAGCAAGGAGCAAGACAAAAAGGCTGAGGAGAAAGTGAGCCTAAGGGGAAAGAGGTAAAAAGTCTTTTCCCCTGGTTCAAATGGGTTTGGCTATCAGATTTCCTGAGGAGAGGTGGGGGGTGGGGTGGGGAGTAGAAGGGAGCAGGGCTAGGGCAGTGGGAACGAGGGTGTGGAGGAGAGGAGCTGAGAATTTGTCAAACGACAGGGTATGATTTGCTCCCGTTCAAAATCGATCAGTTCAATCACCAAGGAACCTGATTGAGGGTGTTCGTCACATGGCAATTGCTTGGAGGAACTGGAAAGGGGATTAGTTTTTATTTCTTTCTATCTCCTCTTCTGTTAAATTAGAACTAGCTTCTTATTTCACCCAGGAGTTCCTTTGGCTTCCAGAAAAGCTCCCGATTTGAGCATTTTCATGCTTTTTCTCCCATAGGCTCAACTTTCCCCGTCCCCACACCCTTGTTAAATGGTCACTCACAATGAGGAATTCCAAATCTAAAGTATAGAAACTTTGGGGAGGGGTAGTGGGAGGTTACTATGTTTAATATAAAAACTTTACAGCCCTCAGCTTGGTTTCACACGTAGAAAGCACAGGGAGAAACCTGATGATGTAATGCACCAGAATAAGAAGCTGGAGCGGAGATGGGGTGCAACCCTCTGGGGTGCTTAATGTTTATTAATCGATGCGTGGTTTGGGAGGGCGTTAGCGATACATGCTGCCTTTTCTGTCACATAGAATCGCTGAGTACTCCTATGGGCATCAAAAGAAATCAAGCAAGAAGAAAAAAATCAATAAGAATGACATCCGCCTGGTACCCCGGGATGTGGAGGAGACAGACAAGATGAACGTTGTCAGTTGCTCCTCCCTGACCTCGTCCCTCAACTATTTCGACTACCACCAGCAGACCCTTCCTCTGGGCTGCCGCCGCTCTGAGAGCACTTTCTTGAATGTGGAGAACCAGAATACCCGCAATACCAGCGCCAACCACATCTACCATCACTCTTTCAACAGCCAGGGCCCCCAGCAACCAGACCTGATCATCAACGGTGTGCCTCTGCCCGAGGTGAGTGCAGCTAAGCGGCTCTGTGAGGTCCTCCGAGGCCTCTTTCCCATGCTGCTCGCTGGACCCCATCAGCCTCTATGGTGGCACGTTCCCTGGCAGGGGTGGGAGAACTTCTCTGCCTAAGCCCATTTCCAAAGTCAGGGTTTGCTACCAGTGCTTCTTGGGGCAGAGGGTAACCCAACATATTGAGCCTTTGTAGGGGTGGATGTTGGGAGTAGGAGCTCAAGGTCTGAGCCTTTGAAATACCTATATGGTATTTTGGCGTAATATGAATTGTACCACCTGTTGCAAATACAGTACGCTTGCCAGCCTGTTGTACCAGTACAACAGTTAAAGTGGCTAGGAATCAACAAGTAGTCTTAAAGATAGATGAGCCCTAGAATGCTCGGGGGCCAGTTTCCTAGTGTGAGAGTGATTCAGCCTTCTGAAACCCCCTTTTGCTTTTTCTTTGGTCATATACGTGCTTTGCTGAGAATATGGATGGGCCGGTTAAAGGGAGGCAAACAAAAATATAAAAAAGCCACATTGCTGTTTCTTAATAGTTCTTATGGTGACATTTGACAAATGAGGAGGTTGAAACTGTCACTAATAATGAAAATTTCAGGAATTAACTATGTATTTGAGTTAGCTCTGTTTCTCTTTACCAGGAATGAATGTTTTCAAATGGAAGCATTTTTTTTTTTTAGACACTACGTGGTCCGGTGTTTGCTGTCTATTGAAATTTTTCAGGGTAGTAGGGTAGTAACATGGATGATGGTAGGTTGGTGGCTGGGTGGAAGGCTATAAATAACAGCTCTTAAGTTAATTTCATTTTTCCTTGAATTGCTTAAGTCCCTCTTTGGTTGGAAATTTAATGCACTGGGAGGCATATGCCCTATTCCAGGCCACTAATGAAAGGAATACTACATACTTGGAGAGCACTTCACAACCTTTGTCTTCTTTGATCCTTACAGTCAGGTATCTTAATAGGTTGCCCTTCAGTAGATGATGAAAGGAGGTCCAGAGATGCTAAGGGACTTGTTCAGACTCACTGGGCAGGGATATCAAGAGAGAGAGAGAGGAAGGACTAGATTGCAGGGCTCTATAACTCTGGCGAGTGCTGTTTCAGTGACACTACCCTGCCTCAGAAATAATTCAGCCTAACATACCTGGGCTGGGATGCATATAAAATGGCCTGATAGTATTTATATCAATTTCATAGGGCAAAGGGTTTTAGGATCACTTTTATCGACTGCTCCTCCTAGTTCCTGAAAAATATTTCTCATCAGAATTAATGGGGCCAAAAAGCAGTGCTTTTCCTTAGAAACTGATGATTTTCTTCTAGCAACAGAGACACCAATATTGTCAATCTATAAGTATGGATTTATTGAAAATCCAGTATTATGCTAGGTAGGCTCCGTTATAATTATGAATGTCAGTGGATACTACTAGGGACTAGACCATAGACTTTCTGGAGGACTACTCATGGACCACCAAGAGTTCAACAACGGAGAGGGAGAGGTAGTGCTATGTAGTGGAATCAGATAGACCATGATTTTGAATCTGGGGGACATGTCTTGCTATGGTATCCCTCTGAATCTCTGTTTCCTCATCTACAAAATGGGTACATCTGTCATGCAAGGTTGGTCCAAGGAATAATATGGCATTATGTAATGTAAGGAGACTGACACATAGGTACCCCCTGAATCGTAGGTCTCTTCACCAGACAATAATTGAAGAGTGACTATTGTAATGGCCTGCATACCTGAGTGTAACTCCCTAGGCACTTATAACCAAAGAGGAATTTAGGCTGGTTCTGTATAGAGAAGATCTACAAAGTGGTGCGGTTACCGTATTCATACTGGACTTTTAAATAATGGAGGTAAAAAATGCCAAGGTTTTGGGTTAGGTGCTGACTGCTGCTGCCAGTGGAGATGGACAAAAGAATTGAATCCTGAGGGCTTGGTGACTATGCAATCAATTCAAAGTAGTAGAGAAACATAAGCCCTGGTGTCTATGGGATGCTTTGAGGGGGCAAGAGATATATGACTATATCTGCATGGTTTACTTGAGATCTTGGTGTTCTTTCTGAGATTCTCCTGTGGACAAAATTAAACAAAGTATTGCTTCAGTTATTTAGAAAAGCCATTGAAAGTCTGAATTCTGATCCTATCTCTGACTCACAAAGCAAGATACTCTCTTATTTAACAAAGTCATGCAGACCTAGCGTCTAGGGCTAGTCAGGGCCAAGACAGCATATATTAGGTATGGTGAGGTTGTGTATTTCTAACATGCAGTCCCGGAGAGTTCAACTGACAAACCCATTCAGAAGGAGAGAGACCCACTCACAGCAGAGCATGAATCAGGCCATTTAAACCTGCATCTGTCACAAAGTCCTGCATGGAGAAAATGACACTTCTTTTCTTCCCATACCAGAGGCCCTTGAACATGGACTAGGTAGAATACTTAGGTACAGTGAAATCTGTAGAGGTGTAGGGATGATTGATTCATACATTCAACTAATATTTGTTGTGTGTCTATTCTTTGTAAGGTTCTGTTGTAGGCTCTGGTGTTAGAGAAATGAAAAAGATGTCCTCTGATCTCAAAGAATGCACATTCTAGTGAGGGAGATAAGCAAATAGGTGATTTGCGGTATGGAGTGATAGATGCTACTATCAGGTACAATGGGATAGTCTCCATTACTAGGATAATAATATCATAATGTATTTCCTACCTTTTCTTTATATTTTTCCTAATTAATTAATTGATCCATCTAAGAAACCAACAATTGTTAAGCAATTATAGCACAGAGTGTTAAGTGCTACCATGTGATACATATAAGATTCTGTGGAAATTTCTGTATTAAATCTTATTATGTCATGTACATTTTTCTCTATATTATTTCATTAAACCATTTTTTATTCATTTACTCAACCCAGGAGCATTTATTGCACACTTAGAACATGCCAGACACTGTATAACTTGCCAAGGATACAAAAATAAAACACTTGATCCTTGACCCCAGGGAGCTTACGGGGAGACAGACAAGTAAATAGGTCATTTCAGTTCAGGAGAACATGTCTTTACTGAGCACATATTACATTCTTACTCACCAGACTGGGACCAAAGGTCACTACGCATTAGGTTCCTTTGCTGGGCTACCTTGTGGACAAACTCACTCCCTTCATTAGCTGCAGCGTCGGTTACAGGGCTTACTGGCAATGGCATTACAGAGGAGTGAGAATTGCTTCCCTCACAGCGCTGCATCACACTTTAAAGTTTATCACCATGGCATTAAATCAAATCACTAAACATTGTTTGAGTGTCCACTGTGTGCTCAGCTGTGTGGCAGGTACCATGGGGATCCCAAATAAATATAAGATGTAGCATCTGCCTTCAGAGTTCATAGTTTGGTTGGGGAGCTAAGATCACCCACATGATTTCCCTGTAAGCAACACAAAAGGGTTTCTAACCTCCAGTCACTTTGCAGCCTGCTTAGTACTCTCCTGCTATTCCTTCCCTGGCAGCGCAGCCATCATTTATATGTAGATTTACTGTTGAGCTCTCAAGTTTGGTGCTGATGTGAGGGTAACTTTTGCATCAGTGTGCAGACCTAGCCACATTTGAATATTGTTGGCTCTAGAAACTGAAGGGAACGTGACTTTAAAGGCAGTTAGGTAGGAAAAGGCAAAGGGAATGGAGCACTGAAACATTCAATATTAAAAAACTCAAATTAAAAAATGCCTCACCAAAGAGACTGGATGTTTGGCCATTTCACCCCTCCTGAAGGCAGGAAGAGGTCCCACCCAAGTCTCTATTAATTACCAGCAGAAGAAATGAGTTGCATTGGAACTCAGCCTTTAGAATTATGGAGACCATCTTGCTTGGAATTCTTTTTTTGTTTGTTTTTTTTTGCGGTACGCGGGCCTCTCACTGTTGTGGCCTCTCCCATTGTGGAGCACAGGCTCCGGACGCGCAGGCTCAGTGGCCATGGCTCACGGGCCTAGCCGCTCCACGGCACGTGGGATCTTCCCAGACCAGGGCACGAACCCGTGTCCCCTGCATCGGCAGGTGGACTCTCAACCACTGCGCCACTAGGGAAGCCCTTGCCTGGAATTCTTTGTCTTCATTTACCTGTCCTCTGATGTTGGTCAGGAGGTCAGCTGTGTGGATTTTGTGGTTTTGTACACAAATTTGATGAGGGAACGTGGAGGATGCTTTTGCTGTTTACAGAAGACTTTTGTAGGATTAGTGATGTCAAGTATCTCTTAAATATTTTAAATTGAAGGTGAGATTTGCATTCTTTGGCATCCTGGTTTATTTAGTCCATAGATTTAGTGTATATGTAAGTGAATGTGTGTGTGTGTGTGTGCACATGCATATGGGTGTATGGGGTGGGGGGATAGTGAAGAGAGGGGAAAGGAGGTTGAAAAAATAGATAATGGAGAAGAAAGTAAGTAGTTTTGCCAGTTTGCTAAGATTTTTCTAAACTTAGTCCAGTTTTTTTTATTATTATTATTTTTTCGATACACGGGCCTCTCACTGTTGTGGCCTCTCCCATTGCGGAGCGCAGGCTCTGGACGCGCAGGCTCAGCGGCCATGGCTCACGGGTCCAGCCGCTCCGCGGCATGTGGGATCTTCCCGGACCGGGGCACGAACCCATGTCCCCTGCATGGGCAGGCGGACTCTCTATCACTGCGCCACCAGGGAAGCCCTAGTCCAGTTTTTTTAGAGCCTCCTCAGTACGGCAAATAATTTTTCTTCCAATCTTATGGAATGGTGGCATGCCTTCTGGGTGTCTCTGTATGCTACAAAGTATTACTACTTTGTACATCAGCATTCCTGCATTACCCTTTTTGTCACCCAGGCCATGGTCATTGTTGAAGGAAGAAAATGAAACTCATTTCTTCTGCTGGTAATGGAGACTTGGGTGGGACCTCTCCCTGCCTTCAGGAGGGGTGAAATGGCCAAACATCCAGTCTCTTTGGTGAGATATTTTTAATTTGAGTTTTTAAATATTGAATGTTTCAGAGCTGACAATTCTAAGAGAGTGATAGTGGACAAGAGCTTCCAGAATTCTAGTCATAGGGTGCATAGGGATTTAATTTTGGTTTCAGACTCCATCTTGAGCTCTCTCTTTTTATTTTTCCTTCTTTCACTAGCAAACTGTAACATCTTTGATATAAGACATCCTCAGGGTGTGTGCGTGGTCTGCTATGGTCACTCACGGAGCAGTTTCATAAGTAGCAGCGCGGTAGCAGTGGATGAGTTTGCAGGACAAGGATGTATGTGGCAGACCAAATTGAATGCTTCCAATTATCCTACTGAAAGTCTCAGTGCGTGTTATCTTAGTGCAAATAATGAAACTAAAGCATCAGTTAGGCTTTGAAGAAAAATAAGAAAGAAATAGCATGCTTTGGTCCCTAAAAAGAGTTTTAAAAGTTAGGGATTTGCAGTGATCTGAGTGAAACTCTGAGCTAAGGAGCTAGAAAAGCAGCCACAAACCTATCAGGTGTCAGGTTCAGAAGTCACTAGAAAATTAATAGGTACAATGAGGCTGGTTAGGATAGCAAGGTAATGACACAAATCACCCCCTCCAATTAAAACAAACCAACAAACGCTTCAGGAAGCAATTTTATTGTAATTTCCTTGTTTTGACAGGGTCTTGGAACCATCTGAGTCTTATCCCTAAGGGTCAAAAGTACCCCTCAGGCTTCAGAGGGAAGCAATGCAAAACAGTGCAGCCCACATATTTTCAAGGCTCACTCCAGTTTTCTTAAAAATCAAAGGCTCCACTTTTACTGAGAGACAGTCTAGGGCCACCCATTGCCTACATTGCATCTTATTGGCCCGTTTCACATCTAGTCTAAGCAGTGCGTTTCCCATGGGGATCCGCTTGCAAGATGTGTTCCAGAATAAACTGTTCCTCTGTCATCTCCATGCAACTGCTGCAGAACTGAGTTAGTTTACATTAGTATTTGCTAATTTATTATTATCATTCCTTATTGGCAATTAACTGGTTACCTTAGAGATCACCTCTCTCCCCATACACCTTCACTAAAGTTGAGCTCAGCCAGAGAGCTTGCTAATGATCCTGAGATTTCTCTCCCTAGGGGACTGGAGGCAGGACATTTTCCATAGAGGATTCTGAGCCTTTGGAATTCCTCTTATCAGAGGACCACTTGCTTTGGGTCCCAGTCACCCTACCTGGTTTTTCTCTGTCAGTCAGATTTATAAAGTGGGAGGAGCTGCAGACCTCTCCTCCCCTAACCTTGCCCTAGTCTTTGCTGTGGCTTTGGTATACCATGCCCTGAGGCTGAAGCAGTAGGGTTGGGGGATTTCTTGCTCGGAATTGGAAGACTGAAAGAGGATGAAGTCACCTCCTGGCAAAGCTGGAGTCTTTCAATTATGGTGCTGCAGTGGATCTGAGGCGTCTGCTTGGAGTTTGAGTTGTTGACCCCTCTGCATGTGTATCTCAGCTTCTAGGGCTTAGGGGAGGCCAAGCTTGGCTGGATCAAGTGTCTCAGATGTGGGTAAATGAAGCCATTTGTACAAAAGGCCTGTGTATAAGAGGCGGGAGGCTGGCTCTGGAGCAGCCATTTTCCCCCACTGAGAGGAGGCTTGATTTCTTGATGTGTGACTGGCTGGCCTTTAATGTGAGCCTCATTTACTTCGAACAATTGATAGGCTTGAAGTGAAAAGTCCCAGAGGATCAGTTGTTTGTAGAGGGAAATGCTCTTCAAGTTACATTTCCTCTTTGGCTGTTGTGTAGTTAGGAGTGGTTTTTGTGTGGGCTGCATGGTGAGGGTCACTCTGCTTCCAGTGGGTGTACCCAGGCTGCTAGTGCCTTCGTATGTCCCCCCAGAAAACCAGGAGGAAAGTACTGCAGCCTGAAACTGGATAACAGCTCTGCCAGCTCTAGGAACTTGGGGTCCCATGAGGAAATCTCATTTGCCATCATTCAGCAGCATTCAGGATACTGGTTAGGACCACACGGCGCCACAGCACTCCTGGAAGAGGTGTCAGAAGGGACCAGTATTTCTACTCTATAATCATGAAAATGGAGTTGCAGAGAAGGCAGATGAGTTGCCCAGGCACACATCATTTGGGGCCAAACTGGGTCCCTTTGGATCGATAGCAGTTCCTCTGTTGCAGTTTCCAAGTGCTTTCTGTCACGTAACAGAAAACTTGACTGGATTCCACAAGAAGACCTGTGGCTATACCTTTGGCCCTTAGTTGTGTTCCTGAAAAGTTGTGCAGCAGGAAGTGTTTGTTTTGTAAATTAGACCCCCTGTTAACCACAGTAGTGGCATTCCGTATAGAAACACTGTGGCGGATTCCTTCATAAAGGAAAGAACCCTTGTGTAATGTGAGTAATCAACTCCTTACCGATTTCCTTTGTAAATCTGGATTTTTCACATATCTTGTTTGCTTAAAGTGCAATTCCTCACATTGGCAAGATTTACAAAGCCTTTGAAAGGTGGGCCAATTCATTATTCCCTTGACTTCTCACTGTTTAGCCTTCCTGGTTGAATCTCACTTAATTACAAAATGTAATTATGTAATATCTAAAATACATGGTGTCCAGAGAAGACAGATAATATCTCCCAGATTTAACAAATGTTAACATTTCATATTTGCTCCAGATTTAAAAAAATTAAAGGTTACAGCTATCCTCTTCCCATTCTATTCCTCTCCCTCTATCCATTCTTTGTAAGTCTGTAGCTGGAAGAACAGCAACCCATCAGGAATGTTTTTGGTGCGTTTTGTCTTAGCCTCATGAGCTTGCTTCTGAAAGAGATGGCTCTCATTTTGCAGCCCCAGGTCCTAAAAGCTCCCCAAGTTAATATGGGTCTCCTGGATTGAGTAGAGCCTGGGAATTACTTTGGAAAATGAAAACGCTCTCTTAAGCTTGCTTTAAATTCAGCCTTTGGTAGTATATAAAGATGTTAAAAAAATTTCAGCCTTTGGTAGTATATAAAGATGTTAAAAAAATTTCAGCCTTTGGGGAGGGAGAAAATTACTTTTTGGAAAGAAAATAAGTGAGAGTGAGAGTTAGACAGATTGACAGACAGACAGGTGTCAGGGGCAGCTATCTTGAGTTTTAAGCAGACCATTTGGGATTGAAGCAGGCAAGAAGCTTGGTGTGAAGCCTGCATTCTCCTTGAGCTCAGTGTACATGGACTAGCACTGGGGCTTCTCCATGTCAGATGCTTAAGCACTGCCTTGATGTGCATAGTCTTCGGATGCTCCATTAAGTCTCCGAATGCCAGGGTGGCCAGTTTTCAGCTTCTCCCACCGGGCCCCATCTGGCCACTGTTCTGTGGCAAGCTGCTCTCCCTCACTGCCACCAGCACTGGTTTTGGCAGTCTCTGCTTTCTGGATTATTTTTGCTTGTAAATTTGATTTCCAGAGCATGAAGGGCACTTCATCTCAGATTGTGTAGTTTGCTCTTCTGAACAAAATGGATTCCCTGTGTAAGCTGGTGGGAAGATAAGTTCAATACAAAGGCCAGACTCTCCCTTTAGGGGAGTGTGTGTGTGTGTGTGTGTGTGTGCGTGTGCGTGTGCGTGTGTGTGTGTGTGAGAGAGAGAGAGAGAGAGAGAGAGAGAGGGAGAGAGAGAGAGGACATATCTACTTGTCTCACCCACTTATTCTGCCTCTGAGGTGATGGAGCCTTTATGAGCTGGCCTGATTGTATACATATCTATGAGCTTAGCTTCTCAGAGCTCCCCTCCCCACTGTGACACTCTGCTGGTTATCTCCCTGAGGAATGCTTATAAACCTCATCACAGCAGGGTGTGATCCCCCAAATGTGAGGCCAGGGCACCCCAATTTGATATAGCCCAGGGACAGATATCCTGGGGACTATTTTTAATTGAGAGCTCTGAGTAGGAAGCAGTCAAATAAACATTGCTGTGCATACAACCTAGCTTAAGAAAACCTTACAGGGAATCTCAGTTCCTTGGAAATGATTTTCTGAGTCTCAGTTTCTCTTTCTGTCTTTTTTGGGCATAATTCTGTTTAAAGTCTTCCTCTTTAATTCACTTGGCTCAAGGAAATCTGGTTTGGGCTGCCTATGTGTATAGGTACTTTGCTATAAAACCATATCTTTTCTGAGTGAGATGTATGAGTAGGGAGACTAGATCAGACTGCATTCATAGGGATTGACTTAACCTTTAAGCAACTTTTTTTTTTATAACTAAAGATGCCTGTAATCTAGCATTCATATTTGAAGCTTGACATGCTTGAGGGATACAGGGCTCTGGAAATGCAGGGACAAGCAGAGGCATCTGGCTGTAGGTAATGTTGAATGACTTGTTGGAAGACTGATTCCCTTCTCTGTGCTGCCAGGCACAGAGGCCATGGTGAGGACACAGGCATGCTGCCCTCAGAAGACTGTCACTGACTCTGATCTTGCCATCCTGGTCATTTCTTTAATTAGTGCATTTCTGTTTTCTCAAGTATGGACTTTCAAGTGATGGAGTATGCTAATGGCAACATTTGTTCCTAAGACCTTAGGGGAGAGAACAGGATGGCATTAGTATTAAATAATGTCCTTTTCATAGTGAGATTTTGCCTGATTTTTAATTGCAAAACAATTTATGATAGTTATGACTCTTTAGAAACAAATCTCAAATGCTATATATGAAACACCAATTTTCTGTGTGGCTTGTGAGCCTGCTAATGGGATGTGTGTCCTTACATCTCTAGGTCACTCTTTCTAATTTTGCCTCTACTGGTAATTCTTTAGAAACAGAAAAAGGTGTGTGCTTTGTTGCAGCAAGAAATACAATAAGGAAATGCCTGAAATGGAAAGAAAGTTAAACTGCTTTTGCACGAACTCTATGTAGGGGCCTGATAGAGCAAAATCTTATAAAACTGGTAAAGCTTGGTGTTTGCACATCTGATCATCTAGCACCCTCAAGAAGTGATCATGGAAGGTGGAGAGAAACTGAACTGCAAGGGTTCATCCGGAACTGCAAAGGTTTGTGGCTGTGCATGGTGTCATATTTGGAGTCAAATATGTGTGTGACACTTGCAATACCTTGTTTTCCTCACCCTTTGAGCCTAGAAAGCTCCATTGGGACAGTTATCCCTAATGTGTGTGTCACCCCTAGTCACTGTATTCCCAAAGATAATCTAGAAATCTATAATTCTGGGATAGGGGAGGAGGAGGTCACTAGCAAAACAGGTGAAACAGAATTAAAAACCTCATAAAAGAAGAGCTTTAATTTATTGAAATCTATTATTACTTAGGAAAGCAGACTCCAAGACATTGAGAATTCTGAAAAATCCAAACAGATGCCAAACGGCACCAATCCTGGAACAAACATATAAGGAGACTGGGTCAGGGGATCTCCAAGTTCTTTTGCAGTTCTGAGTATAATTTGAATTTTGCAGTATTGGTTTGAAGGGTTTCATATAACTGCATTAAGGTTTGAGTCTATGATGACAATGGCTGCTATAATGGCTACCACAATGGTGGTATTGAGACTAAGGAACTTAGCTATGACAGGTGACACAATAGATACGGCCCTTTAGCTTTTACATGAGGGCAAGATATTCTGTGTCTAATGTGAGTTGTATGTACGTCGAAAGTCAGTAGCCTCCCTATTCAAATGGGTCTCCTTGTCCAATGTGAGTTCTGTCATAAAGGCAGCAATGAGTACATTAACCTGGCTTCAGTTGGTCTGTACTTGCTCTAGGGATGAGTAGGAGATACACTTCTCTTGCCTGGCCAGCTAGACCTTTCAGAAGAACACAAATTCACTTAAGTATAAATTATGTTGATTATCATGCTACCGAAAAATTCACAGGGCTGTAAGTCACCAAGACCTCCTTTTTAAGTTAGGTATTCTTGAGAACTGTTTTGTATATCATGATAAATTATCTAACCTTTCATACTTTTGAAGGCCAACATTATGGAAATAAGCAGCTTTTTATTCCATTCTAAGGTCAGTCTAACTAAATTATGCAACTTCTAATGCAATTGCTTGAAGCTTCAACTTTGAAAGTTTTCTCATTTTAATACCTTGCAACAGAGATAAATATTTTTTAGCTACTATTCATGCTTAACAATATATTTCCGTGATTGTCCATTTTTTTGGTAGCATTTGTTGGCATGAGAGGCAGTTCACCATGGCTTTGCTTATTTTGCTGTTTGCTATAGATAATCAGCAAAGAGCCAGAATTAAAAAAAAACATGTATTTTTGTTTTTGCTGTTATTTTTAAATTTCAGGCCATAGGAGGCTAACTGAGCCCTACAGAATCAATATATAGGGGGCACTTGGGGTTTTCCTTGAGAATCAAAAATGAGGTAGATTTTCTTTTAAAGTAGATTTGATTCCAGAATTATTAAACTCAATGCATGTTGGAGGCTGGCGGATTGCATTTAGCAGGATTTGGGGCACTCTCTGTAACAAAGCAATCTACTTCTTTCAGAGAGTAAACTGCTATTTCAGGGGAAGGAGAGGTCAGTAGGGGAGCTTTTGGGAAGCTCTGTTTTACTTTTAAGCCCCCTAAAGAATATTTTTCAGGGGCTCCTTGAAGGCAGGGCCAATTCTGTGCAATTCCTTGTGTACAGTGTCAGGTGTTATTGTGTTTTGTTACTCGTGAGTTATATAGTTTCTGTGGTGGTTATTGTGCCCTGATCTTAAAGGGTATTCATTTACTCTAGGTAAAGCCTGGCCCTCTATGTGGATTACTTCCAGACTTTAGTGAATGGACTTCCTGTTTAATTAGTTAGACTTTTTTTCAAAAAGATATTTTGGTTTGAAAATATTCACCCATTCGTCCATCCACCAAATATTTGTAGATCATTCTTTATTGACCAGCCAGTACTCAGCTCTGAGGGACATAGAGCAAGTATAAGCAGTGCCTACCCTCATAGCTTATATTGTCATTGAGGAGACAAACTGAGAAGTTAAACATTTTAAAAAGTCAATGGGGAAACTAAGGATTATTCACTAAGTGGTGACATGTAATTGATTAACAATTAAAAAAAGTTTTAATTTCCCACTATATGTCAAAATAAATTCCACATGGCTTAAAGAGTTAAAACTTTAAGATGAAAATTCAAATAATACAATTATTAAAAGAAAACAAATAAATATCCATCTAACCTTGAAACTGAATAGGACTTCAGAAGCGTAAAAGCAGTGTAAATGAATGCAAAGAAAAATACCAGCAGCTCTGGCTAAGTAAAATTTAGAAATGTCTGTATGTCCCAAAATATCAAAAGCTAAATAAAAAATAAACTATAAGCCAGGAAATATTTTCAATTTATATAGCAAAGAACCTATATTTATTATTTCTACAAATATTTATAGAGTGCTTACTGTGTGCTTATCACTATTCAAAGTGCTGGGGATGCAACAGTGAACAAAACAAAGTCTCTGTCCCCATTGAGTTTATATTTTTATGGGTACAAATAATAAACAAATAAATATATAATATGTTAGGTGGTGATATGTAGAAAAATAAGGAATGGTAAAGGGCACATGCTCTGCCAGGAATGAAGATTCTCTGGGAGGTCAGGGAAGACATCTTGGATAAGGGGACATTTAAGCAATGCCCTTCAAATATAAAGAGCTCTTACAAATCAATAAGACAAATACTACAATATAAAATTTATGGGACTTCCCTGGTGGTGCAGTGGTTAAGAATCTGCCTGCCAATGCAGGGGGCACGGGTTTGAGCCCTGGTCTGGGAAGATCCCACATGCTGCAGAGCAGTGAAGCCCGTGCGCCACAACTACTGAGCCTGCGCTCTAGAGCCTGTGAGGCACAACTACTGAACCCACGTGCCACAACTACTGAAGCCCATGTGCCTAGAGCCTGTGCTCTGCAACAGGAGAAGCCACCTCAATGAGAAGCCAGTGCACTGCAACGAAGAGTAGCCCCCACTTGCTGCAACTAGAGAAAGACTGTGTGCAGCAACAAAGACCCAACACAGCCAAAAATAAATTAATTAATTAATTAAAAAATTATGCAAAGGACACAAATAGGTAATTCATAAAGAAGCTGTACAAATGACCAGTATATGAAAATATTTCAATCTTAATAACCAAATAATAACAATGGAATGCCATTATTAACTTTTAATTATGGACACTATATATACTTATTAAAAAGTCAAGCAGTACAGGAGTGTACAAAATAGAATTGAAGTCTTCACAACTCTCTTCTCACCCATCCATTACCTCAGGGGAACCACAGACAATAATTTGATGTGCAAGATGTCATTTTTTACTTATCAAATTAGGAAAGATTAAAAAAAATATACTGAGCATTGGCAAGAGTGTGGTTATCATACGTGGAGTATAATTGATAGAACTGAAATTAATATAATCTTTCTTGGGGTGCAATTTGTCGATATTTAAATGTCCTTGAGGGCTTCCCTGGTGGCGCAGTGGTTGAGAGTCCGCCTGCCGATGCAGGGGACACGGGTTCGTGCCCCAGTCCGAGAAGATCCCACATGCTGTGGAGCAGCTAGGCCCGTGAGCCATGGCTGCTGAGCCTGCGCGTCCGGAGCCTGTGCTCCGCAACGGGAGAGGCTACAACAGTGAGAGGCCCGCGTACCAAAAAAAAAAAAAAAATGTCCTTGAATATGTAGTGTTTCTTCTTCTGGAAGTTATCCTAAGGAAATAACTTTAGATTTGCTTAGAAATTTATGTTCAAGGGTGTCAATCTCAGCATAGATTATAGAAATAAAATATAGGAAATATCCTAAATATCATCAATATGTGAATGACTAAATATATCATGGTACATATATTGCTAGAATTCTATGAAACCATTAATATAATATTTTTTTTTTTTTTTTTTTTTTGCTGCATGCGGGCCTCTCACTGTTGTGGCCTCTCCCGTTGCTGAGCACAGGCTCCGGACGCGCAGGCTCAGCGGCCATAGCTCACGGGCCCAGCCGCTCCGCGGCATGTGGGATCCTCCCGGACCGGGGCACGAAACCGTGTCCCCTGCATCGGCAGGCGGACTCTCAACCACTGCGCCACCAGGGAAGCCCAATATAATATTTTGAGGAATATTTAGTGACACAGGAAAATGCTCATGTTTTACATTAATTGAAAAAAATAAGTAAACAAAACAGCATGTATAGATTGATTCCAGTTGTTTAAAATACATATGCAGAGAAAATACACTGGAAGGTAAATTACCAAAGTGTTAATAGTTATCTCAAGTTCAGGAAATCAGGTGATTTTTACTTTTTATACTTTTTAAATGTACTTTTCTAATTTCCCTATTTTTCTACATTGAACATGTATTATCTTTGACATCGGAAAGCAGTTACTTTAAAAAGTTAACTACTATATTACACAGTAACTATTAAGGAACAAAGAGGTGGCATAAACAGGATTGTAAGTTATTATGAGGAGGGACAGATCAATTATTCTTTTCAATTTCATTTTTCAGTCAGATTATACCTTCTGAATTTTTCTTCTTATTTTTCCTTTTTTGGAGGTCTCTCTCAGATGATAACAGGTATGAAGGTTTATATTTAAAAATAACCCTTTTCTTTACAGTTTACATTTTAAGTGTGAGAAATAATGTTATGAAAAATATATTTTCCTCCTTCATTCTTCTTACCCATATGTATACTCTTGCAAAAGTAGATTTATTTCACCAGTGTTAGACATCTGGTTCACAAAATTTATTTTTAGAATGAGGGATTTTGAAATAGTAACATTTAACTTTAATCCATACAGATTTTTAATACTATAAAAATGGTGTAGACTTTTTCTAAGGGCCAGTTTTCACAAAATATATTTTTCAGTGCCCTCTTCAGGACCAAATAGCCAATTCAAAGGAGAACTTTTTTATACTCCTCAGTATTTGATTTCATGTTTGGGTTTGTTGGCTCTAAGACATAGGATAGCCCTGACAATTTGAAACAATAAAAATGAGGGAGTTGATGAGTTGGTGGTCACTGAGATACTCAAAATTTCAAATTTCAGCCTTGACTAAATGCACTGTTTTTTCCCCCCAAAATTGAATGAGTTCAATCCTTTTAAAGAAATGCTCATTTATTTGATTGCCTCCCCATCTAGTAGCCTAACTTAAACAGCATAAATACTACAAAACCCAGTATCCATTGGGACACCTTTTAAATGATGGCTGTGTAAACTTCTCACATACTAAGTACTGCACTTAGTATGTAAAATGACTATTCAGTGGCCCTGTGTAGATAGCAGAACTATTTAGATATTGTAAAGAAAATTCTCATTACAAACAAACAGATGCTCACCCCACCACCCACCACCATAGCTAATAGATGAGAATGTCATCTGTACAATGTCACCCTGATTGTAGATGAAGTTTTTGCCAGCTATGGGAAAACATCTGTGGCCTAATTCTGTAGTCTGTCCCTTGGATAAATGGAGACTATGGACTTCAGTAGAACTGTATTTCTTATATGTGCAGTCATTTAACTAGATGAGTTTCTATTCAAATTGTGTTTTTCATGTTATAACATGGAGTATTTGATAGAAATAAATAGCTGTTTCTTTTTTTTTTAATAGCTGTTTCTTTTTTGTGAGTGTGGTCACAGGAAGAAGGGACTAAAAATTAAGGGCAATTAAAGGAAACACCATTACCTTCCTCTCAGCCCTCCTCTTTTCTATCTTAGATCTTTAATGAAAAAGTCCTCATTTAAAGAAATATTGAGAATGCTTGAAACGATTATGAGGCAACTTAAAAAAGATTCACATTTTTCCTTCATATGGCTTGAAGATGAGGTTGTTTGGATTAGAAAAGAATTCCCAGGAAATTAAAATATTTAATTGAAAGAAGTTAATGTGATAAAGCAGAGTGTTCTACCTGAAAAAATAAAATGTAATACTATGTAAATTCGTATCACCACTAGAGTGTAAATCTCCAGAAGGTGATAAGAAGATTGAAAGCAAGGAATTTTGTTTACTGAATTCTGATCCTATTGGCGGTTGCCTATCTGTGGGGGTTTGGTACTGGCTCTGAAGAAGGCCCTACTAAACACATGCTGCTGCCTAGTATGTGTGTGAAGTTCTGATTCTGAACTTGCCTATGGGCCATGGATAGGTCTAAAGACCTTGAAGTTCTCCCTACCCTCCACTTTCCACACTGTTGTTGCCTAGGGCCCAAGAACAGAATTGATTAGACTTTGTGGCTGAGAAGTTCTTGTTTACTAGTGCAATTATGAGGGAGATTGAGCCATGTAGGGAGATATAGGCACACAAAAGCCCCCTGCCACAAATGGTAATCTCACAGGTTAGTATCTTTAAAGACACACCTGTTAATGTCCTGAGTGAATGTAGAATACTAGCTGACTTTAACTTGACAATTATTAAGAAACCTGTTGCTCTCTGGGGGAAAAGTAGTCTGGGGCCACAGGGCTTGTGGTACCTTTGTTCCCTGACGAAGGATCAAACCCATGCCCCCTGCAGTGGAGGCGCAGAGTCCCAAGCACTGGACTGCCAGGGAATTCCCCCAGTGTCTTTTTTATTATTGTTCTTATTGGTTACTCATTACAAAATCAATTCATTTTCATTGTGAAAACAATGGAAAATAACAGAAATATTTGAGGAAGTTGGAAAATCATCCATAATTCTACCACTCAGGGGCAACCACCATTAACTTTCTCTTCAGTGCCTGACACAAAATAAATGCTCAATAAAAGTTAGTGAATTAATGAAAAAACTTCCACGGTTTTACTGTTTTAAAATTGGAATCACTTTAGTTGAGATCATTCTGTTTCTTTTCCCATCTTTACATTATATCATAAGAGTTTTTTTCTATATCAGTAGAAAATATTTATAAGCAAGATTTTTTTAGTGGTTGAATTGTATTCTTTTCTATAGATAGGATTTATTTTACTCAAATAACTTTTAATGTGGATCTTTTAAGTTATTTAAATTTTTGTCATATTATAAATAGCACTGTAATAGATATCTTTATGTATAAATCTCCTTGTTATCTCTGATTGTTTCCTTAGAATAAATTCCCTAGAGGTGAAATTGTTTTATCTGAAGGCTTATATATTTTTAAGACTTTTGATATATATATTTCTCCCAGAAAAGTACCAATGTACAGTCCCACCAACAGTGTATAAGAACCCATTTCACTGTACTCACAAAGCATTATTATAAAATATCATCACCAATCTGATGAAACCATAGGGAACCAGACAGTCTCATACATTGTTGTTGGGTGTATAAATTGGTACCAATCCCATGGAGGACAATTTGACAGCGTTCTTCAAACTTGCAAATGATATATTTTGACCCAGCAATTATGTTTTTAGGGTATTCATCCTATAGATATGCTTGACCATGTGCAAAATTATGTAAATACAAGATTATTCGTTAATGTATTATTCGATATAGCAAAAATTAAAACAATATGTATGTCAAGCAATATAACCCTTTCAAAAATGAATGTTTTATGTATTGATAGTGAAAGATCTCTAAATATATTGTTAACAAAAGGAAGATTCAGGAAAATATGTAAGCACACTATCATTTGTGTGAAAAAGGAGAGAAAAAATGTACATTTTATTGTTTTATATATGCATGAAATTGTATGAAACAATAAACAGGAAATTAATTAGAATGGGTACCTGTTGGGAAAATGGCAAATGAGAGTATAGGGCACAGGAATGGGAGGAAAAATTATTAGTTCCATAGATGAAAATGGGTATCTAATTTTAGTTTAAATTTGTATTTCTTTGATTTTTCAAAAAAAAATCTCCCTTATAATTTGTTGCAAAGACTTTTTTTTCAGTGCGTTGTATGACTTTTAACTCTGTTTATGCTTATTTTTTATTTACAGTGTTTTGGAATCATTATATAGAAAAATATATCAGCCTTTTAGTCTGTGATATCTTTTGTTCCTTTTAAGCTATGAAACTTTCTTCCAACCCCGAGATTATATATATACAGTTGTCCCTCAGTATCTGTAGGAGATTGTTTCCGTGGATGCTCAAGTCTCTTTATATGTCACAGTATTTGCATATAACCTACACATCCTCCCGTATACTTTAAATCATCTCTAGGTTATTTATAATACCTAATAAAGTAAATGCCATGTAAATAGTTGCCAACATGTGGCAAATTCAAGCTTTGCTTTTTGGAAATTTCTGGATTTTTTTCAAATATTGTTCATCTGTGGTTGGTCAAATCTGCATATATATATATCACATTTTCCAATATTCTTATGAATTCATTTTTTCATTACATTTTAAATTCATTAGGAATTTATTGTGGCATGTGGTTGGAGGTGACTGTAAAAAAATATTTTTCTAGATGGTTAGTTGGTTGACTTTGTATCATTTATTGTTTATTTCTCCTCCATCTCCACTGCTTTCTGTTGCTTCTTAAAAACATCATATATTAAGTTTTTATATATACTAGGAACTTACCTGAGTTGTTCATTTTTTCCCATTGACCAGTTTCTCTACTTTTGTACTAATACCACACTGATTTAATCACTGATACTTTATAATAAATTTTAATAAATAGTAGGATTTGTTTCTCCTTATTTATCTTTTCAAAAAAAACTTTTAGTTTTTCTGTATTTTTTTCAGATAAACGTTGGAATCATGTTAAATTTAAAAATGATTATGTTGGGATTTTGATTGGAAATAAATTTAGGAAGAACTGATGTACATATAGTGTTTAATACCTTTTTATAGGAACATGATATCTTTTCATTTAGTCATGTTTCATTCCATTGTCATCATTAAATTTATACAGTTCTCCTTACATTTCTTGTTAACCTTATTTCCAGCTACTTTACAGTTTTGCTGTTATTTTGAGGGGGCTCTTTTCCCCATTACATTTTCTTTTTTTTTTTTTAACATCTTTATTGGAGTATAATTGCTTTACAATGGTGTGTTAGTTTCTGCTTTATAACAAAGTGAATCAGCTATACATATACATATATCCTCATATCTCTTCCCTCTTGTCTCTCCCTCCCACCCTCCCTATCCCACTGCTCTAGGTGGTCACAAGGCACCGAGCTGATCTCCCTGTGCTATGCGGCTGCTTTCCACTAGCTATCTATTTTACATTTGGTAGTGTATATATGTCCATGCCACTCTCTCACTTCATCTCAGCTTACCCTTCCCCCTCTTTGTGTCCTCAAGTCCATTCTCTACATCTGCGTCTTTATTCCTGTCCTGCCCCTAGGTTCTTCAGAAGCACTTTTTTTTTAATTCCATATATATATGTTAGCACATGGTATTTGTTTTTCTCTTTCTGACTTACTTCACTCTGTATGACAGACTCTAGGTCCATCCACCTCACTACAAATAACTAAATATCATTCCTTTTTATGGCTGAGTAATATTCCATTATATATATATGTGCCACATCTTCTTTTTTTTTTTTACATCTTTATTGGAGTATAATTGCTTTACAGTGGTGTGTTAGTTTCTGCTTTATAACAAAGTGAATCAGTTATACATATACATATGTTTCCATAGCTCTTCCCTCTTGCATCTCCCTCCCTCCCGCCCTCCCTATCCCACCCCTCTAGGTGGTCACAAAACACTGAGCTGATCTCCCTGTGCTATGAGGCTGCTTCCCACTAGCTATCTATTTTATGTTTGGTAGTGGATATATGTCCATGCCACTCTCTCACTTTGTCCGAGCTTAACCTTCCCCCTCCCCTTATCCTCAAGTCCATTGTCTAGTAGGTCTGTGTCTTTATTCCTGTCTTACCCCTAGGTTCTTCATGATATTTTTTTTCTTAGATTCCATATATATGTGTTAGCATACGGTATTTGTCTTTCTCTTTCTGACTTACTTCACTCTGTATGACAGACTCTAGGTCTATCCACCTCATTACAAATAGCTCAATTTCATTTCTTTTTATGCCTGAGTAATTTTCCGCTGTATATATGTGCCACATCTTCTTTATCCATACATCCGATGATGGACACTTAGGTTGTTTCCATCTCCTGGCTATTGTAAATAGAGCTGCAATGAACATTTTGGTACATGACTCTTTTTTTTTTTAATATTGTTACTCATCTTTATTTTCTATGTTTTCAAATAAATGTCATGCCACATGACTTTTTTTTTTAACATCTTTATTGGGGAATAATTGCTTTACAATGGTGTGCTAGTTTCTGCTTTACAACAAAGTGAATCAGTCATACATAAACATATGTTCCCATATGTCTTCCCTCTTGCGTCTCACTCCCTCCCACACTCCCTATCCCACCCCTCCAGGCTGTCACAAAACACCGAGCCAATATCCCTGTGCCATGCAGCTGCTTCCCACTAGCTATCTACCTTACTACGTTTGTTAGTGTGTATATGTCCATGACTCTCTCTCGCCCTGTCACAGCTCACCCTTTCCCCTCCCCATAACCTCAAGTCCGTTCTCTAGGAGGTCTGCGTCTTTATTCCTGCCTTACCCCTAGGTTCTTCATGACATTTTTTTTCTTAAATTCCATATATATGTGTTAGCATACGGTATTTGTCTTTTTCCTTCCGACTCACTTCACTCCACATGACAGACTCTAGGTCCATCCACCTCATTACAAATAGCTCAATTTCGTTTCTTTTTATGGCTGAGTAATATTCCATTGTATATATGTGCCACATCTTCTTTATCCATTCATCCGATGATGGGCACTTAGGTTGTTTCCATCTCCGGGCTATTGTAAATAGAGCTGCAATGAACATTTTGGTACATGACTCTTTTTGAATTTTGGTTTTCTCAGGGTATATGCCCAGTAGTGGGATTGCTGGGTCATATGGTAGTTCTATTTGTAGTTTTTTAAGGAACCTCCATACTGTTCTCCATAGTGGCTGTACCAATTCACATTCCCACCAGCAGTGCAAGAGTATTCCGTTTTCTCCACACCCTCTCCAGCATTTATTGTTTCTAGATTTTTTGATGATGGCAATTCTGACCGGTGTGAGGTAATATCTCATTGTAGTTTTGATTTGCATTTCTCTAATGATTAATAATGTTGAGCATTCTTTCATATGTTTGTTGGCAGTCTGTATATCTTCTTTGGAGAAATGTCTATTTAGGTCTTCTACCCATTTTGGGATTGGGTTGCTTGTTTTTTTGTTATTGAGCTGCTTGTAAATTTTGGAGATTAATGCTTTGTCAGTTGCTTCATTTGCAAATATTTTCTCTCATTCTGAGGGTTGTCTTTTGGTCTTGTTTATGGTTTCCTTTGCTGTGCAAAAGCTTTGAAGTTTCATTAGGTCCCATTTGTTTCTTTTTGTTTTTATTTTCATTTCTCTAGGAGGTGGGTCAAAAAGGATCTTGCTGTGATTTATGTCATATAGTGTTCTGCCTATGTTTTCCTCTAAGAGTTTGGTAGTTTCTGGCCTTACATTTAGGTCTTTAATCCATTTTGAGCTTATTTTTGTGTATGGTGTTAGAGAGTGATCTAATCTCATACTTTTACATGTACCTGTCCAGTTTTCCCAGCACCACTTACTGAAGAGGCTGTCCTTTCTCCACTGTACATTCCTGCCTCTTTTATCAAAGATAAAGTGACCATATGTGCGTGGGTTTATCTCTGGGCTTTCTATCCTCCCCATTACATTTCCTAATTGGAAAGCTGGTAGAGTATGTAGGAGAGCTCTTGACATTTGTAGCTATTTTGCAGCTATATTTTGTATCTAGCTTTTTTTTTTTTAGACATGGTTTTCACTTGGGTGAAAAGTTCCTTTTGTGGAGACAAAAAGGCAGGGCTTGGACTTATACATCTAGGCATAGAATAGGCAGGATAGTGGAAAGAGCTTGGATTCTGGATGCAGACTATAAGAATTCTAACCACGCTAGTCTTTAGCCAGTGACTTTAAGGGAAGTTACTCTCTGAGCCTCAGCTTCCTCCATTGAAAATGAGAATAATACAACCTACTTCATAGATTTTTGTGAGTATTCAAGTACCTGGCACATAGTAAGCCTTTCATAAATATCAAGTAGCTATTATTATTATCATCATCTCTTTATGCCTAAGAAGGTATCTAATTTGTACCTCTCTATTTGAAAGGAAGCAATCAGAATCTCATGTCCCTAACCATGTACTGTAGAGGGCAACACAATCCAATTTTGAAATTAAGGAAAACTTCCATTTGCCTCTATTTAATTATTACAAATAAATTCCACCCCAGCATACGTTTTTTGCTATTAGTTACATGAAGTCCCTTTTGCATGACAATATTTAGTTTTTTCATTAGCGGCTCCTTCAAGGTTTCTCATTGCTCTTTACTATGATACTCATCTCTAGTTCAACTGTGAAGTTGCAGGAGGTCCTACACATATCAGAGTTAGCTAGTTGTGCTGGCAGGAGAGCAAAAAGCTCTTCTCTGATGTTATCTCCTTGTATTTTCTTTTCAAAGTCAGTGGATATCAATTTAGGCCTTAATCTGGCATTTTTCAACCTTTCTCCTGCGTGACTCTGTGCTGGGCATCTCCATTAGCTAGGAAGCTCTAGAGATGGCAATTTCATGGACCACTGGCTTGGGGTTGTGACTTGCACTTCAATAAATACTGCCCCAAGCCTTTCTTCTCCTGTGACCTGCTGCTTCCGCAGACCTGGGCTCTGTTTGAGGCCCACTGCTTTTTCTTCTCTCTTTCATGCAAGTGACTTACAAATGAATTTTAAATAGCCAGTTCATGGTGAGGAAATTTTGAGCTCACGTTCCCAGGACTGTGCTCTGTGCCAGACATGCCTTCCTTCCACCCAGGAAACCAGTTCCTGGTGTCTCTTTTTGAGGGATACTTTATACTCTTTTCTCAACTTTTGGGAAGGAAGATAAGGGCCTAGGACAGGGTCTCCAATTCTACTTTGGCCACTTGGGGACCATTTTATACTTTTGGGAGTTTCAGGGAAATGCCAGGAAGTTAGTGGGAGTGGGAGTAGGAAGGGAGAACAAAGCTTGATTCTCTAGTATAATATTTAATGTGAATGAAAAGTGTGAACCTGGCAAACATGGCTTTACTCTGAGTGAATATATTTCACCTGAATGGAAAGTGTGAACCGTGGCAAGCATGGTCTCACTCATTGATTGATGCCAACAAAACAATAGGTAGCTGGGTGCCACTATTTCTTAATCAGGTTGTACGTAGTCCTGATACACTAGTTTGCTTTTTTAAATGACTAGATATTGTTCCCTATAGAGTCAGAAGTTGAGTATCAATCACTTTCTGTTTATTTAAATACAGGCTGATCTTTTTTTCTTTTGTTTTCCTTTCTAGCTTATAGAGTTGTAATCCATGTGCATACAATTAAAATAATATCCACATACAGCTCAGGGTTTCCTGCGAATTTGTAGTGGCTTTTGTGCGTAAGGAAGGTTGTTGCTTTGCTGTAAACCACAGACCCAGCGTAAACCTCAGCTGTGCTGTAGCTATTTTGGACTACAAGTTTCTTGTTGCTTGTGTGTAATTGCCCATATTACATCATCCTAACCATTGTGAACTGTGCAAAATACAAAGCTTATCTGATGATTCATTTCAGGTGGATAGTTCCTTTTAATGTAATTTTAGAAGTGATTCCCTGCACAAAGCAGATTCCCCCCTTTGCTCTTGCTTTCTTGTTCAGGCACAATGTAATTTAATGATTGATAACAATGTAGCAGAGAGAAGTGTATCATATACATTGTGCTCCATAACCTTGACAGTCTACCTAAAACATTCTATGGGATGTAGTTTCTCTTGGTGCAAGAACCAAGGGGGAGAAAAATTCCCTGTACATCAAATCAAGTAAGCATTAACCCCAAATGAAATTTGATTTCCCTATGGCTGAGTGGAAGAGGAAGAAAAAATCTGCTTTCAATGACGACAAGAAGCTTGGATACAAATCACTCACTGGTTTTACCGGGGTTTCAGTTTGTCAGATTATGCTGTCTTTTGTGATGGTAAATGTATGCCATACAGAAGACTTTAAAATGTCTCTGTTGGTGGATTGCATTAACCCATCTTTAAGTCAGGTAGGTGAAATTCCACTAAGCTAAGACCTTCTGGCATTTTCTTACCAATGTTAAACATTTGAAGACTAGGTAATAGGTCATGTATACTCATCTATTAGTAGGAAGGATTTTTTTAAAATAACATTTGTCTTTGGCCATGGACTTTATATACTGCATACAGAGTATAATTTGGTGAAAGGCTGTATAGATAATATTTCAAAGTGGAAAAAAAAGATTTCTTAGAACATAAAAGTCAGAAATAGATCAAATGATTCTAGGCCTTTTTATTGCTGAATAATGGACTATGTAAATACTGTATGTGACTATTAGATCAAATGAGAATACATAGAGTTCAATATTAATTGGTTAAGCATCAGCTGATGGCCTGTTTGCAGGATACAATGAAATTATGTTATCAATATGTTTTATTGATTCCTTGGTTTGCAAAATTAAATAAACATAGCATAAGCACTTGGAGTGGTAAGTTGTAGCAGGGAACAGGATTTTGATTTGGAATTTGAAAACAGAATTAAAGGTAATTGAAGCAGAAAGCAGGCTGTGGCATAAGGGTTCTGCCAGCATTTCTTGATGTAACTAAGTATATCTGGGTGTTTGGGAGGAATAAGAACCAAAGAACAGAGATTTTGGGGGAAGTGTTCCAAAATGCTTTTTAAGGCTTATGTCAATATTAGAAAATCCTTTTCTTGCATAGTTTAGCTTGCTTTGCTATGGATATATTCATTTATTTTATTCTATACTTTTCCCCCAGTGTTTTCTTAGTGTTCTAGTTACTGGTTAAAGAGCGGTGACCAAAACTGACATAATCCCTGCCTTTGTGGAGTTGGGAGACAAAAACCCCAATATAAGGTCATAGTGCTATGAAAGAAGGATCATGTTATTATGAAAGAAAATGGGAGAACCTGAGCTAGTCTGGGGGATTAGGGAAGTCATATTTGAGTTGACACTTGAAAGATGAACAAGAGTTGGTGATGCAATAAGGTGTGGAGATGGGGTGATAGTTGAAAGCTGAGAAAAGGAGTAGCTTGTATGAAGACCCTTAGGTGGGAAAGAGCTTGCTGGAGCCGGAGTGAGAGGGCCAGGGAAATCAAAGCAGGTGGGTAAGTGGGAAAACATCACATGCTGTGGCTGGTGAGGTGTGGATCTGGAATGAAACCCTTGGCTGAATTTCAGGAAGTTGTTCTTTCCCCCCAGGTGGTGTGAATCTGAATGCTGACGTCTGGAATCCCACACATAGCGGTTGGCTGAAAAAGGGAAAAGGGGTTGAGGCAGGAGGGTGATGCACAGAGTCTACTGTGAATTCTGCAGAAAACAAATTCATTTCAGAGAAGTAGCCATGGAAAGGATCGATTTTAACGTAGAGAAAGAAGCAGCCTGCAGCCAGATTCAGATGGATGGTTTGTAGTTCAAGCCCACTCTGCTCGATGGCCTTTTGTGTTCATGCTGCATCCACACACATTAGTGAGTGGTGTACTGATGAGCTCTGTGACATAGTGTTTGTGGCACACTGCAGGCTTATCAAGTTACATTTACAACATGAATCAGTAGTGTCGAGGCATTATTTATGATTTTATCTTCTTTCCCGGCTGCTCTTGATAGAGAAGAAGGCAAAGAATTCCTCCTTTTCATCTTCCCTCTGGATAAATAAACAGCAGGCCCCAGAGAAGAAAGAACTCTTTCTTCCCCTATGTCTCGGCTTCTTTTTCTCTCTTCCCTTTCTGTTCCTTCTTCTTTTTCTGTGAAGTTCTGCCCAATAGCCAGTAGAGGGCGCACAAATGCACTAAAATGCAGCCTTTATTCCTCTGGCCACAGTAATTTCATTGTCTTTATCTCTTCATCTTTACATTCCTCAGAGATAGGGATGCATCTTGGCCTTTTCTCTTTTAATATTTTCATCAAGGGTAACCATTTCCCCACCTATTTTGTAAAGGTGGGAAAAAGCTACTGTCTACATTTTTTTAAAAAAAGAGAGAACTGGATTGTATTCCTGAGATCTGGGAGCATATTGTGTGTGTGTGTGTGTGTGTGTGTGTGTGTGTGTGTGTGTGTGTGTGTGTGCAACTGTGACAGATCTCAGAATTGCTGGTACCCTCTGTGACTCATTTGGGAAGGACTCATTTTGCCAATAACAAGGCAGAATGTCTGGGCTCCTCTTCTTTGCTTTCCCTGGGTTGTTGTCCTCATAGCAGCTGCCCTGCTTCCTGACATGTCTTAATAATGAGGATGATATGGCCAGGGAGAGATTCACCTTCTTCCCCAAATATGACCTCTTCATTGAGTTTGCTCCTTGCTGAAGTCCAAAGAGGATTGTCTCCTTTTAACCGTGTGCTCTGTTCACTCTGCCCAAGGTCAGAGAATCCAGCTGGAGCCTGTCTGCCTCCAACATCACTGGCCGTAGAAAGCAAACCACATATGCCTGTGACAGTTCTGTGTGTGATGTGTGAGAGGCAGAGGAGAGCTAGTTTAAGCTCCTCTGAAGATGTCTTGGCATGGCAGTGCTGACGAAGGTGGAGACTTGTTTGTGTCAATGACATAATCGGAGAAGACATCCACAGCCCAGCTGCAGGGAGTGAGGAGGTGTGCAGCTTAGTACCAACTTCTGACAAAAGCCCACGCACTTCACGTTCATCTGCTCCTAGTGCCAATCTCCTTCTGATGTCTTAACCTGACTTTTGTTCTGCTTTGCTCAAATGATTCTGGTGTCACAAAGAATTGCTTGGCCGGGGGTAGTTATACTGGCTAGCACATTGATACAAGTGCAGGGAGCTTTATAACTAACTAGTTTTGTAATAACTCCACACGAGGAATGAACAAGGTTTAGTTTAGCATGTTCTGCCTATTGTGAAGCACCAGGCACAGTTATAGCTTTCTCATAAATAATAGCGATAGCTCTGAAAGGCCATTTTCCATGTAAATTTTCTGACTGTTAGCGAGTTTGGAAAAGAGCTGTGTTGAAGAACAGGTTATTTAAAAAGCAGAATGATTTCCCAATAAAATGCTTTTCAGCTTTTCCCCTTGGGGCTCTGGGCTGCCCCCCTTGTTTCTAAGATCCACGTGGGTAGATTGCATGTTAGTTTATGAGCCCAGTAGGAGTATTCTTCTTTTCTATACCAGCAAAACACTAATACTTTAAACACAAAGGGCATTTAACACAGTAACTGTTACTGATGGAGTGAGTGGTGCTGCCAGCTTGCTGTCTCTTGGATGGCTTCCGTATGATGGGAGCAAGATTAGGAGTCAGGCCTAGGCTACTACTCCTTGGTTTGTGTGCTATAAATGAACAACTTAAAAAAAAGTGTTTGTATAGTCAGGGTCATTCCTGCCCTTTCTCAATAGACTTGCAATCCTGTGTTGAATACTTATCCGGCTTGGTTTTGTGTCTTTGGAACAAGGGAAACTTCCAGTGACCAGTTTGGTTAATCACTGCTTATTCCCTGTTCCCTACTATTCCGTATTGGGTTTCCTTCTACTCCAGTACATTGGATTTCCAATCACATCAAACCCTATTAGGCTGCCATCCATTCATAGTAGATTAGATTCCCTTACACCTCACTGCCTAGCAGGATTTTCCTCCCCACAATGTGGAGAGTATTAGGTTCCCTTACATGGGTCGCTGCTTGTTAAGTTGTGTTTGGTGCTGCGTAGTATTGAATTTTCTTTCCCATCAGCAGTCACTGAGTTGTTAATTACACACTTGCAGATTCATTTCTCTTGAACCTTCTTTAATGTACAGCTCTCCATGAGCTCTGACTGCACACTTCAGTGCCTCAGGCAGCCCTATCTGCTCACGGGTTTGGTTCAATTCAGCTGTGTGGTATTGAACACCTGTGCATCAGTCTGTGCTCGAGGCTGCAGAGTCTACAAAAGTGAGTGGGGAATAATCCTTGCCTTCAAGGAGTTTACAGTCTACTGGGCGGGGCTAGGACAGGGCAGTACTTAAGATGAAAAACTATGTGCATGAAGAGTAAGTGTTGGTTTTACCACTTCCCTAGTAACAGTTTATATTTGGCCTAATTAAAGCACCTTAGAAGGCAACTTGTTACTTATAATGCCATTATTGCCACCACTCTGTTCCGTAATGAAAAAAAAATTATGAAGCACAATTGAGTGAAATATGGACATTTTACCGGGTTCCACTGCAGGTATTGACAGAATTGCGATAAAACTCTGGGGTCTCTTAACACACTCAGTCCTGCTTGCATATGTACCTAGTATGATATTAGAACTCATGTGATTCTAAGAGATTCCCATCAGGCATAGAGTAATAAAAATTCATATGTAGATTACTCTCTAACAGGCCTTGACATTACATACAGACTAGGGTCTATATCTTTTTCTTTTGACACCCAAATATATACAATTTAATTCATCCCTGGAAGGGAGGGAACCAAAAGGAATGGAAAATGGAGTCAGTTATGGTTTCCCACAAGCATCAGCAAGGGAACAGGTGTTACCAATTGTGATCTTAATGCTCAAGAGTCTCAACCTGGTGGCAAAATCACAATCTGTGTCCCACATTAGTGTAAATATTACCTAATTCCTTCTTCGTGTAGCTCCTCATTCCTTGAACACTCACCACATGCCAGGCACGGTTCCAAGTGCTTCATTGCAGCATCTTAGTAATTGCTCACCATAAATGAACCTTCTCTGCATTTGCTGTCGATAAAAAAATCCAAGTTTACTGGCAACAAAGGGATGTGTTTTGTATCTCTGCCAACTCAACCAGAGCGCTTCATTAACGCCAAATTTCTAATTTGATGTGAACAGTACTTAGAGCACAGTCTGAAGCCTGAAATGACAGTGATCTCAGAAGGAATGCAGTTTAGAAAAAGACCTAGCTAATAAATACAATTATTTGATATAGGAATGAAACAAAAAACAAAACTTTGGTCTAATTTTTTTTCTTTGACACCAAAATATTGTGCCATTTAAAAAAATCCCTGGAAGAGAGGGAAACAAAAGTAAGGCAAAGTAGAAAGAGGAGGCAGGACCAATGTTTTTGCAATTGACTCAATCTTTTCTAACTAGTCAAATTTATAGTGCATCTAAAACCCAGAGTATGATATCTGTATTTCCTATTCTAATTGTGGAGTGTAAAGACATTTTACTAGTATGGAAAAGTGACAGCGACATTCAGAACTCATTTTTCAAAGATGTGTTACTTTTCAAACATGTGGACCATAACAGTGTTTCATTAGAATAATAAAACATTGATCTTTCAACTGAAATGCCTTACCTCCTTACTTGACCAAGGTCATCACCAGTTGTTAAGGGGACTTTTCTGAGGTTTGTCCTTATTGCATAGGGCTTAACATGCACATCTGGACGCAGACTTTATTATCCCTGAACACTGTTCCTGAGGCTTTACTGAGCTCCTACTACGTGTAACACAGCATACCTACCCTCTCAAACCCTCTTACCAGGGTATGTACTTCCATAACTCAACTATTTCATATTTCATCCCCTTTTGAATCCAAGACTGTGACCATCACTTATGGGTTATGGATTCAGAGGAAGAGTCGGTTACAGTGTACCCTGCCATTCTTTGGACAGGTCTTAGTTCATAGTACAGTTACCACTTTCCCCCTGTTGCTCCTTTTTAGCGATAAAGACCATAGAGTCAGTCACTGCCTCAAATTTGGCCACCTCCTTCCACATTAATAGCACAATGGTGAACATTCTGTACATTGCCTGTGACTCACATAATCACCATGCAAAATGCATCATTCATAAATTGTTTAGTGTGACCTTTTGCACAGTAGCACTAATTATTATTATCACAGAAGCCCAGTAAACTAGACGGGTAATTATCAGGGATTTATTTGAATGGACAGCTAAGCTATTCTTGGCAAGTTAGTCAAAGCAGTTGTCATGACAGCCATACAAATATGTCTCATGAATTGCGTTAATTAGGGTAATTAATAACTGTTATTTGGCCCCCTTTTCCCAAGGTATTGCCTATGCATTATCAAAAGGGGAGAGGTAAAATTTTAAAAAAAGTTTGTTTTCTGGAAGGCAAAATCGATTTCCCCCTGTTTCTTCCATAAAGCTTTCTTCTAAGAAAGCTACTTTTTAAATCAATGAAAACCACCCAGCCTCCAAAGGTGGCTCCCCTAGAGAAACCCTTATTTTAGGGAATCTTCTCTTGCTTTTGGAGGTTTCAGAGCCAGCAAGCACAAGCCACACTGGAAAAAAATGTAGTTAAAAAGAGGAGCTTCCCTGAGGCTGCTGCTTTCCTTTTAGTCACCTGTGAGAGCCCCCAAAGGACCATCCCTCTGGCTTCCACTTTTGGCAGAGCCCTGCTTTGTTTTCTTTCTCATCTAGAACTTTCTTGCCTTGCTCTCTAGCCTGTCCATTGTATTGGTTTTCTTATTTTTCCCTCACAAGGAAGTTGCCCCTCTGAGGTTTTCCAAGTTTTAGTTTTGTTGGAGGCCTTTTTTAAATTTAATGCCTTGGGGACTATCTAACATTGCCTGGTGGTGGTTTGTTCTTTTTTCAAAGAAAGGAAAAGGGGCTAGCTCTGAAGAGCTTTCTCCTGGAAGAGTAAGGGGAAAAAGTCCAAGTTTCTTCTCTGTGCATCTCAGCATATTAAGTTGTTTTCCTTATTATAGTGCAAAGAAAAGACAAAGGGAGACGTTAAAAATGAAACCAGTTTTCCCCAATGAGATCATCCTTTCAGAGGATACCATTGTGCGCAACAAGAATTCAAGATTTTTTATAGTGCTTTTGAATAGCAAATCGATTTCCCCCTGTTTTTCCCATAAAACAAGGAGAAGGGATCCAAGGAGGGAAGGGAACTGAGGACATTAATTGGACACTGAATCAATTGAATCACTGAATCAGTTCTTGGGCTTGGTCCTTTCTTATATTAACTAACGATAGTCACAACAGCCCTTTGAGACTGGAAACAGTATTATCCTATTTCTACAGATGAAGAAACTGAAGTATTTAAAGGTTAAGTAATTTTCCTGAGGTCACATATATATCAGGACTTGAACCCAAGTCTCTCTGATCCAGAGTCCTTTCTTCTGCAGAAAGCTAGCAGAGTTTTCCAGAAAAGCGAGAGGATTCTAGTAGTTCTAGTACAAATTCCAGATCCCTCTTTGACATCTGGAATTTGCTTCTCTGCCTCTTTGGCAATTGAGACTTCTAGGACAGGGGGCAGCATTCTGGCTGACTCATAAAATTTGAGTTGGGGGACGATTCTAGGAAAAACTTTTAGTAGAGGACATTAGGCTAATACTTTAGAAATGACCACAGCACTTTCTTCCCATGTCGCAACGGAATCTCATTACCAGGAAAAGGCAGTTTCCTTCTCTATTTTACTTACAACTGCCCTGTTAGGAAAGAAAGGCGTTGTGTTGCCTGAAGTGGCTTGGTGATGCTTGGAAGACATAGGACACATGGGAAATGGAGGTGGGTGGGGTCCTCTAGTAAAACAGGACCATGTTCTGACATCTTAGGAAGCCGAAAACTGACAAAGGGGGCTAGTGTAGGCCCATTTCTCTGGTGTGCCCTTACAAAATTTAGAATGAGTATCACACATTTACTATGAAAATTTTTTTTGTGTGTGTAGCCATTTGCCTAGTCCATAAAGAACATTAATTCATTCAACAAGTAGCTATTGAATACCTACTTCACGCAAGGCAGTGTTTTCAGGGTTCCAGGAAGAGCGGTGAACAAAACAGACAAAAATTCCTAAGATCATGGAGTTTACATTCTAGTAGGGGGAAAGAGATAATAAACAAAATAAATAAGTTAAATATATGATATTTTAGAAGATGGGTGTTATGGAGAAAGACAGAAAAGAGGGACTGTGAGTATTGGAGAAATTTTGCAAATTTAAATAGGGTGGTTAGGTAAGGCTTCAGTGAAACCTATTTTTATTCCTTTTCACTTCACACACAGACTCTTCTCCAGCCAGGCCCATAGTTCATTCATTCATTAGTACCTACCCTACCTACTACCTTTGTATCCTACATGGGATATGCATTTAAGAACAAAACAGATATTTCTCCTACCCTTATGGAGCCCAGAGTATAGTACAGGAGACAGTAAAAAATGGTTACGCAGATAATTACTTGCAATCATGATAAGTGTGATGGAAAGCAGTACAGCGTACTAACATGTACCACACATGGAGGCCAGGACACAGCTACCAACTCTGTGAGGCTAAAGGCCATAGACAAACCACTGAACATTTGATCTCACTGGATTATAGTAGGAAGGACCATGATGACATGATTATAAAACAGCAAGTCTCATTTGATTTTGGTTGTATCTAGGGATCCACAAATTTGTGATTTCAAATGTCTGATTGCCATAATTGCATATAGATACCTTCAGCCTCCATCCTAGATAATTACTAGCATTTGATTTTAAACACACACACACACACACACACACACACACACACACACACATATACGACTGTATTTTTCTGGAAAACAAATTAATGACTGTTTGATGTGGTGAATTTGTGGGGCTACTAGATAAACTAACTTAAAAGGAGGGAAAGCTTTAATGAAGTAATGGCTGACTTTCGGAGCAGAGTGCCTATTTATTTTTTCTTCTCCTTTCATTGTGCCTGCAAAGATTCAAAACCCCCTAAAATGAAAGATTGTAGGATAAAATGCATCCTTTTTATTTTTAAACCATGGAGAGCAAAGTATTTTCATGAAATATTTTATTCTCCTATGAACCAAGGGCTAATATCCTGGAACTGGTACTTTGGCTCCCTAAAAAGACCAACAAGACAAGCCAATTACGGACTCTGAAACATTTTTATTTTCAGTTCCTTGTAATAGCGATTCATTCTCTGCTATGGTACATTAACTGGGAAACAAGTTGAAATGAGAGTTTGGGCACCTTTAGAATAATTAACTATATTTACCAAATTCTTAATAGTGTAGAAAGGCTAGTGGGTGGAGAATAGAATAGCAAAAGGAGACATGAGGGGAATGTGTGTCCAGAAGAGCATGACTTATAATAAAGTTATGACTTTAAAATTGACATCTGTGGAATATAGTTTAGCTAACTTTTTTTCTTTCCATTTATTCTTCAAGTAGACAACAGTTTGGTTATTTACGCTGATCTCTGCCTTTATGTGCTATGTGGTGTTACTTTTTTTTTAATGTTCCCTGCATTGTTGGTACAATTTATTCTTTTAATATTTATTTATTTATTTGGCTGCACTGAGTCTTACTTACGGCATGTAGGATCTTCATTGCTGCACGCGGGATCTTCGTTTGCGACATGTGGGATCTTTAGTTGTGGCATGTGGGATCTAGTTTCCTGACCAGGGATTGAACCCAGGTCCCCTGCATTGGGAGCGCAGAGTCTTACCCACTGGACCACCAGGGAAGTCCCTAATTCATTTTTTAAAAATTGAAGCATAGTTGATTTACAATATTGTGTTAGTTTCAGATGTACAGCAAAGTGATTCAGTTATACATATATAATATATATGTATTCTTTTTCAGATTCTTTTCCCTTATAAGTTATTACAAAATATTGAGTATAGTTCCCTGTACTATACAGTAGGTCCTTGTTGGCTAATATTTTATATATAGTAGTGTGTATATGTTAATCCCAAACTCCTAATTTATCCCTTCCCCCTTCCCCTTTGGTAACCATAAGTTTGTTTTCTATGTCTGTGAGTCTGTTTCTGTTTTGTAAATAAGTTCATTTGTATCACATTTTAGATTCCACACATAAGCGATATCATACGATATTTGTCTTTCTCTGTCTGGCTTACTTCACTTAGTATGATAATCTCTATGTCCATGTGGTGTTACTTTGGTAAGCAGGAGTAATTAGCTGTTTACAAGTGAGGAGTGCAACAGGCAAGGCTATGACATTCTTCTCCATGTCGTCAAATCTGGCAGTCTCCAATTGTCCTCTTTATCTAGGTAACCTATTAGCTGGTAACCCTATTAGCTAGCCTGTTCGCTTTCCTTTTCAGGAGAATTTCTTTTCTTTGGGAGTTCTGTTACTTTCCCTTTTGGTCTACTCTTCAGTGGCTCTGCTTGCCTATCTGGTGGTTTTTTTGAAAGTTCCAACCCAATGTCAATCTGGAGTGGGACTGGTAATGCCAAAATGGAAGGAGTCTTCAGGAAGGATAGAAATGTTATGAGGAGAGCAAGTTGAGGTTAAGTGGATTGCTAAAACAGATAGGATCTTAGGCCTCATTAATGAAGTATAGTTTGCCGATTATAGAAAGGATTAGCTCCTCTGAACTCTTTGCTGCTCAGATTACATCTGGAGTATTATGTTCAATCCTGCATCGCCTTATTTTAAGTAGGACACTGACAGACTAGAGTAAGCTTCAAAGAAGGTTAAGAAACTGATCAAGGAAACCACGTCATTTGTGGAACAACATTTCTATTGCTTCATTATGATGGAGGCAAAAAGTCAGTTGCATGAAGCCAACATTATCATTGGTCTGCACTGGGAAAATGTGTTGAAATGCAGATACTGAAACCAAAATGTCACAAAAGTATAAAACATTCTTCTTCCTAATGTTTGAACTTTGAATTAGTTACTTTGAGTAAAAATATATGCTGTTTGAACCCAGTACTAGCTAATTGTTCGACCAGCACAACAGCCTTTACGTACTCAGCCTGGAAGATCAGTTCTCAGGTATAAGGCTAAAACCTCATGGATCCTTGGGTGATCATGGGGATTTCCCTTCCTCTTGTAGAGTGCTATATTTAATATTCTCATCATTTAAAAAACACCACTGCCAGAGGCAAGGTCCTAGAAAGGATGGACTGATTGCTAGTATGCTGTTTTCCATCTTGACATCCTTTGCAGCTTTGTAGTGGTGTGCTTTTAGTGGAGTTAGGAAGGAGTTAGTATCTTGGAATAACCTTGAATGTTGTTTGTTTTCCTCTTAGGAATATTGAGAAGGTGAGCATGTAGTGGGAAATTTTGAGATTTTCTGGTTTATAGGCTCTTTTTCTAAAAAACACTTCTAATCATCATCATCATCATCGCAAATGGCAGAAGAAATATTAACTTATGAAAAGAAATGTTCAAAAGGCAAATTTTATGAAATGCTTGACCTCCATAGGATCCTCATTATTTTTAGAACACGTAGGGAGAGGTCACTCATACCTTTATTTATTAATTGTCTATCTTCTCATGCCTTATTCATTTATTTTTTAAAGCACAGGGGAGAAAACTTGTGAGGGAAGAGATAAAAGTAATCTTTTGTTTGCACAGAAACACAACATGTACATGTTGGCTTAAGGCCTGTAGTAGACAGAAAGAGTCTGGCTTGAGAGTCATCCAGAGCAGAGACAGTGTTTGTGAACAAGCCAAGATTTCCCTTGTTTCCTCTTGTGACCTTCCCTCACTTTGAGGTACTGGATGGAATCAGGGCTCCAGGGATGGCACTCAGTTACCTGGTGATAGGGAGGAACTAGGGATCCAGTAGTACCTGGAAGGCAAGAGGGTGACCCAAGAACTTTCAGCTTCTTCTGGAAAAAACGCACAATGTCAGGCAATCAGAAGAGGAATGGAAAAAGCATAAAATCCACATTCTTAGATTCCATGAAAGGAGAAAAGAAAGTGCTCACTCTGCTCCCCACCAAATGTGCAAGTTTTATGGTAATCTCTTGTAAGGCTGAGAGCAAGTGGGTCAGCCATGCAAGGAAAGTGAAAGTCTCCACCTGCAGGCTGCTGTAGGAAAGAGCTCCATCTTCTTTCCTACCTCTGACAAGTGGACTAGGGCACCTTTTAAGAGATTATCCAAGCTAGGGTCGACTTGTCTCGGGACTCATCTTTATGCAAAGGCTGCAAAAAAGAATTTGAAGGTCATGAACATCTGACCACTGGTGAAAACCTTTCCTGGCTCAAAAATAAGTCTCTGTGGTTTAATTAGCTACCCCTTTGGACATTGATTTTTTGAGCACTTGTACTGAATTTAACTTGTCTTTCAAACTTGACAGAAGAGCCAACCCAAATCCAGTTGGATTTGTGGCTGTAGGGAAGTTGCTTGCTTTTATTAAGCATGGCTTATGCTCTCTTTCTCTCACACCTGACACTCACACGTAGCTTGCAAAATCAAGAATTAGAGCTAGAGAGAAGAAAACTCTTCCCCCCAAACAAATGATTTCCCTAGTTCCATCCCCCACCTTAGATTGAATGTGTCTGAAAGCAGTTCTGATGTCAAGTGTCACCTAGAGGAAACTTCTTCTCTGTTGCTCTCTCCTCTGTGCTCCCACACATATATACCCTTGTCATAGCACTTACAACATGGCATTATTAATTCTGTCTTTACTTACATGTCCCCAACACTAGAAATGTGGACTCCTTGAGGGCAGGAGTGGAATCTGATACATCTCCATACACTTAGCATCTACTATGGGTCCTGGCACATAGTTTTAATAGTATTTGTTGAATTGAATTAAATTATTTCAGGCCTGAGCTGTGTATTGCTTCCATTTGTTCTAAACAGCAGTCAAGGAGAGCCAGGGAGCATGAGGCAACTCTTTTCAATTGTGGGGAAGGCTCTGAATGATCTTTTTGCTTTTCCCTCTATCCCCCCTCCCCCATTACTCCCATCTACCATTTTTCACTGCTGGGTGCTTATAGTTTGTGCAAAGAAAAGTCTTAAACATAGCGCTGGATTTTCTGTGACTTTTTTGTCTTTTGACCTGGGGCTGATGGCTTTGTCATTTTACTCAGCCTTTATTTAGTACAGTCAAATCTGATTAATTGAGACTAACTTGAGGGAAGGCCAGTCGGAATTATAGATAGAAATGAAATGCAATTTTATTACTTTCAAGTTCATAGAGCAATAAGAAGTAGACTAACAAAGCCCTTGCCAGGAAGTTTTGCCAAGTAGAAGTCCTTGGATCTTCTTTAATGAATAAATAAGAATGATGTGCAATTAACATATTTATTGTTTGTAAATTGCTTCTAAAGTGCTTAAAAACAATTTATTCTCTTGAGTGGTTTAAACACTTCCCTTGTAATCTTGTTTACACCATAATTTGCCCAGCAAACGTTTTAAAAAATAGATACAGCAGCCTAGCTCTATCAGAATGATCACCAAATGTGAATTAGTGACATCTGAACTACAAAGGTATGACTCCAACACGGTGAAGCAAGTAAGCCTGAGAATGATGCTTTGAGGAAGTGGGCAGAGCAGATTCCTCCTTTCCTGCTTAGTTGTTAGTCACAGAGGCAGGACCTCAGTCCTATGCAGAGATGAGAAAAGCTCCCTCACCAGGAAGCAACACTTGCTATCAGTCTAGCCCCCCTCAGTGGTCTAATGCCAGTTTCCACTGAGGCAGTAAAAATGAGCAAATTTACCTTTTCAATAATTTCAGTATGATCAAACAATCCCCAGTGGGCAAAACTAATAGAAGATACTGTATTTTGATTGCAGTTTATCTCTAGCAATTATAGATGAGCAATTTAAGTGGCAACAAAGCAAGTCATTTGCTAGAATGAGGCTGTATTTCATCGAGCTTTATCATTAGACTTTTTTCGGATCACTCAGCTAAAGACAGTCTGTTTCCTTGGGTGGATCATACATCCTCTTTCTGCAGTATCCTGAGGAACAATTACTTTTCTTAATGATAGGACATTGACAAAAAATGATTTACAAACATCATTTGCACTAAATTTTACTTTTCCCTCCCTTTAGAAATTTTGTTGATGGAATTTACAGCATTAGGTTTTACTCTTTGGGGACTTCTTAGAAGAAATAAGAGGAAGGAGCTGGGAAGGTGGAAAGGGATGAGCCCTGGCCTGGGTGCCCAAAGAGATGAGTTCTAAACTTATGTCTGGGTTTCTAATAACCGGCTGTGATGCTTTGAGGGTGGTGGTGAGGTTCCCTGGGCCCATTTCCTTGTCTTAAAAATATTGACTGTGTGTGCGTGTGTGTGTGCATGTGTGTGTGAGAGAGAGAGACAGAGACAAAGAGACAGAGAAACAGAGAGATAGCGAGGGAAGAGAGACAGAGAGAAATTAGATACTCTCTAAGATCTTTTTGAGCTTTAATGCTCTCTGAGTATCTGATTCTGTGACGGTCATGAGGCCAAAAGGGAATTTTTCAAAGCCTAGGGCATAGCATGGTCAGACTGCAATAATGATTTCAAGAACCTTTGCAAATGACCACATTTGGCAGAAAAGCAACTGAGGGCTCTATCATGATCTGAAGAAATAATTAATATTGCATAAAAGGATGTATTTCTTTCTAATTTATGAAAGATAGAACTCAGAAGAGGCTATAGATTGAAAGCAAAAGCAGTGCTGGCCAACTGGGTTTCCATTTCCTACTGTCTATAAAGTTAGACTGGGTGGAAGGTCCCCTGGTCTGGGAAGCAAGAGTCTCAGGTTCTTGCTCTGACTCTGCCAAAAATTGGCTATTGATTTTGGATTCAAAAACTCTCTGGGCCTCATATTTTCCATCTGTTAAAAAGGGAAAATAATACCTTGCCTATGTACTTCTTAAGACTGTTGTGGTTATTGGAAAAGAGCATAGAGAAAGGCTGTGTGAAAAACAGTCACCATACTGAAACAAGGTGCTATTTAAGAAAATAATTTTTTTTAATTGGGCCATTGAGAGACACAGCCCTACAGGTGTTTCTCACTGTATTAGATTGTAAAAACTTGCTTTAAATGTGTAGATTGTATCATGTTCATCATGACGTGTATTATACACTGGTATCTTAATGTTAATAAACATACCATTCTAATTTTGTAGGTTCACAAGTGATTCTTTGGATGAATGAAAGAGATGGGTTTACAGGGGTGGGAGACAGAAGGGTAGTTTTAACTTAAGCCAGTCCTCCCTATAATCTAAATTCTTGAGAAATGTTGAAACAAATACAAGTCTAGGAAGCAGAGTAGCCTTTCTTAAAAGAATTTTGCAAATCCTTACATTTCATCTATGGAAGAGACAAATGAGCTCTTCCTATCTGATGGACAGGTCTAACATCAGCTGTTAGCTGACTAGCAAGTAGTGGGTGAGTACGTGCTCTGTTCCAGGAATGGTGACAGGCACTGAAGATACAGACACTAAAGACGTGGTCCTTGCCTTCAAGGAGTTTCCAGTCTCATGGGGCTGACAAATAGGTAATAAAATGTATTACATGATGTGATAGAGGTAAGTCTACTCCTTATATTTCGTTAGGTCACCAAGAGCATCACATTTCATAACTGGAGAGTCCTGAGTCACAGGCCAACAGTCTCTCTAAGGCAGCACTGTTCAATAGAACTTTAAGGGATGATGGAAATATCTATATCTGTGCTGTTTAATACGCGAGCCACTAGCCACATTTGCCTACTGAGCACTTGAAAGATGGCTACTGTGATTGAGGAACTAAAAATTTAACTTGATTTTTGCTAATTTAAATTAAAGTACTACATATATTTGTGCTATTGGACATGGTATCTATGCCATTGGACAGCACAGCTCTAAGGAATGGTAGAATGAGCCCACAGTAGGCTCCAGGGTGGTCCTGAGTTGAACTCTCTCATTTCTTTGGAACTTAGAAGGCCCTGGTCAAGCTGCTCCAGCCCTTTAACCATGTTTTTCTATCCACACACTACACTAGGTTTTGAATGGCTCCTTTCCAGCTGACTGCTCTGAATTATGCATGCTAATGTGCTTTACTTAATCCTGGGATGAGGTTTTCTTTTTTTCTTCCTTCCTTCCTTCCTTCCTTTCTTCCTTCCTTCCTTCCTTCCTTCCTTCCTTCCTTTCTTTCTTTCTTTCCTCCTTCCTTCCTTCCCCCTCCCTCCCTCCCCCTCTTCCTCCCTCCCTCTCTCTCTTTCTTTCTTTCTTTCTTTCTTTTTTCTTCCTTTCTTTCATCTTCCCTTTCCCTCCCTCCCTCCCTCCCTCCCTTTCTTTCTTTCTTTTTCTTTCTTTCTTTCTTCCTTCCTTCCTTCTTTTTAAAAAGAGATTCCATGACAGTTCAATCATAACAGGGGAAGCAAATGGGGCGAAGGAAAACTAGTTTATAAAGGATTTTAAAGTGTCTCAAATCTTGCCTTTCACATAATTTCAGATGTTATGAGGTCATTTCAACTCTCTTTAGATGAGTTGTCTTTCTCTCTCTCTCTCCACACACACACACACACACACACACACACACACACACACTCCAGCTAAGGTGTTGAATCAGCAATTAGAGAAGTTGGGTTCATGTATATATATTTTTATCTCTCATGCCAGAAAACAAGACTGTTCACTGCATTCTTTCTTTTTCTGATAGTACAGTTAAGGGGAGAATGAGATAAAATATCCTAGTAGGAAACCTCAGAAAAAAACTATTCATGATGTTGAATGGAAATTTAGTTGCAAATAGAAATGAGTATTCAAGAGAGATCAAGTTTATAACCTGATAATCAGATGACCTGTCATTTGTCTGGAAGTTCACTTTTAGAAAGCACCTGCACATTTATTATTTTATTTGATCCTAATAACAACTCTGTAAGATAGTTAGGACAGGTGCTATTTCCATTTTATAGATTAAGAAATTGCAGGTCAGAGAGGTTCAGTGATTTCTGTAAGGTCACACAGCTATTTTTACCTTGAAGGTTCTGTATTTGGAGGGTTTCTAGGACTTTTCTTTGAATAGTCTGTGTTCTTTTCTAAGCTTAAAACAACCTGAAGAAACAATCACCAGGGTGACTTATGGCCCTAACTGAGCTGTGTCGACCAGGAACAAGCATTTTTTAATATGGAGACACAAAAACACAACCCTCTTTCCCTCACAAAAATTATATGTAATCTGCATGTACCTGTATGTGTGTTATGAATGAAGATATGACTGCCCGCACCTGTTTGTACTGGTTGAACCCCAAACAAAATCTTTCTTTGTTATCAAGTAGACAGAAGTATTGGGCAGACCAGGATGAGGAGTGAGTGTGCTAGAAATGGAGAAAGAGCTGAGAAAACCATAATTCAAAAAGAGTCATGTACCACAATGTTCATTGCAGCTCTATTTACAATAGCCAGGACTTGGAAGCAACCTAAGTGTCCACTGACAGATGAATGGATAAAGAAGATGTGGCACATATATACAATGGAATATTACTCAGCCATAAAAAGCAATGAAATTGAGTTATTTGTAGTGAGGTGGATGGACCTAGAGTCTGTCATACAGAGTGAAGTAAGTCAGAAAGAGAAAAACAAATACCATATGCTAACACGTATATATGGAATCTTAAAAAAAAAAAGGTTCTGAAGAACCTAGGGGCAGGACAGGAATAAAGACAGAGATGTAGAGAATGGACTTGAGGACACGGGAAGGGGGAAGGGTAAGCGGGGATGAAGTGAGAGAGTGGTAGTGTATATATGGACATATATACACTACCAAGTGTAAAATAGATAGCTAGTGGGAAGCAGCCTCATAGCACAGGGAGATCAGCTCAGTGTTTTGTGACCACCTAGAGGGGTGGGATAGGGAGGGTGGGAGGGAGGGAGATGCAAGAGGGAAGAGATATGGGGACATATGTATATGTATAACTGATTCAGTTTGTTATAAAGCAGAAACTAACACACCATTGTAAAGCAATTATACTCCAGTAAAAATGTTAAAAAAAAAAAAAGAAACCAACGCAGCCAAAATAAATAAATAAATTTATTTATTTAAAAAAAAAGAGTATTTGGAAGACTGGCCAGGAGAAAGCTGGGGAGGGAGGACACTAAGAACTGTGTGGAGAAAGCAACATAGAAGTTACTTGTACAGGTTGAGTGGTAGGACTCCCAGGCACAGTACAGTGTTATGTTTCTGACAGCATTAAGTTTTTTTTAGACAGTTAATTTTGGAATTGTTCCTGGTTTTTGCTGCTGAGAGTCTGATGGGAGAGGGAAGTTGAGGTGTTCCTCCTCATTATTTCTTAATCTTCCTGCAGGAGGAAATTGCTCTAGTTGTGTTCACTGCCCTTGAACCTGTCATGTTCAAGCAGGCTAGGGTATTTTTTTTTCTCCCAAATAGTACATCCAGTCAGCCAGTCTTAATTACTTCTATTTCATTGCATTTCCAAGAATCCTAATGAGGTGTGGCCTAGTGGTGTGAGTGCAGGACCTGCAGTGAGAAATCTTGAATTCTAGTTGCAGATGTGACACTGCTTCTCTTTAGCAGAGGGCAAGTCTCTTAACGTGTTTTGTCGTGCTGTTAATGGGGTTACTAATATTTATTTAACTTATAGTAGCAGGAGAATTAACTAGTTAATGTTGGTTAAAAGGGAAAAAAAGAAAAAAGGGCAAGTTTTTGTGTATCGTGTTCATTTCCAAATGCTAATTCTTTCAGGATGATATTGACAGGAGGCACCTGCTCTATTGCACTTATCAAGCACCTCCTGGAAGTCTTGCTGGATGGATGAGAAGCAAAATTCTGTGCCATGACCTCTGTAGAAAATGTAGCTACCTTCAGGCCCAGTTTCTAACCTGGGTGTCTGTTTTCTGCCCATCTAAGAATATTCCTCTATCTTATGGTTTCTCAAAGGTTAAGTACATTTTTTTCTCTCTCCTGAAACTCTTTTTAAACTTTCTGAAATTCTTTGTGAAAAATGTTTCATATACATGCAAGGTGCTTTAGTAATTGTTCTGTTGGTGCATTGCATAACTACATTACAGATTTCTGATACTCTGACAATTTCAAACTGCTCATAATATTAGCCACTTTTCAAGGTGTAATCATGGATTTACTGTGCATGGTTGCCAGCATTCTTAACGTCAGATAGTAGCCTTTTGATTAATCTCTGTTTAAAAAATCAGGTCAAATTCCAGCCTACCCTCACCACCCCCACCCTGGCATAAAACAAGATCTGTTAGGATTTGGGAGGACAGGTAGGGGTTTTGAAAGAATGAGTAAACATTTCCATTACTTCCTTGAATCAGTCCTCTTCCTATTGTTTCTCATTGATGCTTCATAAGGTGATGCCGAAGTGTAAGCTCTGTCTTGTCTCCAACACTGATTTGCTGCAATGCTTGTTTTAAGTCACTAGAAATTGGAGGTTACTGTGGATTTCCTTCAGTGCCTAATAATTTCAACAAAACCAAATGCCTTTATTTAAACTCCAGTCATAATTAGAGGGTTGCCAATGTTAAGCAACCGATGGAGTCTGATTTTGAGAAATGTTTATTGTGCCTCATTAAATTTGAAATTAGTACTTAAGATCAGAAATAAATAATCTGTTTATATTTTGGTAGTGGATGCTGTGTGTGCACACCCTTTCCTCTATGCATCCCAGTGAACTGAGACACCCCTGTGTTTGCCATGGTGGTAATCAAAATAGCTACACCAAAAGAGGACTATGGAGGATTTCATTGACGACAAACAAGAAAACGATCTATTGAGTTGCATCTAATTAGAAAACATTAATATTAGAAGCTAACACATTCACTATTTCTAAGATGGTATATAACTCGGTTTTTTTTGTCAGCATGATCACACATTACTGGCTTGAGCAACAAGCCAATACAAGGGAAATGAATTAAGAATGGTATGCCAAAGGCTGTTACTCCTTCACGCTTAAATAAGCTTGTGGAGACAACTGGGTTTTAAGTGATGTATAATATAAATAATGAGATTGGGGCTGGAACTGGATTTGGGGGTGTTGTTTTGGCCCACAGGCACAGGGCCACACACTGCTTTCCCTCCAAATATTATGAAAGTTTTTCGGCTGGCAAGGCTTGCTCAATAGAAATTGTACTCTGCAGGCAGTCAAGGCTCTGTAGCTGCTAAGTAGTAGAGAATTGAGACCAATGAAATAGAATTTAGCAGAAATGTACCAGCTCAGAGTGCTGGACCTTCTCTAAGCCAGGAGGGCTTAAAGATAGGCTGGATTCAGGAGAGCTCATACGGTGGATCCATGGGCCATTGCTTGTGGGACATCTTATATTGGTTTCTAACTGTCAGTTAGACCAGCTTTACCAAATCATAGCTTCTGAAGTTGAAGCTACCCCATAAGTCATCACTAGTCATCTTAGGTCACCTTGTAAAGATGGTTGTAAATGCCTCTAAAGGACAATTGAAATGGTCACCAAGGTTGCAGGGAAGAAAGTGGCTCATTCCTGGATCCTTTGGGCTATGTGACTGGGTCCTCCATCTAGGTCTGGAGAACTTTCTCCAGTTAGTGTGTGCCAAATTTTTCTTTTGTCTATCTGCTACACTATACTCTCCTGACCCACTCACTGAAAGTAGCCAAGAAAGTCATTCAGAGAAAAATAGGTATAAAGCCGGCTAATCACTTCCCTGATGTTTCCATCTTGTGTTTTCTTTCCATCTCGGTAGTAGGTAATGCCAAGAACAGTGTTCCTGGGGATTTTTCTTGTTTTTGTGACTTGTTCTAGCTGAGTCAGTATTTAACGTGGCTGTAGCACTTAACCTGTGTGTTTGTTTTCTTGGCTGTTTAAGGGGGAGAGTAACAATTGGCACCTGCTTGTAAAGTACTTTAATATTTGGGGATGAAAGGCACTCTGAGCCTGCAAAATAGCTTTAATGTGTTGTAGTTACGTATTTGGGGATGGTGATTGGTCTTCAGGGTTTGTTCCATTGGTGAATGTGGTTGATAGCTATTTACTTCTCAGGTTGAATTTTGTTTATGTGGGATGAGATAGTATGACTCATGTGATTGGGTTAGTCATTTTATTTAAACTACTTGTATCCACACCGAAGTCTTGTTGATTTTGCATTCCTGTGTAGAATAGGCATTAACTGGTTCCTCAGAGCTTTTTATAAGCAGATATTATTTTAAAGTGCACTGTGCCCCACAGAGGACTTAGAAAATGGTCCCAGAGCCTTATTCAGAAGCCTGTTCTTATCTATATAATGGGGTGGTGCTTAGCCTGGTCATTCAGTAGGCTCTTTGCCTCTGAATTACATGGATTCCTGAAGAAAGCTGCTAGGTTTCTCAAGGAGGCCTTTGTAGTAAAATTTGCACTGGGTTGCTCTTCTAAAGTCACAACTTTGACCCAATAAAAGATGAGGGTGGAGAAAAGTGATTTCCCTAAGCTGCCTTTGTCACCTCTATGTAGTCTGGCCACATCAATGGTGCCAGTGGAATTTTAGCAGTGATGACAAAAGGCCACCAAGAGGGGAACTCTTTCAACTTGACTTGGATGTTAACTAAATGGGCTGTGTTTACCACTGATAGCCCTGTCCTGAAAGCCATTGGAATCCTAGAGTTCCCTTCCACATGCAGAAAAGTAGCTGCCACGCTGTCAATCTGTGGCTCAGAAGTCTACAGATAAGGCAAAGCCTTATCACAGGAATTTTATCTACCCCTGGTTTGGAAACAGTATCATGTGTCACTACTGCCATACCCAGAGATATGGCAGGACTGATGGATGATGGGCAGGAAGCACCTAACTGTGGCATCTTATCCTTGGCAGTTATATCCAGACTACTGTGTATTTATAAGGTCATAGTTGAAAGTGAGGAGAGAAAACAAACTGTAACTACAGAAGACAGTGGGCAGAATAGATACTTTCTGAAGAAACAAGACCACCTTGGACTAATAGAATTGGTCACCTGCTTTAACTGCAATAAGAAGCTTCATTCTAAACCTCTTCCATTTATTCTCTGGTCTTTCATTGATGGATTCATTACATGAGTACTTGCTAAGTGTCCAGCATTGTGGCAGTGACACTTCAAATGAAAGCTTCCAATCCAGTTGGAGGATGAACTGACATGCTACACACTGAAGTAATCATAGAACCTGAGGAAATTCATAACTACATCACACAGTCTGTACACTAAGTGCTGAGAACATGCTAAGCTATGTGGGATGATCAGGGATGTAGACATATTAGAAATGAAGGAAATAAGATATGAGAGAAATAGAGGACTTGTGTTGGATGACTGCTTAGCTAAAGATTTAATTTAGATTTAGTGCTAAATGTAACAAGGAACCACTGAAAGGGTTCTTTGAGGCCTTGCAAAGAGAAATGCTGTGATGAAAATAGTGGGTGAGGAATATTATCCACATAACGTTTTGCAAAATGGGCTAGAGGAAAAGGCAAATGGAACTGAAGAAGTAGTGTCACAAGGTGATGAAAGCTGTTGAAGTAGAGCCAAAAGGACGTATACACATGCTATTTCTAAGAACTTCATAAGTTTTATAACTCATTTGATAGGAGAGGGATGTGGTTTGTACTTGTGATATGGGTTTGTACATGTAACAAATATAAAGGCCAAATCCGCCTATGTGCATCACCTACTACCATCAAGCCACTAGGATGCTACTTAGTTCCATAAAGTTGCAGTGTAATTCCCAAAGTTGCACTCCATAGCCTCTGTACAAGTATATGCATGTGTCTGCAGGTGTATGTGCCTCTGTGTGTGTGTGTTTCATGTTTTTCTGAATGGCTGACATTTTAACCATCCCCAGCAAGAGGTCTATCAATTTGTGACCTCCTTACCGGTACAGCCTATATCTTTTTTTTCATCCTCAGGGTTTGGTGCATGTGTTTTGAATGGATGAATGAATAGATGAATCAGTGCGTGAACAAGACCCATTTTGTTTTAGAATCCTACAATTTGAGGGGGCTCGAAGGGAACATTGGCATCATTTGGGTTATTCTCTTCATTTCCTAGATAGATAAATTAAGGCTTCAAGAGGAATCAAGTGATTTATTCAAGGCCATCAACGAGTCAGTGACAAACATGAGGAGGGAATTCAGGTCACCCCACTACACCACCTTGCTTACTATCGTCAAACCGCGTGTGTGTGTGCATGAGAATTAGTGCTGGTGTGTACATAGGCATGGCTAGTGGAAGTTTATTTAGCTTGTTTTCCAGTTCAGGGTAAATATGAGCTTTCTAGTGATGGCAGCTCTGGGGATGGTGCCTTTTATTCCATCTTTACTAATTCCTCCTCCAGCTTTTGTTGTCTGGATGGATGTCTTTGAATATACATTCTAACTGGAGGCATGTTGACTTTGTTTTTATATAGAATTTACATTTTAATTTTTATGTGTTGAGGATAGTAAGGAGGAAAAAGTCATTTTCAATTCATTTTCTAAAAACGCCTTTGTGAGGAGATGCCATTTGAACATCTAAAGCAGCAATCGCTTTTAGAAAAAGGTTATGCATCTTATCATTATTGATCAAGAACCAGCATTTAAAAATCATTTTGCTGTGCATCTGATTTAGGATTCCAGTTTTCCTATTTGTTTTGATAAGATGACTGAGTGAAAAATTAAAAAGAATTAGTTAGCAGATCGCAGTTATAATGCTTTTCAGTTTGATGGGACTTTTAAAGTGTAATTTAAAATGGCTGTTCATTTTCAAATGAAAACCTTAAGGTTTGATGAATCTCTTGTTTTCATCTCAGCATCTGTAACCTTCTTTAACTTTGTAGCATGACCTGGGGATTTGTGCCGCTGGGCAAATATTCTAGTCCTGGATATCTGCATTTATTGGGCTTGTTTCTCCTTAGGGCTGAAGTCTCTCCTGGTGATAAATGTGGTGCTGAGAGAGTCGCAGTCACTCTTCCAGAGACTAGGGCACAACTTAGTGAACTGTGAAAGTAATGCAAAATGACAGTTAAAGTAGGGCATTCTGGTACCTTGGGGGCCTGACAAAGTGGAAGTATTTGACTTCAGATGTGCCAGACTCATTAACATAATAACATACTACCCACCCCAAAGTCTCTCTAGAAACCTCCCATATCCAGAAAGGAGCTGCGAGTAGAAAGTAGTTAGCAAAGAAGGCTCCTGAGCAGGTAAAAAAACAAACAACAACAAAACCCAAAACATTACACAGAAGTCCCTATAGTAAAGATCACGTCATTTCCCTCTCAGAAAAACATCTCAGCTCTCTACCCAGAACTTAACTCTCATTTTCTAGACTGTTCTAATAATTATATAGTTTCCAAGACAGCAGAGTGGAAATATCAAACTTGAAACAGAAGAGGAGCTGCTTTTGATATACTAATAGTACTGAGAAGTAACAATATTGAGTGTTTTATAGCAAGTTGGTGGGAGACATATGTTAAAAATTAAAGGTAAGAACTCAAAAAACACAGTGCTTTGGGGTCAGTGAGTGTACAGGCAAAACCTGCATGGTACAGTGATTTATGTTTAGAAAGGTTCTTCTAAGGAACCAATAAGGAACTGTGTGATAACGTTCAAAAAGAAGGCAGAATGGGTAGGATTTTAAATCAAAGTTTTAGTCCTTAGAGGAGAAAGCACTAAGCTATCTAAAAAACTGTGCTATCCAGGGGCTTCCCAGGCTTCCCTGGTGGCGCAGTGGTTGAGAATCCGCCTGCCAATGCAGGGGACACGGGTTCGTGCCCAGGTCCGGGAGGATCCCACATGCAGCGGAGCAGCTAGGCCTGTGAGCCATGGCCGCGGAGCCTGCGCGTCCGGAGCCTGTGCTCTGCAACGGGAGAGGCCACAACAGTGAGAGGCCCGCGTACTGCAAAAACAAACAAACAAACAAACAAAAAAACCCAAAAAAAACCCCTCTGCTATCCAGAAGTATTTATTCTTTAGGTTTTCAGAAAATCAAGATTTTATTAAACCTAAACAAAGTGAGAAGTCTGCTCTCAGTGAATCCTAGGATAAGGAATTCTAATTAGAGAAGGGATTTGGGAGAAATATATTAAATGATAGGAAAGTGACTCTTATTTACCACTGAGACAGAAAATAAAAGTTTGCTCTAGACCCATTTTTTTTTCTAATGTCAAGATTTAGGTTTTTCAGAAACAAATATTCTTGTCTCTTTGTTGTGTTCCTGTGTTAACTTGGCTGTCTCATTAGAGATGGGGACATTTCCTAGTGAAATTAATGTGACATTTAGAGAAAATTTCCCCTCTCAAATGTTTTATGTTATTTGCCATTTAGAATACTTAGAGAGGGGATTGGAATAATGTCAAGCAAATTTTGATTAAATAAGGCTAACCAGGAGCCAATACATTCATGCAAAAAAGAAAAGCTCTTCTTTTATTTCTTAAAAAGTGTATTTCTGTTGTCATTCTTTATCTTCTATTGAGATCACCTTGGCAGATAATCTGACAAAAGAGATCCATCTTCTAAACAGCTGAGCTTGCCTTAGAAAACACAGCACATCAAGTCAAAGCCTGTGGCCCATCTTTTGCTCAGGAGAGTTCTCCACTCTGGATGTCTGTTAGAATTACCTGGGAAGCTTTTAAAAAAAATACTAATGCCTGGGCCCCATTCCATGCCAATTACCTCAGAATCTCTTGGAGTGGGACCTTCACAACAGTATTAAAAAAAAATTCCCTAGTTGATTCTAATGTGCAGTTAGGGCTGAGAATCACCGGCTTAAGGCATGCAAACTATTCATTAAGAAAAGATTATTTCCTTCTTCAGGGTGGTCTGAGTCTCATTGTTTGCTCTACCTGAAGTGTGAAAAAAATTTACTCTTTCAGTGCACAGTTGGGTTTGAGCACACGCCTTGAATCGGTATGAGCAAGAACACTTGATGTTAGTATACCCTGACCCATAAAAGGCCATCTATGGCCAGTTAGCTCAGTTGTTTGGATTATAGTTCTAATGAGGCCAGAATAGTGTATCCTACCCAATTAGAATAATTCTGTTGCATACGTTGTTTCCATAACGCTAACCAAGCTGCCTCACAAAGAAACCTGATACTGATTAAAGAGGCAAAAGACAATGGATGACTCAGTATAGTACCATCCATTATGGGAAAATCAGTTCTAGTAACCTGCCTCATGAACAGTACTTCTAATTGCATGAGGATGCAGCATGGGCCATCTGTCCATTATGGTTGGTGCTGGTTTGGGGAATGGAGTATTTACATTTGAAGGCCAGGACCCACGAGAATGGGAGGGGGGTTTACTCTTTTAGACTAAGAAAAAGGAGAAAGATAGGAAGGTGATAAGCTTCAATGATACTCTCCTACCTACAGTGGCAGATCATGGCTGGCTTTTCTGCCCAGGTTAACCCATCTGTATATCACAGCAAGGGAAAGAGAATTGTTAAGGTTTCCATAAGCAAGCCTTTTAGACCTGTGTCCTCTTTTAACTCAGTGCCTGTGAGTGGGAATCCTCAAGGTGAGATATATTATTCCATTAGGACCAAGAAGTAGTACAGTCACCAGGGATAAATTTGTATGGTTTTGCTTATTTGCCCAGAGTTCTGGCACCGTGCCTGGAGGTCACATCTCCACAGGGCTCCATATTTGATGCACAGTGCACACAGATTGGACACCCTCATATGCAAGTCTATGTAAAATATTCTACTTGAAAACTGGCTTCTTTAACATGACAATATCTTGGGATGTTGCTCATGCTTTCCCTGCAAAGCCAGTATCCTCTTTTCTTTTACATCTGTTTCTCTATCTATTAACTTTCTTGAAAAAATGATTTAGGAAGTTTGGAGGCTGAGATGGAATGTATGCACGTTACTCTTTTATTGCCCGAATGTGGTCAAATCCCTGCTCCTACTCAGGGATCCAGGTTCTGTAGAAAGCAGAGGATAAGGGTTTCCATCATTCCCACAATGAGTCATGATAAATGCACTTGAAATTCCCCTTTGGATTTGTGTTCCATTATGCCTATTTTATAGAGGAGTAAAATGAGACACATAGAAATTAAGTAATTTGTCCCGGTTGTACAAACTAATAATTAAACTCCTGAGTGCTTAATCAATTCCCTGTTTTATTTGGATAGAATGCTTTTGGGGGGGCGGTTAGGAGATTTCCACTTATTAAATTATATATTGTACTGAATATCATAGAAAAGCACATTTACCCAACACCATTTTTGCATTTTATGTTTGTATAAAAATCAGTTCAAGAAGTGTTTGTTGGTTGACTGACTGATGGACAACCTCTTCCAGCATTGTATTCCCCATGCACCTTCAAGTTTGCTTCCTCCTTCTGTAATTATGTTTGCAACAATTTCAGCCTCCATTTTCTTATGAACAAATTAGAAATGAACTAACCCTTTTGATTTTCACTCTCCCAATCCATTCCTTCCAACAGAACAAAAACTTACTTGTGGTTTTCATTAAAGGGGATTTTATCCTCTAGATACAAGCAGTGTGGGTGGATATTATACAGCTCATCTTCAAATAAGGGGCATGTGGAGGGCATGGGCATGCCTGAGTAAGTACAGGGCAGTGATGGGATTTAGTTTTCTTCTCCATACGTTCTTCCTTCTTTCTCTCACCTACTCGCCACCCCCATCCCCACTTACTCTAGATACTTAGGGTCCCTATCCTGACTATTGGCTGTTTGGTGCTCATGTGGTAGTTAGATCTGCTATCACCTGTCCTGTTTTCCCCTCTACCAAATTCTGAGCTCCTTGAAACATAAAGCTGCATCTAAGAGCCTAGCGACAGTAGTCATCGGAAAGGAATGTACTATTTTGTTAGCTCGACAGCTATTGTGTTTCCTTTCCCAGGCACTTTCAGTTGAAGTGATTTCAGAAGGCCCTAAGGAATGGTGAGAATGGTGAGAATTTCTGGTAGACTGGCAGGAGAGTGGAGGAGATGTGTTTGGACATTTTTCAGTTTATACAATGGTTCAAGGAGAGTAGTACTTTAGTGTTAGAGGTAAGATCCACTTTACTGGACTTTCAGTTACTTCAGTGTTGACTTTTCCCTGTGTTCCCCCTTCTAAGGCTGCCCCCCCTTCAATCCACCCCCAACCTCTGGATGCTCATCAGCTGTTAGCCCATCTCTTTCATCTGGCAGGTATTCTGCATTTGCTTTTGTAAAACCATTGTTCAGGCAGTCTGCTGTAACCAGATTAGACAGTGGTGTTTTAATGATAGGAACGTGCTATGATAGGTTTGCTTGCAAACTTCATGTTTCACATGAAAGGCTTTGGCACCCCCTGTGGACTGCCCTTCATCCCGTTTTAGGCATAATACTTGTTTGCCTTTATGTCTGTGATAAAACGAAGGCCTTCCTGTATAACCAGTGCTGAGCAAAATGTCTTAAAACAAAGGGAAGTGCAGTTTAAATCCACAGTGATTACCTTGCTTGCATTTCCATATCTATGGAATACATATTTTAACATGTTAATTATCTACTACTAATAAAAATACCTTTGAACTTCCAGTCAATTTGATGGGCACAGAATTGTGTCCACTGGGGAATGGGAAGCAATTAGTTTCTGTAAAGATTTTGGGTCATGCTGTATCTTCCCTAAGTGGTTGCATGGTCAGTAGCCAGGCATATTCTAGGGGATGTTTGTGTCAAGTTCATCTTCATCTGCCTGGGAGAGCTGCCTCCACAGAGCCCCCAGGGCCCCAAGGAGGTGGCAGGCATTCGTCAGGCTGTTGCACCACTATGGCCTTGGTTTCTGATTCATTCATTGCCTCTTGCCCAGTAGAAAAATTCCTCCTAAGCAGGAGAGTTTAGCTCTTTTCATGAGTCATCTCTGTAACCTTTTTAATCTTTTTTTCCCCCCACTGCAGACTGAAAACTATTCTTTTGACTCCAACTACGTGAACAGCCGAGCCCATTTAATCAAAAGGTATGTTGGTTTGCTTGCCTATTTCTACAACTAAGCTTGATTTAATATAAAAAGCAAAAAGATTAAGTATTTTTAATGGTGCCGTTTTCAGATTTTGAAATGAAAATACCCATCTGTTTATTGTAGAAAATTAGGAAAATTCAGAAAAGCATTAAAAAAAACTAAGTAAAAATCACTGGTAATTCCGCCACCTAGAATCACTGTCGACATTTTATCATGTTTATTTACATAACTGTATACAGAAATAATTAACAAAATAAAAAAAATTGGGGTCATATTAAAATACAGCTTTATGTGATGATTAAGAAATCTAATATTAAAATTTTCTCCTGTGGAACTTCTAGTGAATTTCAGCATGGCTGTTATTTTGACAACTTTGAAATCATTTTAAGGCTATTTTAATGACAGATAAACTAATTCCTTATCTTTAAAAAACTTTATAGATGAGAGAGGGAAAGAAAAGGTATTTGCCTAATTCAGTAAATCTTGAAATAGAAGTATTTCAAATGAAGCGTTCAAAGTTGAGATTTGTGTGAATGGTTGGTCATAACTCAGTTATCCATGGAGCCACAACGTATGTGAATACAGAGCTGAATACTGCCAAGGAAGATTTCTATCTGGTGCGGTGGGCACTGAGGTGCCCAAGGCAGGCAAGACAAGGGGTTCAGGGAGTCCTCTAAGGAGAGAACTTGTGCAGAAAAATTGGTACTGACCATTCAGATGATGCCTTTATTACTGTTTGATGCAGATATCCTCTTGAATGGTCCAGTGGTTATTCTGCAGCTAAAATTGAACTCTGTGTGTGATTGTTAAAATAATAGAAATGAAATAGAGAAGCAAGCAGGGTATGTTAGAGCTGCAGTAGAGAAGATCTGAAAATTCTATTATTTGCTGGCTCTAATTCCATAAATTTACATCACCAGAAGTGTAGGATTCAAGGAATAAACTAGTTTGTTGTACAAACAACTTTAATTCAGATCTAATTTAATTCACGATGCTGCAGTAACCCTGAAAACATGCTAGGTTTATCTGTATTGGTCTGGAATCGCTTGTGACCTTAAGTGTCGATCGTTAATTATCTGAAAATGGATAGCCCAGTATTAACAGTCATAGCATTGTTTGGAAGTTTTTGAGGGGTTAGGAGGAATCCATTTTGAATATTTTCTTGGCCTACAGAATAAAAGCAGAAGGGGAGGAATTCAAAATTATCCGACTGATCTATTAGGAGGGAAAAAGCCCTCTTTTTTGTGCACTTATTAGAGTAACCACAGCAGAAATTTGCTTTCTTTCTGCTTCAGAACTGTTATTTCATAGCTCCTTTTTTAAACTTCTGGTAAAAACAGTGACTTACCTTATCCTCATAGATCCCTTGGGCTAGCTCTGGGTACCCGGGGATTCTACGACCAGGTTAAACTAATAGCATAAGCCTGATTTTCATAGCATGGCAGAAAGCTAAGACTCCTGGGGACCCTCACCGTCTTAGGTCAGACCTGAATATCCAATGCACAAGGCAAACTGATGAGATGAAAACTTATGTTCGAACATTTAGCTGTCGGGACACATGTATTTCCACAGCAGCTTTGGGACTCACTTGAACTTCTGATTTTGATTAATTACTTTATATGTTTTTGTTTGCACACACAGACACACAAAAGGCACAACCTGGACTCAATAGGATCTCAGTGGAAAAATCTCCTGATGTTGCCTGAAATCAAAGATAGTGGCTTTTTACCAGGGACAACCTTGATTAAGAGGAAACATCTGAAAGCTCAGGGACACATGCATTTTTGCCAGGTTCTGTTTTTGGAACCCTGAGGGCTTTAGAAAACCACAAAGGCCTTGGAATTTATAGGATCAATTGAATTTAGACAAAGCACAATACCTGGAAAGACACAGGGAATCTTGTGTGCTATGCTTTTTGGGGGGACTAACTATTTTAAATGTAAAATGTGTGGAAAATGTTAAGAGAGTAGTGACTAGGTGATAAAACCACACAAACCATGTTCAAATAGCTCACAGTGATGTTTGAAAGGTGTTTCGCTGTATGTGGTTTCTTGAGGATCCATTTACATGCATGGAAAAAGCTCCTGACCAGGACATTCTGAATCTGATTATCAGTTTTAACTTTATTATCAAGTCCTTGTTTCTTTAAATGCCAATCCAATTTCAGGCCAACCTTGAGAACTTCTTTTCCTATCCATTTTTTCTTCCTCTATTCACTTTCTACCCATCCAAGGATGCTTCTTGGACCCTTCTTTTTAGCATTCTCCAGCAGTTGTTAACTGTCTTACACTCAGACTCCTTTTATTCTCTCATCTGTCTACCTAGGGTAAACCAAAGGAAAGCCAGAGGGCAAGGGGGTTCTCCTAGCACAAATCAAGGTTGAGAAGGGTGAAGAGTAGATCTGGAAGGGTAACGGAAGATATATGGCACATTCGCCCATAATCTTCTGCACTGAGTAATCTAGCAATATATTTCTGTAGTTTTTTTTTTTTTCAGAACGTCACCTGTAACCTGCAGGTATACCCAAGGTTTATGTCAGAGTCCAGATTAACAAGCCAAGACAGTTAGGATTTTTTTCTGGATAGATTTCCTTCCTGCTATGTTTGTTTCCTTGCTGTCATCTCAGCAAGGAAAGCCAGCAGTGCTACTTTGTCCCTGCTGCAACACTCTTTCCTCATGCCAGTTTTCTGTGCTGCTGTCTGATACCTGCTTCTGCAGTGCTTTTTGAGCAATATCAAGCAGTGCATGTGGCTATAGCTCAAAGAAAATAAAACAGGAAATGAACATGGTACTGAAGCAGTGTGGGGAAAAAAATGAGCATTGGCTCCTAAACCATGCGTAGTGCTTTCCTTTTCCACCCAAATTGTCCTGGGGTTTTGCAGCACCTGGTATGGTGCCTTGTCTATAACAAATGCTGGTACATGTTTATTGAAGGAATGGAGGAAAAAAGTTGAAAAAAACGCCTCAGCATTTTTCCATTGAAAACTAGCATTAAATGTTCCCTTAAACCTGCAATTTCTGTCCTTTTATGTGCATTAGAATCTCCTGGGAGGCTTGTTAAATGCAGAGTCTCTAGCTCCATCCCTGGAGAATCTCCAGTTTTCACAGATTCCCAAGGTGATTGTGATACAGGTGGTCTAGGAACCACTCTGGGATCTTCCTTATGTTTCTTAAATATAGTTTCCCTTCTCTTTTGACTTTCACTCTTTTCTCATTCTCAGAAGGTATTTCCTGGGTATGTGGTGTGACCTACTAGGAAGATAAGACCTGTTTCCTTTCAGATTTTTTTGTCTTTTGGAAAGATTTCTAATATTTTAAAGGGTAAATACGGGTCAGAATGTTATTAATGATCATTCATCAAGAATTTTATGAGTAATTATTGTGTGCAGAATCTTGTTCTAAGTTTTCTCAGACAAACTTGTCCCTCTGTTGGCCACCAGAGCAAGTAATAGAAACATTTGTATTTACAATACCATTGCAAAAAGAACCCTAATTTATTGTCCCACAAAAGTTGGTTTACAAGTCGTTCATCTACCAAGAAGTACACAGGTAATAAAGCAAGTGGAATCAGCATTTTTTATGCCTGGCATAAATTGTTATTTGTTTTGGGTGAGTGGCCGTTTACCAGGCTGTTTTACAATTTGCAGCATCTTACTTACTGTCTTAAACTGCCTTACAGAAATCCATTCATTAAGCCACTAAATGTCCTTACAGGATGAGAGAGAGAAAGTGGTACTTAGAGAGTAAGTGGTACTTAGTTTGTCAGATGGACAAACTGAGCTTTAAACAAGTTAACTATTCTAAGGTTTGGGGGAGGGGGTTAATACTGCTTGCTTTTTCTTTAGAGAATATATGACTTATTCTCTCCTTACCAGTCCCTTAAGTCCTAGTAGCCAATTCTTCACTATTTTATTATTTCTCTTCTTTCTACCTAAAAAACCAAAAGCTCCGAGGTGGTTTATAATATTTAGATGCATATAAAAACAATGATTAAAAATTTAAAAGACAGATCCAAAACCAATTACAAGAAGCTAAATAGAGATCCCTGACATGTAACTCACTGCAATTAAACATTATATTTTCCTTGAAGCTTTTGAGAAGCCAAGACAGAAAGGTAAGTATACCAGAGCGTGTCATTCTCATTTTTTAATAAAGGAAGGATACACATTTGACAGGAGAATTTTTTTCCTGTCCCTGAATTTTAGAAGAAATTAACATAGTGGACAATGTCTGACTATAGTTTATAGAAGATATAGAAACATTATTTATATATACATTTCCTATATCAATCCTATAAAAAGACTATGGGCATAATATTTAATAGTAACTCAATGAAAGCATTACCATATATGGAAGTAATGATCATATTAAACAATAACCATTTACTGAGCATTTGTGTATACCTGGTACTTCATGTGAACTATCTCATTGAGTCCTCAAAATGGCCTCTTGAAAGAGGTTTTAGCAAATGCATTTTATTATTTTATTTTTTTAAGTTTTTTCTTTTTCTTTCTTTTTTTTTAAAATTGGATTATAATTGATTAACAGTGATGTACTTAGTTCCCCAACAAGGGATTGAACCTGGGCCCTTGGCAGTGAAAGCATGGAATCCTAACCACTGGACCGCCAGGGAATTCCCAGCAAATGCATTTTACAGACAAGGAAGTCTAGGCACCAAGACATTAGCTCTCAGGCCCAGGTTCCCATAGATGAAGTGGCAGATTATGGATTATCACTTGTTCTAATGACTCCAAGTTCAGTGCTCTTTCCACTACAGTCAGGAAATCTAATATGCTACAGGAATAGAGTTTAAAGAACCTAGAGCAGTGGTTCTCACCTGGGAGTGATTTGGCAAAGTCTGGAGACATTTTTGGTTGTAACTTCTGGGAGAGGCACTACTGGCATCTAGTGGGTAGAGGCCAGGGATGCTGCTAAATATCCTACAATGCACAGGACACCCCCCCAACCCACAACAAAGAATTATGCATCCCAAAATATCAATGGTGCCGAGGTTGAGAACCTTGCTCTAAGGAATGGTTAATTGCATTGTTCTTATTCTACACCCCTCACCATCGTATGTCTCAAGCAAGTTTTAGCAACTGCTGAAATGCAGTCAATTCAGGGTTGAATTCTGTGGTTTAAGGTAACAATTTTGCATTGTGGATTAAAGAAATTTTCACATGCTTCAGATAGCAGAAATGCAGGTCAAAAAATTATTTGTTATAAAAATGTAGGAACTAGTAATACTATCCAGGCAGGTTTCCTTTCTCCTGAGGTGCAGGGGTGCATGTGGGCAGGACCAGATTTTTTTCTAAAAAACAAACTTTGAATCTGTTCATGCTGTGTGATTAGTATTTACAGGAAGCCTCCAAATCTGTGCCATAAAACTAGAGGTGGTGACACACTTTAAAGCATGTGTTTCCATTTGGTCTTAATGACCATAAAAGACTCATAAGATGATTGATTTTTGAATAGGACTGCATCCTGATGGGTCCATAGGGCTGAGTAGCTGCATGACATAATTTGGAGGAGCTGAGTGAGTTGGCCTATTGAATGATTTTAGTTTTAATACAGTTGATGCTCAGTTATTCTTTCTGAAAATAATTAGCAAACAGGTCAATGCTTCACCCCCTTCTGCCCTTCATTTTCTGACAATTATGGCTTTCCAGTTACTGCCCTTTTGGTCTTTTCCTTTTCATATTCAGGGCAGCAAGCATTCTACATCTAGGATGGTCATATGTTAAAAATCTGCTGTGATTTCCTTTTGACCAAGTGTGGAGATTGACAATGTAGCCATTGTGTCCATGGCATAGCTCTTCATCGTATGTACTGAATGTTCTTATCAAAGCTTCAGAGAGCCAGGCCTGTGGATGTTCAAGGTTGAGCAGATCAAGCGAGTTTGCAGTGTCATCTCCACAGGGCTCCCTTTTCAGAGGTAGAGTAGGTCTGTTGAGACTTGTCCTAATTCACAAGTGTGCCACTCTCCCTTGTTGAGACAACAACACATTTTCTTGAGTATGCCTTTGCAGCTTCCTCACTGACTAGGGAATGGATTCCCCATTCACTAGGTATTTCAGATGCATAATTTATGGTCCATGGTGGAGCACAGCTGCAGATTCTGTCAGGACACACAAAGTATTAGAAATAGCAGATGGGGCCTCTATGGATGTACCTAATGTATTGTTCTCTATTTCGTGAGAAATGGTGTGGGGATTTTGGGTAGTATGCTTAGTGCATTGAATGGTGGATTGATTTAATAGGTGCAAGAAAAATTTACACACAAAGTCTTGAGCTGCAAGTTGCCATGTTCTTAGCATAGCTACACTCACAGTTTCCTTAGAGTTCACTCTCTGGTTCTCACTTTTGTCTTACTTTCCATGCGCGAAGGCTCTCTTCTTCTCAGCTCTTACCTCTCCTCTTTTTCTTTGACTCTGTCCCTCAACCTCTCTCAGTTAAAACTGACCTGAGTTCTCTGATCCTGATAACCCTTTCTATTTGAATTGCATTACCTCAATTTCTTCCACTTTCATTTTCACAGTTGGTTAGTAGATATCTTTGGAGGGGTAGTATACATAGTGTTTAAGGGTCCAGGCTCTGCAGCTAGACTGCCTGGGTTTGGTCTTAGATCTGCTACATTTTAACCAGCTATGTGACCTTGGACAAGTTATTTAACTTCCATGTGCCTCTCTTTTCTTCACCTGTAAATGTGAATATTAATAGCACCTGTCTCTTATAGAGTTGTGATTATTAAAATAGTTAACTCATGTCAAGCACTTAAAACAGTGCCTCATGCACAGTAATCCCTCAGTAAACATTAGCTGTTATTATTTTAATTTGATTATGTAAGAAGAGAAAAAAACCTTCTGAAATGATGATATTTTTTGCAGGTGGTTGTTTCAGAGTTGTAGCTTCTTCCGCCTCGCCAGTAGTGATGCAATGAAGATAAGTGAATGAAAGTATTAGCTGCATCAGCATCCAGTAGTGGGAACCTCTCTACAGTGTTAAGTTCCGTGATCTTTAAACAGAAATTTCTCTTCCTCCTGCCCTGTTGGACAATCCAGTTGCTGTTGGCCTCACCACAGAGCTGACATCATCCTGGCTCTGAAAGAGTTTTAAAAATCAGATCTATCACAGTTATAAATTATCATTCTTTCTTTAACCCAGCAGCTCCACCTTCAAGGACTTAGAGGGCAACAGCCTGAAGGATAGCGGCCATGAGGAGAGTGACCAGACCGACAGTGAGCATGATGTCCAGCGAAGCCTGTATTGTGACACTGCTGTCAATGATGTGCTGAACACCAGCGTGACCTCCATGGGATCTCAGATGCCTGACCATGGTAAGGGCTGATCAGCTGTAAGTTGCAACCATAGATTCCAAAGAACCCAGGATGTTTGGAGGCTCACTGCATTACTTTACTGTAATGAGTGTATTTTCCTACAGGGTTTTGAGATGTCCTGACACCTGTCCAGACTCTTCTTCACCCTCCATGAGTGGATCCCGTATGATCATATAACGTTCAGGCATTTAAAAAGCCAACTACCTATACATATTGTATACATACTCATCGATCATAACTGCACTGCACACATAGGAAATTAACAGATGCCTTCTCACTAGGAATAAATGCCTCTTTTTGCTTTAGTACATGAATTGGACTGATCAGTTGAGTTGCAGAGAGCACAGCACTTATGACACCAAAGGGGTGAGTTTTATTTCCATATCAAGTTGGTTAACTTTACCCAGAAAGAGACTCTGTTCTCTGACCACAGATTGCATAATCTTTACTGAGGAGAGAGTACAAAACTTCCCATTTTGTCTATGGGGCTGTGATGCCAAATCCCACTAGCTACCATGCAAATGCATGCCATTGTTCATAGGAGAGACCAGGGTAAGAAAACATGGCTGACTTAATGTAACATTCTGTGCATGTCAAAAATGCCTCAAAGCACAAGTCAGGAACGGCATCCTCATGTATGAAGAAGAGTCTATTTTTGGGAACTCAGCCACACATGCTTTAGCAAGAGGAGCCAAGCATAAACCAGGGTATAAAAACATTAGCAGAGTTCAGCTAAGGCAGAATGTTCAGATGGACTTGAGCACAAATGTCATTTTCAGTGTTTTACTGATGCAAACATGTTGGACAAACAGCCTGTCTTTTTCAATTAAGAACTATGAATTCAGCTTGGTGTTTAGGCTCAGTGAAGGTTCAGAATGCTTGGCTATGTCTTGAGAGAAGCTAGACGCAAGCTCAGCTGGAAGCCCCACTGCTAAAAGACTTAAAGATGAGAAAACAAAATATGGTGATTATGTGCTGGTTTCATTTCACTGTAAACATCATTAAATGCTTTTGTTTTGGTCTTGTAAATGAATCCAAAGGGGAAAAAATGTAAGATCCACAAAATAAAATGTTTTCTATGGAGAAAAAGTTAGTCACTGTAGATTCTATTAAATTGTTTAGTCCATCCCCTCCCCAGCAGATCCAAGTGTCAAAGTCTATAATATATATGTCACTACCGATTATGCACTGCTGCCTTCTCTCATTGGTGAGTGGTGCCATCCGCAGAGATACTATACTTTCTGGGTAATCTTACTAAGACTAAAGATGAAAAAAATCAAACATTTATATAACTGAAACAGAGGCTATTTGATTCCCAGAGGATTAGCAGCGTGTCACAGGATACAGACTGATATGTATCATTTACTAGTCTTGTGTCTCAAAGAAATGCTTTTTCATTTGTATCAGGAAGGGTTTTAGTTAGATGCTCTCTAAAATGAAATGACTCCAGGAAAAGAAATAGTCATAATTGATTCTCACTTTGTGCCTGGCTAGAACAACATTTGTTTTAGTTTTTTGTCACATGTCTCTAGGAAAATAGTACCAGTGGACTGCAGCTAATTTTTCTGAGTGTTTCTTACAAAAGGGATGTATTGTGTATAGATACTGTAGATTTGTAATAATGAGACTTCTAAAGCAAATGTGTGGCATTATCCCAAGACTCTCCTATGTTTAAGATGGGGATTACACACACACACACACACACACACACACACACACACACACACACAGTTTTTTGCTCTTCTGTTTTGGCAACACTTTTACATTTTGTTTCTCAATATTCGATTCTTATCTATGTATCTTCATTTTTTCCATTATTCTAGCAGTGGCTAAACCTTGAACCAACCTTCGGGTTTGTTCTTTTCAATTTGGTTGAGTCATTAAAGTTTAGTTACAAAGGGAATTCAGGCCTTGTTTACATCTCTGGCTCTACCTTATGATATCCCAGTACTACTGAGCTTTCCATAATGGTACTTAATTGTATCCCCAATCAACTCTAGGCTAGCCACATAGGTGGTGTCACCAGTTTACTTGGGTTGAATATTGCTACCTCAAACAATAGCAATGATTCAAAAATTAACATTTTCTAGCATTTTCTCAAACTTGGATTCATATAATAAATGTTTTTCATTTTATCCTAAGGCACAGTGGTTGAAAGACAATCACTGATTGCATTTTGATTGCCCCAACCAAACACATCTGTGAGCTGGGTCAGGGTGGAGATATGATGGAATGGCAGGAATCTCTTCTTTCTGGATTATTATCAATCCTGGTATCACTCTCGACAAGGCTAAAACCAGGTCAGTGGGTTGATGAACTGGCTGAGCTGAATTTCCTGGTTGCCAGGTGACTGAATTACATTTATCATCTGCAGTGCCTTTGAATTAATATGTCTCAGCTTGTCCCCCATACTGTAGCTCTTGTCATGGCTTCCCAGAAAAGAAGGTGATGGAACATTCTTTATCCTGTACTTCTACTGGCATATGGCACTTTTTTGCAATGCTTGCTCTCTATAGCTCTCAGAGTGCCTTGAGAACAAGTAAGTGTTATCACTCAGCAGATTTTACCACCTGATCTGGTTCCTGATGTGATTTGGTGCTGAGCTGGGGAGTCGCACTCAAATCTTTTAACCATTGTTTTCCCTCCGTGAATTTGAGTTATTTGGTAAAATTACCACCTTCTGGCAGGGACAAAAATTTCTCCCTATGCAATTTCTGCAGACAATCTCTAAGAAGGATAGCCAAAAAGTAGGGTGGTCAGAGATGCCAGAGGCTCATGGGTTTGTTGCACAATTGGGGGTTTCACTGGGATTGAATCTCTTCCTGTCAGGGTTATTTTTGGATTGAATAGTGCTGGGTTAAGAGGCTTTTGTCTCCTTGCTTCTTTGCATGCCCATTTGTGATGACTTGGATATCCCATTATGCATACTCAAATGTGTAGTCCTGATATGAAATTAGAGTTTATAGGTTCATGTCTTAGAACCATACATACTAGTCCCAAGCCCAACTAATTTGTTTCAAATCACACTCAATCTCTTACCTTATGATTTTAATTATTGATTATAAATTCATCAGCTGAAAAGATGACTCTAATTGCTGTAATATGCACCTAATTTGGAGTTCACTACAACACTGAATTGGTTTCCCCTCCCATGCTAATTGATACCAAATGGAAGGAACATACAGAAATTTGTGATAACATCTAGCTGATTTTGACATCTAAAATCACCAAAATGCAATATAATGATTGCTTTATTTCTCGGAGTGTAGGTTCTTCTGCATGTTCCTAAACTTGTTTATTTGCTAGTTTCATCGCCTGAATATCATTTAACATGTTTGTTGTGTAAAACATGGATTTGAAGAACTTGATCTGTGTCTAATGTAACCACTGCTTGCAAATTAGCCATGAAAATGTTCTGTAGACTGCATACTATGCATATTCTAGTTTCAACCACAGGTGTATTAAGACGTTTACACTTTCAACACTCTACCAACAATGTGTAATTTAATTTCCTCTAGACTTTTAAGGAAATTATGATTCAGTGACTAAACATCCTTTCCTTATCCTCTTACCTATCCCCCGACTCACCTCTCACCTCACTAAATTTCCAAACACTCATTTCAATTAATCTCTTAGCAAAATAGGGAGTTCTCAATGGAGAATATTTTGTGACATTGCAAAGCAGTGTGCTGCTGGGCTCCAGAAATGGTAGCATGAACCAGATGTTCATAGAGTAATTGAAAATTCCATTTTATCAGAATAGCATTTGCTGTCAAAAAGTTTTATCTTTACTTCAACAAAGGGGTTGATTAGCTCCCCCTGGACCCGAATTAGCATCTTTCAGGCTAGATATACTGTTTTGCAATTCATGTGGTTATTTCTCCCCTGGTTTTGCTCATATAGAATCTTTTAAAGGTGTGTTTAGCCTCTTGAAAATATACCAGGTAAAATGTTTAATTGCTTGAACACAGTAATGTATATGTATACAGTGTTTCTATATATATGACTTGCAGGTTTTTTTCATCTTGCCTTAGGTATACAGCATTCTAACCAGACAGGAACAATCCATGCATAGATATATATTATTCATTCATTCAGCAATATTTTGGAGTGCCCACTATATGTCTGGCTCTGGGAATGTGTCAACTACTTCTGTTATTGACTGTAAAAGTTATTTTTTTAGCTATGCTTATCCGGGTTTTACTGGGGTGACCAAGGTCAGCTCAATGATGAAATGAATAATTCTTTCTGATTTTAGAAATCATCGTAAGAATGGAGCCTGGGACTAATAAAAACCTTATTAATATTGTGCCAATAAAGCAAAAGAAACAATAAAAGAAGACTGTTACACTCAAGATCTTATTTTTAGTAAGAGTATCACGAAAGGTTCTTGATGTTCTAATTTGAACAGTGTCACAATATTAAACATTTTCTTTTTAAATCCATCTACTCTGAGATTGAACTTCCTGCTTACTTTTAGTTACTGTCATTGTAAGATGGTTGGTTTAATCTCTGACATGCCCAGTTACCTTGCTGGTTAAGAGGTACTCAGTGATACTCAATACCCAGTCTCCCTTTCATTCTGACATCCAGGACCTTTATCCATTCTCAGTCTCAGCAATGGCTGGGTAGGTGGGAAGAGAAGTGACAGGTGGATGCTTTTATTTATTTCAACTACATTGCTGCACCAGATAATTGAACTCCTTCCAAAGCATTATTTACATTTTATTGGCAAGGTAGCCGCTAGAATAAAATGTTGTCCTTAATTAATGGAAACATCCATGCTCTTAGCAGTTGTTTACTAGCATTATTTTGGCCTGGGCCTTTTGGTCAGAGAATTCTTTTAGGACAGCTCTGTTCATCTGCTTTGAAATAAAAGCGCTATTCCTTTTCTTAATATAATAATGTTTTCCTGATCCACTTGGAACTTTTAGTTGTCTCATAGTCATTGTCTATTTTAAAATTTATTATTATTAATAATTACCTGTAGTATGGGATTCATTACTCATCACGAGAGTAAATGTCAAGGGCTTTCTTTACTGGTTGGCACTAAGAATTTCTATATTTCTGAACACTCGGAAAGCATTGGAGGATGGAGGCTATATAAAGGGAGCACACTGAACAATTAGCAGTTTCATTCTCTAGGAGTTTATGATCCAATAGCACAAATGGTCCAGTATGGAATAGACTGCATATGATCAGTGAAGAAATTAATTAAGATTATTTGAGCTGGAAAGCAAAGTGCATTTCAAAAGACAGTTTGGTGTAATGGGATCCCTTTGGAGGAAGAGTGGAAGCCAGGCCCCGACATAGTATGCAAGATAAAATTATGCTCTATGTGATTTGCTAGGTGAATTTTTTCCCAATTGCTTCATGATGAAGCAAGTTCTATAGGCCATGATAAGTAGGGACATTGCCAATAGGACAACAGATGAGAAGCAAATCAAGTTGTTGTATAGGGCTAGATCATATGGTTGATCCACATACTCAAAAAGTCCATTGAAATGTCAAGATCATTATTTTCTTTGGGTCTCTCAATCTATTTAACATTATTTCTGTCCTATCATAAGGTGGTTAAGGACCATAAATAAACTCCATCAGGATGGGAAAACATAAATCTGAACTTTCTGTTCAAATATTTATGAAGTATTTTTTCTGTCATCTTCCCTTTAACCCTTTTATTATGAAATAAATATGAAGAATTGAGTCATAATTTAAAAAGCAATTTCAAGAATACCAAAATCATGTATTATTCCTTTATTGCACTGTAGGCAAAATACTTGTGAAATGGCTTTCCTTTCTTACTGTAGATGCTTTTTGTCATCCAGGATCAGGTCTTTGCCCCAGGTATTTTGGTCTCTGTCTTCACTAGATGGCTCATTGCCTGTTTGTTCATTATGGGCCAAGGAAAGCTAATTTGACACATCCACTTTTGAAATGTGGCTTGACAAGAAAGTCTATTCAATTTCTATTCCTACCCCAAGGCTTACCCCCAATAAAACTTCAACCATGGAAAAATCACCAGGCACCAAATTGGAAAAGGTTTGAACTGGACTTTAGAGCCATCAGAAAAGTTACTTTTTAGAGACTTACACACAGCTTAAAGTGGGTAGACAAAACAGATGCTTTTGCAATTGGGCAGAATGGAACCCCCTCCCTGCCAACTAGTTATTCTGCCATGCAGAGAGCATACAAAGCAGTTCCCCACGGCTTCTCATAAAGATTATCAGTGAGATACCAGTCTCTAGAGTTGTTTTGGAGCAAATCCTTTGGGACTAGACATTTGTGTGCAAGTGACAAAGTCAGAAGGGTGTTGTGGGATTTTAGGTTTTATGATGAACACTGGACTTCACCCCAAAACGTGCACCCCAAAGATCTACTCTTGTAGTTAGAGGAATAAGTGAGATGGTAGGTAGCAGAGGTGATTTGAAAGGCACTGAATTCAGAAGGGGCCAAAGGAGTTTGTCATAAAATGAACTCTGGATGAATTCATTCAAAGTTTTGTCTCATTGAGGTGGCCTCATGAGAGACACTTTGTCTTTTGTGGGTTCCTTGTTATCAGAAATAATAATTCTACTCCATTATTCTTCACAACAGTGTAGACAACAAACTTGTAAACTGTCAAATCTGAAATAATAGACGACACCATCTTATTGTTAGTTCTTTTAAATCTTTAATATCCATTTTCATGGCAAATGAGACTCTTTATGTTCCTTTCTTAGTTGAACGGGGAGATTTTCAGTTTGGAAGAAGTTAAAACCTTAAAAACACATTCATCTCCCCCTACCCCAGTTAGCTAAGCCTTAGATTCTTTCTAATTTGTGGTTTAGTAACTAGACTCTAAGTCACGCAGGAGTGCAATTGTAATCTACTTTAAAATAAAAGCATAACCTATTATACTGCTTCCCTTTGAATAGATATCTGTAAACAAACACTACTATAATCACCTGGAGAAACTTGGTAATCTTAGTTGATTACAGCAAGGCAGCTTCCCAGCCATGAGTTTGCAAATTCAAATCCAGTGTCAGAGATACATTTTTCCAATGTGTGGCCGCTTTTGCCACTTCTAAGCTCATATAGTCTCTCCTTTCTGTCCTTAGGTTGCATAATAATAGATGTTTGACCACTTGCTTTCTTCCCTCCTCTTTCACCCTGTGGAGTTTCCAACCTGTGTGAACAATAGAATCTTTCCTTTTTAATACGTGTAAAAGGGGGAAAAGAGGAATGGTAGAGGTTCCAAGATACTCAGACTGGTCAAACTGTTCTAAGACATCACCACCTGCTGTTTTTAATCATTAATGAGGCTGTCAGTTGCTCTAATCTGGGAGGTGAACAAAAAGAATGGTTTTGATTTTAATTTAATTTAAAAATCAGCTTATTGGAAAAAAAATGCCTCCAGCTTGTAAGAGTCAGGTTGCCCACTGTTGATAAACTAAAGTAAGTCAGATGCAGAAGCTGAACCATGATTCATATGCAAATGTGAACTATTTTAAATTTGGGGAGCTATTATTATTATCATCACTAGCTAGAAAATTTAGTCCGTTTAATTCAAGGACCCATTTTATTGCAGAGACATGCTTCGTATAAATATCTGTTCCATTTTTTTTTTTTCTGGAAGAAAAACTGATGCACCAAGAATTTGAAAACTTTATTCACATCAGAACACAAATCAATGGCAAAGTCCAGAGTGAAACCCAAAGTGCAAATTCTTTTGCTTGACTCACTGCCCATCAAACTGTACATTTTAGAAGTTGAGTGATTATCTGTGAGTACTCTATTAAGTTTGGGTTTTCTTACACTGGATGATTTTGCTTAGCAGCAAAATGAGAATTCAGAAATATGGTGTCGATGCACAAATTGGATATTAAAGACCTGGAGCCAGACCTTTGTTTGTGCCAACTGTCAACTTAGAAGGTTTCATTATGCCTCTCAGAGCTTCACCAAACACTTTCAGATTTATAATTGATGTCAACTGAAGTTGAAGGCAAAGAAAACCTGCCTTATTTGACTGCAGAAAATGTTACCTTACTGTTGGGCCCTAGTTAGCTGTAGGGTAGGTGTATCGAATCACACTAACTTTCTGCTAACACAGCAAGTGAGCACTTCCTGAATTCAGCTGATAATCAATCTAGGCAGCTAATGAGTTTGCAAACAGACTGAGCTGCTGGAGCTGGCACCAGGAAACCACCATTCCAAACTAACCATCTCTTATTAACCTTTTGGTGTTTCCTTTGTGATACTAATTAGAGACTCATAAAACTATCTGCTTTGTATCTTTGGTTTAAAATCCAGTTTTCAAAGAAACACAGTCTACTTTAAGGCTTCCATTAGTATGGTGCCCCTCATGGAGGAAAATGACTGACTTGCCATTTAAGTAAAGTTTGCTTAATTAATCTCTAATGTTCCAGCAATTAAAATGCCAGAAAAAGTTGCTTCTGTAGTTGGTATAATTTATAATGCTCTCCAGATTCCGGTGGTATTGAAGTGGGTGGCAGATGTTTCTACCAACATTATAGGTTGATGGTCTGAAGGTACCCATTCCCAGGCTGTAACCCTGTCTGCCAGACTCCCCGTCTGCCTTCTGCGTTGAGCTAAATTCCTCTTGATTGCCTAAGGGTGTTAGAGGTGTGTTTTGCTTATTTTCTGCAGGATGATGAGCCAAGGAATGAGAATTGTACTGTCAGGAGGGGGGAAGTCTTCTATATTTAAAGAGCTGTTTAAGTAAAAATGATAGTTATCAACTGAGCCTACCCAACATTCAAACGATTACATCTGCATGATGAAGATGAAGGAGCAGCATTCCTTTCTGCTATTGTCCCCCATCCCACTGCCTTGTTGATAGTTTCTACACTCAGAAATAAGTGTCACTGAGGAAGGAGCATTGTGAGATAAGCGTTCAAAACCTATTGGACTCATGTCTTCATCCTGTGCTTTTGTTTATCCATCTACAGCACCTTTAACTGCCTCATTTCTCTCTCATTGTCGTAAAGAAAAATTATCTAAAATGAACAACTTACATGATCCTAGGGGACAGAACCTTTAGATGAGGAATTGGCTGTCTATTAAATAAGTGAGATTTGCAAAGTTAGACATTGTTTTATTTAATTTAGAAAAGTGGTACTTTTTCCAGAAGCCTAATGTTAATTATGTAGGATCCTTTAGAGATTAAAATACCTATACCAGAAATGCAGACACAGAACCTAATATTCTACCTGCAGCATTACTTAGAGGCCCCTTTGGTATCTTAATTTTCCACTTAACATAGAATGTTTGAAGTCCTGAAAAGTCCCCAAAATCATCGTGAAAGGGAGTTCATGTTATATCATTTATCTATTACAGCAACCCTGAGAGGGAGACAAGTGTAGAATTTTAAAAAGTTAACAGAGGAGTGACAGCCATTTAAAATGAGACTCAAAATCAGAATCTTAGCTGATTAAGAAAGGTAGACAAGGTTAGAATGAAGAGTTGAGAGAAATGAAATAAGACACAAATATCTGTGGTTGAAAGTAGGGTTGGCAGGGACAGGAGAGGCATAGTCCAGACAGACTATCTAGCTAATCCTCATAGGTAAACCGGAGAATGCTAATTGTCATTAGAGTTTTCCAGACAGACAGTGTCCCATCAATTCAGGCTCCAACTAGTATAAGCAAGTCCAACTTCTATCCTGTTCCATTCTCTTCAAGATCGACACCACTAGTCTGCCTGTAAATCTGAAGGCAAGCATAGCATCATAGTGACTACAGATTTTGGAATAAGACAGATCTAAGTTCCATGCTTATCTTTGCTTCTTAATAGCTATTAACCTTACTCAAATTACTTATTTTTTGGAACCCTCAATATTCTCATCTATGAAATAGGAGTAAACATAGAAATTACTTATCAGGATGGTTGTGAGATGATCCAGGTAAAGCACTTAGTGTTACTTCCTGGCACATAGTAAGTGCTCAAAAATAAAAAGTGCTGTTATTACTACAGAGATTCAGTCAGTGAAATATCTACTTTCCATGATTTCAGGGACACCACTGTCCAGAGCCTCTCATCTGCTTGCTGCTATCTATGATACCTTTAACAGAGGGTCAGGCATTTCATTTTACAATTATAGCTCAAATTTCAAGCAGCCCATGGGAAGAGGGAATGCATTTATTCAAATTCACACTAAGTTGTAAATGACTGCTATTAGATTGTTTCTAAGTTTGGAATTTGGTGTGTGTGTGTGGGTGGTTTCTAGAATATTGAAGACTGAGTCTCAGCAGGTGGAGGGAAGCACAGAAAAGGAGTGCCAAAGATGACAACCTCATGAGTTCACCCACAGCTATCAATGTCCAAATGAATGCTGGATAATTATTTGATTTACTTGCTGTGAAATATCTGAATGCTGAAAAGCTGCCTTCACTATCACATCATGTTTCTGAATTAGCCCAGACTTTGGTTTGAGAAATTAAAGGATGTCCACTAAAGGTTCTTATCGATGCTGAAATCTTGGCCTCGGTGCACAGGTGCCAAATAGAATCTTCGAGACAGAGTTTTGGGTGAAGTAGAAAAGAATATCTTTGTTGCTTTGCCAGGCAAAGGGGTGCACAGCAGACTCGTGCCTCAAAAACTGTGTCCCAACCCAGGAGGATTTGGTGAGGAGTTTTATAGCAATGGTTCAACAGTGGGGTTGCTGATGAGGATCAGGGTGCGTGCAGGGCCTGCACTCCTTTAATCTGGTTTCAGGTGGTCTCCTGATGAGTTTCTCTAGATATTCAAACTGTGATCTTCTCTGGAATGAAGAATGCTAAAATCTTCCATTTGTTGGGGGTTTTATTTCTTTACAGAGCTCAAAGATATTGTTATGTGTATCCTTGAGGCAGAAACAGGACCCTGCCATAAGGCTGCACTATTGTTTCTTGGCTGTTCCTCCTTTGTCTCTGCATCCCCTCCCTTCCCTGATTAGCAACTGTTAGAATCTGCCCTTTGAAACTCAGGGAAGGTCATGGAGGCTGGATTCTATTCTCTACAAACAAGAAATGGGGGACATGGAAAGGCTTCTGTGCCCAGGAGCCCCACAGTGTCCTGCTTGGTTTCATTGTGGAATTTGAAAGAGAGGTCCATGTTAATCTATGTTACAAAATGCACATATTCTTGAACACCTGTGGTGAGGCAAGCAAAGTTCTAGTTCTTTTCTGTTGGCATTGACTCTGCTTTGCTTTCCCTCTGCAAAAATGTGCATGTTCCAACCCCCAGGGGCTTTATCCTTCCCTGCTCTCCTTCTCTTGCCTCACTGCTCTTAAATGGCTAATGGGCCATCATTTTGATTCTTTTTTCTTTGTTTGTTTCTACCTCATGCCCAGACTTTCATTAAAAAATAAATGAGGAGATACATTTTTCATTTCTAGTTCTCCTCTAGAAGTCACCCTGCAAAGGATCATTTCTATTCTTTTTTTCTGCCAATGGACTGAAAAATGCCCAGCTCCTACCTGAAAGGTCATATCTCCTTGTCATATGAATGAGCTCACAGCAGGTCCATGGGGACAATGTCATCTGAGCAATGATGGGAATTTATGTGCCTTTGGATTTCTGCCTCTTTTTTGTAATGAAAAAAATGAATTTGTTAATGATAGAAAAATACTCAGCCAAAGCCCCTTATAAAATCCTCTCTATATAAATGCCAGGAGAGAGCCACTCAAATACACAGTTGATAAATGAATTTTCTTTTTCTTTTTCCTCATGCCTTGGCTTAGAGCTGTTTGTCTTATATTAAGGTAAGTCAGGTAGCTCATCTTCACTGGTTATAGTGTGTTGAATTTAGCTGGCAGGCTGTGGTTTTGTGACATAAAATGCTTTGGCTTGTAAGGGACCTTATGCTTGTGTTTGCCAATAAATGGAGATGGAGAGAGCAAGAAAGACAGAAAGAATGAGAGAGGGAGAGAGTGAGAACACATACAGAGACTAGTGTGGAATTAGGGATATGCAAAAAAGACTTATAACACAGGAACACGCACTGTGTTTAAAAAAGGCAGATTCTGAAAAAGAAAACCAAACTTCCCTAGCTTGAACATAACATTCTATGATCAGTGTAACTGGAAGGGCATAATTTTTGCCTTTATAAAAATCCAAATCCACATGATATTGCAAAATGCTAAAAAGATCATTATAGCCCTAAAATGATTTAATACTATGTTGCCCAGGGGAAAGAGAATTATAGTTTTCACTCTATTATTTATTCATCACAGAGCCCTGGGTAAGTCACTAACCTCTCAAAATCTTAATTCATATATTTATAGAGAGGCTGATGAGCAATGTTGCAATAATGTTGCTAGGATCAATAACCAAAGTGCTATTTATATGTGTATAATACTTTTTCTTGGTACAGTATAATTGTGATCAGCTATTTTTTTTCTCTGCCCGTCTCCTGCTTGACCTTTTGACCTGAGCACTTTACTATCAGCACAATCTAGTTTAGCAGATAAACACTGACCTGAGAGTCAGGGGATTTTGGTTCTCGTTATATTCCACAAATTCGTAGCTGTGCAACTGTATGCAAGTTACTTGTCCTGTCCAGTCTTTGAGTTTCTCATCTGTAGAACAGAGGCTATTGGTAGTACCTACCTTATAGGGTGATTGTAAGGGTTAAATGAGATAATGCATGTAAAAATCTTAGATAAGTACCTTTCTTATAGTAGACACACAAAGAATCATGGTGGTAAGATGAAGCTAATGAAATCATTCTCCTTCTTGGCTTACTTCCCCTCTTCACTTATCCATATCTCTTTCTTACTTTAAAATCCTCTTGGGCAAAATTTAAGTCCTATAAGAAGCCATTCTTGACTGATCTCTCCTTTACTTAGTACCTCTTCAACAACTATATACACAGTTTATATCACATTAATTTGCATTTTACCTATTTTTTTAAAATGTAAAATGAGGGGGTTGGTAATTGTTAGGACCTTTCAACTTCCAAGCTCTTTTTATTCTGCATTTTGGGTTCTGGGCACAATCTTTTTAGATTCCTGAGTACACAGCCATTTGCCAATGGATCTGTAATGAGTGCCATACTCAAGTTAACAGACGGTATGGTGTGCTTGCTTTGAGGGGTAATTGCTCTTTCATCTTAATTTTCTCCCTTTGGCGTTCCTTTCTTGGAAACTGCTCAATGACAATGTCATGAAGCATGGAGTGAAAATCAAACTGAAGTAACAGGTCACTTGTCTATTTTAGGAAAAATTACAGTTAAAAAGTAAGGAACAGTGAAGTTCTACCAAGGGAGGGGCTTTTCACCCTAGTATTAGAGGCCAAATAAGTCTAAGGACACAATGAACTTAGAATGTCTGTTCATTCCTCTTTTCCTAAGCAAGTTGGCTATATCTAGTTGATAACTGTCTTCATTTTCCTTAAACAATGTTTAAGACTCCTCCTCCTTGGCTACCATGTCACACCTCTCACAGTCAATCTGTTGTTCTTAAAATCTAATACTCTAAGCCAAATCTGGTGTACTTTCTTCTATGGGGTCAGTTGTAAACTGCTCACTTTACTGTAGCCTTTCCCTTCCCCTCCTCCTCTTCCTTCCCCCATCTTTTTCCTTTGATGTTTCTTATTTAGTTCTTTCTCCAACCCTCCCCCTTTTAAACTCAGCCTAATTCCATCCTCTTTTCTTCTAGGGACAGCTTCTCTTTCACCATTATATTTTTATGAAAAACAGAGATGTTTTCAATGACATCGAGTAAGAATTTTTTTTGGTTGTAGTGGTTCAGTGTTCCTTTATGGGAGATTTTTATGGCTTCTTTTCATTTAGTAGAGTTGCCTTCTTTATTACTTTTCCCCTCCTCCCACACAGCTCATAGCACACTCCTATGACTAGAGAAGACCCTTAGTGAACAAATGTTGATTAGTTCATTGCTCTGAACACTACCAAACAACGGATGCCAGCCACCAATGTTTGATCCCCAGGGCAGTTCTCATCCACCCCTTTCTACAGATGCCGGAGGTGAAATGATTTACTCTAAGACAGTGCAAGGATCAGAAGAGAGTTTGTGTTTCCTGGACTTGTTATGTGACTCCAGGGCATTGTTCTGTTTTTCCATTTGAAATCTCAAAGGCTATTGGGCTGGCAGGAAATTTTCATTCCTGTTATTAAAGGGCTACCTCCTCCAGTTTAGAAGATATGTTGCTTAGGGAAATTGCAGCAGAATATGGCAGTGAAGCCAGAAAGATCAGGGAGTTAGAAGCATTACTATGAGATGGGAGGAAAGAAATGTGCCTAACTAGCCCAGGGGGCATGTTTGATAGTACCTGGGTGTGTCTACAGTATATCTATATAGATATTGGCCTTTCACTTTGTTTCTTACATTTTACTCTTTGAGTTGGTCTGCTGTGTAATCTGTTTCACTGGCAATTCCATTGACCACAACACTTCAATTGAATCACAGCTTGAGTCTTCTTGAAGTTTCCTTCCCTCTGACCTTGATGATTTCTTGCTCATGTTGGGGCTTGAAAAAATGCCTGATGAAATTCAAATCTTTAGCTTCTGTTCCCCTCATCATTTCCTCTGATCTGGGCTATTTTGGGTCAAATGTTTTCATTAAGATAAATGTCCTAAGTTTTATCATATGGTTTCATTCTTTTTCACTTATTGGACTGCAAACTTGCTGAGATCCAATCATTCTAGATTGGCTTGTTCTTTGTGGTATTGTATGGGCATTTTGGTGACAGTCATTTCTCAAAGATGACTTAAAAAATATTTTCCACATTGTTAAAACACCCTGTGATCATTCTTCACTAGAGTCTGTCATACAGAGTGAAGTAAGTCAGAAAGAGAAAAACAAATACCATATGCTAACACATATATATGGAATCTAAAAAAAAACAAAAAGGTTCTAATGAACCTAGGGGCAGGACAGGAATAAAGATGCAGACATAGAGAATGGACTTGAGGACTTCCCAGTATTTATTAAGGTGTTTTCTATTTTTTTTCTTTTTGTTGTGGTTTTTGTTGTTTGGGGAAAAGCCCTGATTCAGGCATCTGAATTCAAGTCCTGGATCTGTTACTAACTCCATTTATGATCTTAAGTGACTTACTTCCTCATTTTGGGCCCCAGTTTCCTCATCTGTAAATGAAGAGTTTGGACTGGAATGATTTGTAGGGCTCATTATTGCTGATATTTTATGACTCTTTAATTTTCATTTAGTATGAAACGATTATTGGGGAAGTAGAAGGCATGTTGGCTGAATTTTCCTTTGTATTTCTAAAGACCAAGCCAGGATGGGAAATATGACTCAGTCATGGGACTTTGGGTTGTAAAAATCCTTCCATCGTGGCAAGTGAAATTAGGGTGAAACATTGGTGAAGATAGCTTGTATTAAACATTCTGAGTTTCTTCCTTGTCTTTGACTTTTGCTTGCATGTGTTTAGCTTAACTCTGCTTTCAAGTGCGTGCATTTTGTGAAAATGGTCCTCCTTTCCTTTTTACACCCGATTCATGTTCTCATCTTCCTTCTCCCTTACTGAATCATCGATTTCTGAATAGTTTGCAATTTTCAACTTAATTAGGTCTTTCCCCTAACTGAAGAACACAGCTGTTCCTTCTCTGATGCTTTGGCAGCTGCCTCTGCCTTTCCCAAAATGTAATGATTAGCTCTTTCTTTCAATTTCTTAGCTGTTCATTAGTTCAGGACTACTAGCCCATCTCCTGGTGATGGAACTCCCAAATCTGATGACCAGAGTTGTTCCCTTTGGTGCCTTTCAATCTTTGGGGGTCTTAATTCACATGAAATGGGGAATTTAGTAATCTTTCAGAGCTCCATTTGCCTCATTATCTCCAGTGATTCTGTTGTTCAGCCTTTTGAGACACTGATTCATCTATGAGGAGAACCTAGGCCAATGTCTCTAATGTGGTTTTGATGGAGAAACAGAGGGTAAGAAAGATCCTAAATATACTTTTCCCCTGAATTAAATGGCTCTCATTTGTCCATTTCACAGATTCTCCACTTCAATTCCTAAGAAACCTTCTTGCCCATTGTTTTTTTTGTTTTACTTTTATGTACACCTGTATTTTAGAAAGAATTGCTGTTTTTCCCTAGGTGCTTTGATGTTATCTGCCCCTCTGGCCTTTAATTTTATGATGACTTACTTCCACTGTTAACTGTTGGGAATTGCACTTATCATAGCTTGCCCTTACATCTAAGATATCAAGTCAGCTTCTCCACTCCACTCCATCTTCCCTCTCATATTATGTTCCCTGTTAATCAACTGAAAGCGTTTTGTATTGTCGGTTTAGTACTGTCGTTCCAAATGTGTGTGGTGCAGCCTGTTTTTGCTTTCCCGCCCCAAGTGCCTCATTCAATTTAATTCCTCATACTTAGCATATTAGGCATCTTGTCAATATTTCCTTTCTGAGGTCTATTTTTTAAATTTGAATGCATTCTGCGTGTGTGGTTTTTTTTTTTTCCCCTTAAGTGATGAGCTCTACTGCAGCAGAGAGTCAGAATTAGCTCTGTGCCTAGGAGGAAAAAAAGCACAGAGGGAAAGAGCATTGCTCACATTCTCAGAAGGAGTATGCGAGGGCGAGCCCTTGGCAAAATTGTGTCTATCGTGCCACTATATCTGTCTTCTCCTTCCCCTCCATTTGGGAACACTGGCATCTAATACTCCCCTTGGGTTTTCTTAGTTTCTGTCACCACTCAGGGCCCTGCATTCTCAGGCTTTGTTTCCTACTTCCCACATATAAACTTATCTGTTTCACGTTCCATTTCCCCAAGGTCCTAATTATTCCAAGGGATCTGCTAAACTCATTGGTCTCTCTTTCCATATAGCATTTGATATCTTAATGTGATGATAATACAAGGGAATAATTAATGGTGGCATTTGGGCCACCAAGGCAGCCTGATGAGGGTGATCTCTTTAACATGGGATCTTTCCCAGCATCCCTTCCTTTATATCCCACCAGTAGTTGGCTACATGTTCTAAGGATAAGGCCAGCTTGGACTCCATCTATCCCAAAGAGTTAGAGCTTCTTGACCTAAACATGTATGGAGTTCTTCCTTTGTGCCAGGTACTCTTTAGCTTGGTTTACATGCATTTTTACTTTTAACCATCCCAACAACCCCAGGAGGTCAGTGGGGTTATTCCTATTTTACAGATAGAAGAAAAAAAACTAAGGCACAGAGAATAATTTTAAGTAATTTCCCGATAGGGCTATTAAGTGGTAGACCTGGGACTTGAACCAGGCAGTCTTGCTCCAGAGCCTACAGTCTACACTCTATGCTACACTGCCTCTGGGAGAGAGGGATGGTGCCTTTTTCAAATGCACACTTCACTGAGAGAAGCTGGCTTCAGGTGTGCTGCAGGGTGATAAGCTTCCCTTTGGCAAGGAGCAGATTAAGTCTTGAGTTGCTCCAGTAGATCTGACTTACATACACCTCATTCTATCTGGAGAGAAGCTTGCCTTTGGACACACTGCTGCATCAGCATGGTTTGCCTTTGCTTTTCTGCAACCCCAAAATTAGCAATGCTAAAAATTTTCTTCACCAGTCCCTATGACTTTAGGTCCTCAGCAGGAATGGTTGTCAAATGCCTAGGACCAAACTTACACTCTATCTGTTCTCTACTTTTGGAGCTGATGGAGCTGTGTGGAGGGTTTTCCTTGGTGTTGGCCAGCAGGAACATGACAAACTCAGGGTGGGAACTCTGTGAAGGGGAGAGCAGACTCACCCATACTCTCAAGGGCCGGAATGGCTAGAAACTGTGCCTCACTAAGGTAGTGCCAGTCTCTCCACTAGAAGTAGTTTTTCAGTGTAGTCACACAGTGAATTGTTTTCTGATGTGAATGATTGTGTTTCCTGTTATTACTGCTTTTCCTACTGGACTGAACTTGTATTGGCTGCTGCTTACTTACTAGCAGACATAAAGCCTCACACCTGTGGGATGCTGCAGGAAGGGGAGTTTTCTTTCCTGGTAGCCGTTACCCCAGTGCTGGGAATTTAATACATGCATTTATTCTTCTTTGGATAAACAGGATTAAATCTAGAACGAAGCAGGCAGCAGTCTTAAGCAGTCTGCATTTTGCATGATTTTCAGGGTCTGCACAGTTCCAGCTGTGTAAACATGATTGAAGAACTTAGGTATTATCTAATAGAGGAGGATTGCAATTTGGGAGAGGCCCACCATGGCTGGGCTGGAGCCAGACATTTTTCTACCCACTCTAGTCCACACCCTGTGAGGTTGGCTTGCTCAGCTCCTAGAGTCAGAAGTGAAGATGGGGCAGCTGGTGTTCATTATATTGTCTTATAGCTTCTTATCAGTTGGAGATAAAAACTAGGCAAAGGTTAGGAAAATCTAAAGACACATCCTCAAATATGTTCCAGTTATGGTGCTAGGAAACAAAGAAATGGAAGATGTTGGACAAAATAAGGAACCCTCAAAGATTAAATATGACAGTGAAAAGAAAATATCTAGTGAAATTGTAGCTGCATTTATATTCAGTTTGATTCTCTCCATGTTCACTGGAAGCAAAGGCAGAAGAATACTGCCTTTGGAAAGGACTGATTTGTTATGATATCTGGACTCAGTTTTATTCCTGAGATTTGTTTAAATAATGACTAGCTCAATAATGCTAAAGACTTTTAATATATGATCACTATTATTGTGAAAGGAACTGTGGTTTCCCCATAGCAAATACAAATATTATGGATTATCCAACTTTTCCATTCCCACCCTCCACCCACAATTATGTACAAAGTTGGCTCTGCTCAGTTCAATAGAGTCTGGGACCTAGTAATTGTTCTATCCCTCTAAAGAGGCACATGGGCATGCATATACCTGAGCCCCAAGGTATGGGCTTTCTGAAGAGATGCCAGGTTTCCATGCCTTGGATTTTCCAGGTTATTCTTGGAGGAGGGTCAATGATAGTTAACACAAGGCAGTTGGCTTTCCTCTGGATATGAATGTCAAGATATGGTCCTGATCAAGGAAGAAAATAAAGCAGCACCCTTTAAATGCACTGGGATGCTGCTGCATTTAGGGATAACTCAGTTAGATTCACTCCTGATACAACTAGCTATTGAAAAACTGTTTTCCTGAGCAGCTCACTTTGAAGTAGTGTCTCTGAGATGGAATATTCTTTTATAGGATGGGAAGCCTCTGGTTTGAGAAGAAAAGATAATTTGATAGAGCATTGAGTTTGAATCATATGGGTAGTGTTCAAGAATAGAAAGGGAAGGAAAATTCAATAAATTAACATTTGATGCAATATTAGGATGTTAGGGAAATAAGAGACCCACTAGAGAGTTCTAGGCTATAACATATACACATGCATTCCTTTGTTCACTAGCTGTGGGAGTCTGAAGAGGCAGAAACAGGCCTCCAGACTAGCAGCAGGGCATATGAGAACCCCTACATCTTCCATCATATTTAACCAGGGATGGGAGGGGTAATCCTGTCAATACTGTGCATGTGGTGCCCTTGGAACTCGAGACTGGGATGCCTATTAGTGTTATGCTGAATGCTGTAATTGTAGCATGCGCAGAGCATCCCATAAAACTTAGCTCCTGGATACTTGTCTGAATCATTAGGTATGAGAATTATGGGTGCCATAATAGCACTGGAATTCCTGAAGCTAAAAAGGAAACACATTTGGCTTGTACTTCATCTACAGTCACTTACACTTAAGCTATTGATAGTTGATTGGGATCTGTAGGCTGCTGGGCTTGGGTCTTGGGACTTCTAAGCATATTTGATGGGTGGAACAGACAGGGAGACTGTAGATTTTGGCAAGCTGTAGTTCCCCTTAGTCAGACTGACTATATCTGACACTAGAGATTCCAATTCACCAAGATGAAGCTTACCACTTCTCTAGGCCTTGGCCGATGGCCCAGTGATACTAACGTGAAGGACAGGAGAGGGCCAGTGTTAAATTAGACTGTGTTTCCAGTGAGCAAATAGTTGAGTGGTTTACTGAATACCCTTCTGATTTTTTTTGGCAGACATAAAATTCACGGCAACTTTTTTAGAATTTGAGGGAATTGTCTTAAAATTTTGTTTTACAATAAATGTTAACCATTCACTCTCCTAATAGGGAAATGTGGGCTCTTTTATAGGGTGTGCAGACTATGTAGTTGTACAGATAATATTCCTCTCCTCAAGTTTTTCTTGTAAGGGGTTCTGGTAACATATCTGGCTAAGGAATTTCCAGACACAGCTGTTTCTAATATTCGGAGGGGCCCCCACAGAACCATCAGGCTTACTCTGAAGGTTCCTTGGTGGGAAGTGGGAAATGTCCCAGGGAACAGGCCTTTTTCATATTGGGGGATTTTCTGTCAGAGATTTGGCCACTGCTGTTATTTCTGATTGCCTCCCTGTAGCTTCCCTGGAGGTGTGAGTTTCTAGGCAGAAAGATTTGATGTGATGAGGAAAGGCTACAAAGCTAAAGGAAGAGAAATGAAGTCTGAGCAGAATGGTAAGAAAGAGGATATTTTGGGCAGGGCAGAGATGTGTTGAATACTGTGGAATGGAGACAAAGGAAATGAGATGAGAAAAGAGGAATGAGAATTAATTCATGAGAGCACTTATTATTTATAGGTGGAAATAAAAGGTCCATTGAACTCCAGGGGAACCTTCCTTTATGCAATGCCTGTGAATATGTTAGAAATTTTGTGAAGGCAATTCCATCTTAAATGCAATGGGGGAACCGACAACCTACCTTGGAATATTCTATCTGGTGCATAATCAATCTACTCTTTCCCTGCCTTGGACAGTCTTTGGGGTGTGGTCAGAAGAAAGTAAATAGAACGGATAAAAGATTTCCTCTCAGGACAGTTCAAGAGCTTCTTTAAACAAAGGCGAGATGTCAACGTCCCCTTTTACTCTCCAAACAACCTTTCTGAGAACCATCTTGGCAATTCTTTGGCTTCCGCACAGTTCCTAAGTAATTTCTGAAACACTTGGGTACCCTGATTAGTGTTACTTTTGAAAATAAAACTTGGTTTGTGTTTTAAAAAAAATCATCTGGACAGTCTGTGTCTAGTTGGGTGGTGCAGAAGAAAGGCGAGCTCTTGTATCAATCTTTATTCCCTCTGTAAACACAGATGACCAGAAGGGAAGGCTGTTATTAATGGTAATGCAGACCAGAAAAACGGCTATTATTTTCAGTCTGTTGAACAGTACAAAAATGCTTCTCAAGCACTGTGTTCACATGTTTCTTTTTATTAGCCGTCACACAAGGAATTAGACTCATTTCAAACCGTTCGTTTTCCCACTCTTGTCTCCGTAAAATCATTACTCATGAGTGGTTTCTTTGTTGAAATACCGCTGACCTCCCATATTGGAATGGATAACAGGGTGTTAAACATATAAACCTTTCAGTTTGCATAAACTCTGGAAGAAGGGGGACAAAGATTCCTCAGGAGAATAAAACCATGTGTCAATGTCTTTGTTACTGTCCTATAAGTATCTCATCCAGGAAGCTATGTCAGCATTACAATTCTGTGTTGTGTGTATATGTGTGTGTGATTAGTAACAGCAGAGAGCTCATTGATTGCCAGCAGGAAGTTTTAAAATATAATTCTGCATCTGCCCCGTTCTTTTCTCCTTTCCAACCCTTTTCTAAACCCTGCCCCCAATCCAGGACCATTAGGGTAGTTAAAAGAATTGTGTCACGTCTTCATATGTGAGCAGATGATGATCCTTAGCTCTTCAGCTAGTCACCGTTTGCATTTTGCCAAAGCTGATTATTTTATCTGCAGTTTTAATAACAAGCTAGATTATTTGCTGTTCACTAACTGAGGGAAGCAAAGAAAAAAAGATTGCAAAGTGGAATTAAGGGGATAAGAAAGCTCTAGGGCCAAAGAAGTCTTTTTCTTTAATTATTTCAATTTACTCTTAGAATATTTTTATGCTAGAGTCCAACATCTTATATTAAACAAGTCTACACCCTCCTTCTCTATAACTGCCAAATTGGAATCTCAGAGAATAGAAATCATGCAGGCTTGGCTGAAGCATCAAATTCGCTACTCCCAGTGCTGTCTTGTTTTCTGAACATAGAACTAGACTCCTCAGGGCTTCTTAAGCCACAGCATGGCATTCCTTCATTAGCCCCATGTTTCACAGACCCAGTCATGAAAGATTGGCATATTAACCAACAAGGGGCAAATGCAATAAAATTGGAGTTCAGAAGAGGCAACGTTTTGGAAAAACAGATTATTCCAAGGGTGTAAAGATACATGATCTGTACAAAATGGACAAAGCATTTAAATTTACCAGACTGGTTTTTAGTAATCTTTTGATTTGTTCCATTTGATTTTTTCCAGCTTTATTGAGATATGATTGATATATAATGCTCCATTGTTTTAACTTGTGAATGGAGATGAGTATTCAGGATGATGAGGACTGATAGGGGTGCTGGTGAGTGTGTGTGTGTCCGTGATAGTTTTTTTTATGGCCATAATTTAGGATTAATATGCATCAGCTCTTACACAGATTTTTCTAGAGCCATGTCAGGATGTCTGAACTCAGGTCATCTCAACCGAAAAGCTTCTGCTACTTCTGTATTCAGAGTTCAAGCCAACTCAGAGAAAGCCCTCACAGCTGTGGCCCAAAGAGTTTCTAAGACTTCCTCAATGCTTCAGATGGAGCAGCCATTCTTTCTTTCCAAGTAGAGTTGGACAAGCTGAAGGTCAGGCGGTCATACTGGAACCACCATGTGCTAAAGGTGTAAAGGATTTTTTTCTTCCTAAAATGAGCAGCAGGACTAGCGTCTCATGCTTTCAAATGATCAAGCTTCCTCAAAGAAGCTGACCTCCCATATTGGCTTTGCTTCTGAATTTGTCTAATTGCTTTTGAGGCAACACCCTGAAAAATACAGCTTGTTTTCTCCTACTAGTATGATTAAGTGGACAACTGGAAAAAGAATAATTCTAAGTAATTCTAAGGAAAAGAGCAAAAGAATAAAATTAAGCATTGTCCGTGAAAGATGGATAATGACAAGTAAACATAGAAGGTGGCGTTTGATCCCTTCAATTTTGGTATTCATTATTCATAGTTATGATTCATAAATTCCAGCACAAATGTTAGGCCTGCACCTCAGTGACATATTTGCATTTATTTTAAGTTGATTTCTACCTGGTTTTGCAAACAAGGATTTAATGATTATGGTTATTTCTCACTCTCCCTCTGCTGCAATTTTGTCTTTTTCATATACTGGCTTCTATCCCTTTCACACTATCTCCATCATCCATCTCACTCACCCGTCCAAGATTCATTATCTCTCTCTGCCTCTCTCTCTCTCTCTAATGTTTTAGGAAAAAAGATTTCTAACATGGAAAAGTGATATTTGAATAGATTCCCCTAAGGCAATCAATTTACTTTTAATTTGTCTGGAACGAAGCTTTTCTTTGTTGCTATGTGGAAGGATTGAAACTGCTGTAAAATTTATTAACTTCCAGGAAGATATTTGAAATGAATATTTTTTAATGATTGTGCTGTTTGCTGTACCCAGAAGCAGTGTCATTGCAATTACAGTATTCCAGATGGTTGCTGAAGTTATGCTGAAATATCAAGATAATGCTAGACTTTTCTATGAGGCTTTTGTTGGTAATGAATAGTCCAACCTAAGGTAGTTAATAGATATTAATCCCTCCGACACTCATTTGCTTCCAGTGACTATTTCTAGTGATTCTTACCTATCTGATGACATGCCACACACTATCTTTTTGAATCATTGCAAGAAACAGTGATTGGTTTACTGAACACTTTATTTTTCAAATGGGAAGTAAGTGATTGGAGAATTACTAATGTTGTTTCTTAGCCTCCCCACCCAGTAACAAGAACATTTTGGCAGTCGAGAATCTTTAAAGAATTTAGAAGTTACAGCTGCAACATTTTTCATTGACTCATGTATGGCATTGCCTGTTCCACAAAACTGAATGTCCTGGGACTTGACTGAAGGAAGTGTCAGTTCCTGTTAAGAAGAACACCAGCTGCTGGGCGCCTTTTTTTCCCCACCAACATTAAATTTTCACTCAAAAAGGGAAGGTTTTTTTCTTGGCTAACGTGCCCTGCCCCCCTGCTTTCCATACCAGCCTTATTTGTGACATCCTCACTACGTATTATGTCCAATACCCAGAAACTTATGACCAGCATAAAAGTGGCTTTTTTTCTCATGCTAATGATGTGTCAGCAATTTCCTTAGTTTCAAGGAAAGAGTGAAACTAAGTTGGCAATAACATTAAGTTCAGTGCTACTTGCAAGCATCATCTAAAGCCTTTGTCTTCACAGCGGTACAACTACCTGTAGAATGTGTGAAACGGTCTGTCTGTTTTTCATCTACACAAAATTAAACAGCTGGTTCGAACTCTTCACAGAACTGATGAGGTGTTGTAGGTGTCCAATGGATGTAGGCTAAAGGACTTAATTCTGTGGACATTGTAGAATGAAACTCTCTTTTCTCAGAGTTGCAGTATCTCAATGTTCCTCCTTTGGGGGAATAGTTCAGTGGCCTTCTGTGACACCTCATAGTTTAGTTGTAAAGCTTTTTCAAATGGTTTCGAAGCACCTCTATGAAGTCCAGAACTTTGTCAGGTAATTTGCTCCACATAGAAGCCAAAATACAAAGATTCTAGTCTAGCCAATCTCTGCTTATCTCAGTCACTGTCAGTGCCTCTTATTTATCAGTCTCAATTTTCCAGGCAACCCCAGCTTCATTTCTTTACTCCCCATGCATCAGCACAAATGATTTATACTTATAAACATCTTGAAATCTCTTCTTTATGGATTGAATTGAATTGAGCCCCAGTACAAAAATGAAAACTCCAGGAACTATTGTGATTGCCCAAATTGCAACTTAGATTGTATGACTGTACACGCTATACTCTCATCTATCATAAATATTAAATTCTCAACCACTTATACTTTAATATGTTTTAACTTTATCTTTTCGACCAACTCAGCACTGAAGATTCCATTGAAAATAATTCAACTGCTTTGCATTCTGGAAGGGGCATCTTTTTTTTTTTCGGTACGCGGGCCTCTCACTGTTGTGGCCTCTCCCGTTGCAGAGCACAGGCTCCGGACGCACAGGCTCAGCGGCCATGGCTCACGGGCCCAGCCGCTCCGCGGCATGTGGGATCCTCCAGGACCGGCACACGAACCTGTGTCCCCTGCATCGGCAGGCGGACTCTCAACCACTGCGCCACCAGGGAAGCCCAGGAAGAGGCATCTTTTTAATCTATTTTCATGTTGCACCAGGAGTAAGTGAATTTCACGTGCATAGACCGTGAATGAGGGGAGAGACCTTTGTGCCATTTGGCATCACAGAGGCCCAATATCGGGTGGCACTTGCTAACTGATGCTGATCTGTCAAATTGTCTAGGACAAGGTTGGGATTCATCAGTCTTTTCAGCCATCCTCTTTATTGCAAGCTAAAGCTAAACTTCACAGAATTCTTGCTGTTTAACTAGTTAGCCATCCTGAAAATGCCAACCTATGCTGATCAAGGCTGACTTTTCTCTCTCTCTGTCTCCTCTCTTTTGGCAACATACCTTTGGCAGTCTCAGGAACGCTGTTCCTATATCCTATCCCCCACCTTGCCTTTCCTGAGGTATCTCTGCCTCCAGACATTTCTAGGCTTTCTTACCCCCATCAAACTCTCCTCTCCTGGTACCCTTTACCCAGGGCTTTGCTCTATGACCAAAGGAAATCTGTTGATATCAGTTTGATAGTGGATCCTCTTATTTTAACAGGGACTTTTAATACCTGTATCCAGATGAATGAAAAATGTGGGAATTTCTCTCCACGTTACAAGTGTTGGTTTTTGTATACTTCTTCTTTGGCATCTGTCACATAAGCGTTTTGAATGCCAATCACAGTTTTTGGTCCTACCCCTTCTGCATGTTGTCTGCCTGGCCATAGTGCTGTAGGTAGGGCTGCTAACTAGCAGGATGTTAAGGAACAGGAGAACAGAAAGAAGGAGAAACCAAAATGGCAGAAGATGCTGCAAGAAACAGAAGAAGAGAATGAGAGACAAGGAGCTGTTTGTAGTGTACATAATTTGTGATTTACTTCTTGTCACACTGGAATGGGTGTAGAATAGCCTGGTGTCATTGGTTCACGACTCTCTAGAAATGTCCCAGCCTTCACTGGTGCGCTCTTGAATATTTTACAAATGGAACTCCATCTTTACTTGCTGAAACTTTGGGTCCTTTAGGAAGTGAGTGTAAATTCCTCCCAGAATTACAGCTGGAAGAGGGGAAGGCTTTGGGAAGTTGTGATTTTACAAAGTCCTGAGCCCTTATTGAATTTTTGCTAGATGCTCAAATGGTATCTAAATACCCAAAAGAAGCTTAGCTCTTAATATGTCAATCAGATCAAAACTAAGATGGAATATCTGAAGCCTAGATAGTGCTTCCTGCTCTCTTTCCTTTCTTCCCTCTTCCTTCCCTCCCTCCCTTTTCCACTGAGCCCATTGCTACTCGTTTGCATTGTTAAGTTACAGATAACGGATGGATGTTCTTTCTCCTGACTCTTTGCAGGCCTTAAAATGCTTTTAAGAATTATTTCCAGGATAATTCTTTCCTTTGGTAATTCCCAGGCATATTTGACTTGAGAAGTAGTCTCTTGATGGGTATTTAAATTAGTTTTGCCAGGAAGAGTCAGCATCTGCGGTGGGTATTTGGACAACAGATTAATTTCATAAAACAGACGCTTCTGCTTATCGTGTTGTTAACTTATGAGTACAGGCCCCATTAACTATTGTTAGAATTAAAAACTCCAAGGTACATGGCAAATGTATTTTCGACTGGACATCAGAGCATAATAGATCTCTTTAAGATCTGTATATAGTGTGCAGGAAACCACTCAGAGGCCAAGATGACGTTTGACTTCAATGTTTCTCAAGTGTTCATTTACTTTATTGCCTTCAGCAAAGCTACATAGTTTTCTTTGCAGGTTTCCTTAGTGTTTCTACTAAATAGAATATACTAGTTATTTCCACTTTTAGGAGTTGTATTAGTGGCACAGTATCTGGTGTGTTGACCAAGATTCTTTGTTCTGTTGCCATCACTTTTTTGGGTACCTTTTTCATTCAGTTAAATTAAACTGTTATTGAGTACCTGCTTTCTGCTGGGCCCTTTGCTAGGTTCTGTGGACATGGGAGGGAACAAAACAGATATAATCTTTGCTCATTTAGAGTTTACAAGCTGGCATTGAATATAGATATTAAACAAGTAACTACAAGTATGATGAGTGCTATATAGGAGGTGGTATGGGACCTACCTTAATCTAAGGAATCAGGCAAGGATTCCCTGAGGAAGTTACATTTAAGTTGAGACTTTAGGGATAATGTATCAGATATGAATAGTGTTAAACTGCTGGTAATAAACATCCCCTTCCCTCACTAAGGAAAATAAATCACTGAATGAAATAAGAGAGAAGCTTAGTTTTCCTCTTATTTAAAAAAAGTTCATGTCTAGTGAGGTAGGTTTACAATATCTTCAGTATCCCAAAGTCCTTATATTTTTTTACTCTGCTATTCATAGGCACATGGCTTCCATCCTCAGAGTTGCCTCATGGTAGTAAGATGGATGCTGTGGCTCCATCTATTATGTCTCCATTCCAGACAGGACAAAGCAGGGAGAAATAAGGACAAAGGTCCCCCAGTTAAGTCAGCTCACCTCTTTTAAGGAGATTTCTTGACATCCTACCTCCATAACATTGACCCACTCTTAATTACATGGCCACTCCTATCTATAAAGACTAGAAAATGTAGTTTTTTAGCTGGCACATTGCCAGTCCTAACAGAAGTGGGGTTCTGTTTCTAAATGATTCACTTTGTTATAAAGCAGAAACTAATACACCATTGTAAAGCAATTATATTCCAATAAAGATGTTAAAAAATAGATATGGATGTTTGGTAGGCAGTTTGTTTTTTCTGCTTCAGATGAGTAGGAGTTAGCTAAGTCAAGAGGGGACACTTCTCGACAGTTATGTTTTATTGATTAGGTGCATGTGATCAATTTTAACAGCATTTAACCTCTTCATAATCTTTGCCACAATCCCTTCTATTTTATCTTACAAAAAATGGCCCCACTTTGGTCTTAGATTATTTTGTTTATGGGATGACGCAGGGTAAGCTAAGTGGATATATATGAGTACAATCCAGGAAGCTTTTCTGATTTACACATCACTTGCATCTAAGTTATGTTACTGCTGCTACTTAGATGTAGCTAACTACTTGAGCTCTCAGGAACTGGAACTCATTTTAACTTTCCCTTTCTGCCTCATTGATTGCAGATCACTTCTGAGGAGGTAACACATTGCTCTTGTAATTCTTACCTTGAACTATTTTAGTGTTGGAGTTTTGTCTCTGATCATTGGGATCTTTGAGTTAATACACCAAACTCTGAATCATGGTAAAGAACTGCCAGCATTATTGAACACATCCATTGTGGCTGAACATCTATACAAACCCAACAGAGCCTCTCAACCCTTCTATTATACCAAGACTTTGAAAGTTTTAGCAAAGCCTGAGATGGTGTTTTCATCATTTTCTTTTTTTACTTTGGTTGGGACCTTGGGTAGGCTCTTTCTAGTGTGTGGAAACATATTGTTTGCCCACATCTGAAGAGACAGCAGTTTCACGTCCTGAGGAGGGTAGTAATTGCTGCAAAAAGTTTTGCTATTATCTGCACAAAGTAACATATTCTGTTCTTTTTCTATTTGAATTACTTCCTTATCCATCATGACTTAGGCGTTGCAGCCTCTTATGCCTCCCATGTTCTCATAAGACTGATGCATTAAGATTTATTTAATTTTTCTTTTGGCCAGAGGTTTTGGGAGTCTCTTACAAAAGTCCCTAATGACAGATTGTGACCAAAAATATATTTATTACTACCTAGATTGAAGAAGCTTTATTTTTTCTCTATATTTTATTTATTTTTTTGTCTAAAATAATCTGATCTGTTTTGAACTAAGGAGTTCCATGGCCTCAAGATTTGTGTCCTCTTCCAAACTCATGCACTCTCTTCATTTATTTATTTATTTATTTATTTATTTATTTATTTGCAAATCCTAGGAACAAGTTCAGAAGCAGGGAAAACCAATTTGCAAATTCATCTTTCACCCGTAATCATGTGTGTATTTGAATTAAAGACACCTGCTTTTATTCATCTGTACATGTTAGTGTGTTTAAATTTCCACAACTTTGTGTGGATTTTAGTCTTAACATTTTGCTTTGCCTAGTCTCAGGGTAATGCTTTCAGAGAAAGATGTAGCAAGGTATAGAGTCACAGATAGGCTCATAAGAGGAATCTTAGCCGGGAATTAGTGAATTGTTAGCTTACCTCTATTTCAGCTGGAGCCAGAATCTTGACAGTTAATTTGTGACAGTACAAAATGATTCCTGTCTAGTCGCATAGCTCCATCCCCAGCCACAGAACTACATGATGGCAGGCACATAATCTCTAACAGTTCTAGGCAATTCCACAAGTCGTCTCTACTTTTTTACATCTGGTTTGTCATCATTGCTATTCTTAAGGGACTTTGTGTTGTGACTTTCTAACATTTGTTTTTTTTTTAACATCTTTATTGGAGTATAATTGCTTTACAGTGTTGTGTTAGTTTCTGCTGTATAACAAAGTGAATCAGCTTTATGTACACATATATCCCCATATACCCTCCCCCTTGAACCTCCCTCCCACCCTCCCTATCCCACCCCTCTAGGTGGTCACAAAGCACCGAGCTGATCTCCCTGTGCTATGCAGCTGCTTCCCACTAGCTATCTATTTTACATTTGGTAGTGTATATATGTCGATGTCACTCTCTCACTTCGGCCCAGCTTACCCTTCCCCCTCCCCGTATCCTCAAGTCCATTCTCTACATCTGCATCTTTATTCCCGTCCTGCCCCTAGGTTCTTCAGAATCATTTTTTGTTTTTAGATTCATATATATGTGTTAGCATACGGTATTTGTTTTTCTCTTTTTGACTTACTTCACTCTGTATGACAGACTCTAGGTCCATCCACCTCACTACGAATAACTCAATTTTGTTTCTTTTTATGGCTGAGTAATATTCCATTGTATATATGTGCCACATCTTCTTTATCCATTCATCCGATGTGGACACTTAGGTTGTTTCCATCTCCTGGTTATTGTAAATAGAGCAGCACTGAACATTGGGGTACATGACTCTTTTTGAATTATAGTATTCTCAGGGTATATGCCCAGTCGTGGGATTGCTGGATAGTATGCTAGTTCTATTTTTAGATTTTTAAGGAACATCCACACTGTTCTCCATAGTGGCTGTATCAATTTATATTCCCACCAACAGTGCAAGAGGGTTCCCTTTTCTCCACACCGTCTCCAGCATTTATTGTTTGTACATTTTTTCATGATGGCCATTCTGACTTGTGTAAGGTGATACCTCATTGTAGTTTTGATTTGCATTTCTCTAATGATTAATGATGTTGAGCATCCTTTCATGTGTTTGTTGGCAATCTATCTTCTTTGGAGAAATGTCAATTTAGGTCTTCTGCCCATTTTTGGATTGGGTTGTTTGTTTTTCTGATATTGAGCTGCATGAGCTGCTTGTATATTTTGGAGATTAATCCTTTGTCAGTTGCTTCGTTGGCAAATATTTTCTCCCATTCTGAGGGTTGTCTTTTGGTCTTGTTTATGGTTTCCTTTGTTGTACAAAAGTTTTGAAGTTTCATTAGGTCCCATTTGTTTATATTTGTTTTTATTTCCCTTTCTCTAGGAGGTGGGTCAAGAAGTATCTTGCTGTGATTTATGTCATAGAGTGTTCTGCCTATGTTTTCCTCTAAGAGATTTATAGTGTCTGGCCTTATATTTAGGACTTTAATCCATTTTGAGTTTATTTTTGTATATGGTGTTAGGGAGTGTTCTAATTTCATTCTTTTACATGTAGCTGTCCAGTTTTCCCAGCACCACTTATTGAAGAGGCTGTCTTTGCTCCATTGTATATTCTTGTCTCCTTTATCAAAAATAAGGTGACCATATGTGTGTGGGTTTACCTCTGGGCTTTCTATGCTATTCCATTGATCAATATTTCTGTTTTTTGTGCCAGTACCATACTGCCTTGATTACTGTAGCTTTGCAGTATAGTCTGAAGTCAGGGAGCCTGATTCCTCCAGCTCCGTTTTTTATTCTCAAGATTGCTTTGGCTATTCAGGTCTTTTGTGTTCCATACAATTGTGAAATGTTTTGTTCTACTTCTGTGAAAAATGCCGTTGGTAGTTCGGTAGCAATTGCATTGAATCTATAGATTGCTTTGGGTAGTATAGTCATTTTCACAATGTTGATTCTTCCAATCCAAGAACATGGTATATCTCTCCATCTGTTTGCATCATCTTTAATTTCTTTCATCAGTGTCTTTTTTTAACATCTTTATTAGAGTATAATTGCTTTACAATGGTGTGTTAGTTTCTGCTTTATAGCAAAGTGAATCAGTTATACATATACATATATCCCGATATCTCTTCCCTCTTGTGTCTCCCTCCCTCCCACCCTCCCTATCTCACCTCTCTAGGTGGTCACAAAGCACCAAGCTGATCTCCCTGTGCTATGCGGCTGCTTCCCACTAGCTATCTATTTATGTTTGGTAGTGTATATATGTCCATGCCACTCTCTCACTTCGTCCTAGCTTACCCTTCCCCCTCCCAATATCCTCAAGACCATTCTCTAGTAGCTCTGCATCTTTACTCCTGTCCTGCACCTAGGTTCTTCCTGACCTTTTTTTTCTTTTTTTTTTTTTAGATTCCATATATATGTGTTAGCATATGATATTTTCTTTTCTCTTTCTGACTTACTTCACTCTGTATGACAGACTCTAGGTCCATCCACCTCACTACAAATAACTCAATTTCATTTCCTTTTATGGCTGAGTAATATTCCATTGTATATATGTGCCCCATCTTCTTTATCCATTCATCTGTTGATGGACACTTAGGTTGCTTCCATGACCTGGCTATTGTAAATAGAGCTGCAATGAACATTGTGGTACATGACTCTTTTTGAATTATGGTTTTCTCAGGGTATATGTCCAGTAGTGGGTTTGCTGGGTCGTATGGTAGTTCTATTTTTAGTTTTTTTTAAGGAAACTCCATACTGTTCTCTATAGTGGCTATATCAATTTACATTCCTACCAACAGTGCAAGAGAGTTCACTTTTCTCCACATCCTTTCCAGCATTTATTGTTTGTAGACTTTTTGATGATGGCCATTCTAAGTGCTGTGAGATGATATCTCACTGTAGTTTTGATTTGCATTTCTCTAATGATTAATGATGTTGAGCACTCTTTCATGTGTTTGTTGGCAATCTGTGTATCTTCTTTGGAGAAATGTCTATTTAGGTCTTCTGCCCATGTTTGGATTGGGTTTTTTGTTTTTTTGATATTTAGCTGCATGAGCTGCTTGTCAGTTTTAGATATTAATCCTTTGTCAGTTGCTTCATTTGCAAATATTTTCTCCCATTCTGAGGGTTGTCTTTTGGTCTTGTTTATGGTTTCCTTTGCTGTGCAAAAGCTTTTAGGTTTCATTAGGTCCCATTTGTTTATTTTTGTTTTTATTTCCATTTCTCTAGGAGGTGGATCAAAAAGGATCTTGCTGTGATTTATGTCATAGAGTGTTCTGCCTATGTTTTCCTCTAAGAGTTAGACAGTGTCTGGCCTTAAATTCAGGTCTTTAATCCATTTTGAGTTTCTCTTTGTGTGTTGTTTTAGGAAGTGTTCTAATTTCATTCTTTTACATTTAGCTGTCCAGTTTTCCCAGAAACACTTATTGAAGAGGCTGTCTTTTATCCATTGTATATTCCCGCCTCCTTTATCAAAGATAAGGTGACCATATGTGTATGGGTTTATCTCTGGGCTTTCTATCCTGTTCCATTGATCTATATTTCTGTTTCTGTGCCAGTATCATACTGTCTTGATTACTGTAGCTTTGAAGCATAGTCTGAAATCAGGGAGACTGATACCTCCGGCTCCATTTTTCTTTCTCAAGATTTCTTTGGATATTCAGGGTCTTTTTTGTTTCCATACAAATTGTGAGATTTTTTGCTCTAGTTCTGTGAAAAGTGCCAGTGGTAGTTTGATAGGGATTGCTCTGAATCTGTAGATTGCTTTGGGTAGTAGAGTCATTTTCACATTGTTGATTCTTCCAATCCAATAACATGGTATATCTCTCCATCTATTTGTATCATCTTTAATTTCTTTCATCAATGTCTCATAATTTTCTGCATACAGGTCTTTTGTCACCTTAGGTAGGTTTTTTCCTAGATATTTTATTCTTTTTCTTGCAGTGGTAAATAGGAGTGTTTTCTTAACTTCACTTTCAGAGTTCTCAACATTAGTGTATAGGAATGCAAGAGATTTCTGTGCATTAATTTTGTATCCTGCTACTTTATGAAATTCATTGATTAGCTCTAGTAGTTTTCTGGTAGCATCTTTAGGATTCTATGTATAGTATCATGTCATCTGCAACCAGTGACAGCTTTACTTCTTTTCTGATTTGGGTTCCTTTTCGTTCTTTTTCTTCTCTGATTCCTGTGGCTAAAACTTCCAAAACAGTGTTGAATAATAGTGGTAAGAGTGGGCAAACTTGTCTTGTTTCTGATCTTCGTGGCAATGGTTTCAGTTTTTCAACATTGAGGACGATTTTGGCTGTGGGTTTGTCATATATGGCCTTTATTATGTTGAAGAAAGTTCCCTCTATGCCTACTTTCTGGTGTTTTTTTTTTTTTTATCATAAATGGGTGTTGAATTTTGTCGAAAGCTCTCTGTGCATTTTTGAGATGACCATGTGGTTTCTCCTTCAATTTGTTGATATGGTGTATCACATTGATTGATTTTCATATATTGAAGAATCATTGCATTCCTGGGATATACCCCACTTGATCATGGTGTATGATCCTTTTCATGTGTTGTTGGATTTCCTTTGCTAGTATTTTGTTGAGGAGTTTTGCTTCTATGTTCATACGTGATATTGGCCTGTACTTTTCTTTCTTTGTGACATCTTTTTCTGGTTTTAGTATCAGGGTGATGTTGGCCTCATAGAATGAGTTTGGGAGTGTTCCTCCCTCTGCTATGTTTTGGAGGAGTTTGAGAAGGATAGGTGTTAGGTTTTCTCTAAATGTTTTGTAGAATTTTCCTGTGAAGCCATCTGGTCCTGGGCTTTTGTTTGTTTGAAGGTTTTTAATCACAGTTTCAAATTTAGTGCTTGTGATTGTTCTGTTTATATTTTCTATTTCTTACTGGTTCAGACTCATAAGTTTGTGATTTTCTAAGAATGTGTCCATTTCTTCCAGGTTGTCCATTTTATTGGCATAGAGTTGCTTGTAGTAATCTCTCATGATCCTTTGTATTTCTGCAGTGTTAGTTGTTACTTCTTTTTCATTTTTAATTCTACTGATTTGAGTCTTCTCCCTTTTTTTCTTGATGAGTCTGGCTAATGGCTTATCAATTTTGTTTATCTTCTCAAAGGATCAGCGTTTATCTTTACTGAACTTTGCTATCATTTCCTTCATTTCTTTTTCATTTATTTCTGATCTGATCTTTATGATTTCTTTCCTTCTGCTAACTTTGGGGGTTTTTTTGTTCTTCTTTCTCTAATTGCTTTAGGTGTAATGTTAGGTTGTTTATTTGTGATGTTTCTTGTTTCTTGAGGTAGGATTGTATTGTTATAAACTTCCCTCTTAGAACTGCTTTTGCTGCATCCCATGAGTTTTGGATTGTCGTGTTTTCATTGTCATTTATTTCTACGTATTTTATGATTTCCTCTTTGACTTCTTTAGTGATCTCTTGGTTATTAAGTAGTGAATTGTTTAGCCTCCATGTGTTTGTATTTCTTACAGATTTTTTCCTGTAATTGATATCTAGTCTCATAGCGTTGTGTTCGGAAAAGATACTTGATACAATTTCAATTTTCTTAAATTTACCAAGGCTTGATTTGTGACCCAAGATATGAACTATCCTGGAGAGTGTTCCATTAACACTTGAGAATAGAGTGTATTCTGTTGTTTTTGAATGGAGTGTCCTATAAATATCAATAAAGTCCATCTTGTTTAATGTGTCATTTAAAGCTTGTATTTCGTTTTTTATTTTCATTTTGGATGATCTGTCCATTGGTGAATGTGGGGTGTTATAGTCCCCTACTGTGATTGTGTTACTGTCGATTTCCCGTTTTATGGCTGTTAGCATTTGCCTTATGTATTGAGGTGCTCCCTTGTTGGGTGCATAAATACTTACAATTCGTATATCTTCTTCTTGGATTGATCCCTTGATCATATGTATTGTCCTTCTTTGTTTCTTGTAATAGTCTTTATTTTAAAGTCTATTTTTTCTGATATGAGAATTGCTACTCCTGCTTGCTTTTGATTTCCATTTGCATGGAATATCTTTTTCCATCCCCTCACTTTCAGTCTGTATGTGTCCCTAGGTCTGAAGTGGTTCTCTTGTAGATAGCATATATATGGGTCTTGTTTTTGTATCAAATGTTGGTGTGTTTAATATTGTCCCAGAGGTCTCTGAAACTGTCCTCAATTCTTTTCATTCTTTTTTCTTTATTCTGCTCTGTGGTAGTTATTTCCACTATTTTATCTTCCAGGTCTCTTATCTGTTCTTCTGGCTCAGTTATTCTGCTATTGATTCTTTCTAGAGAATTTTAAATTTCATTTATTTTGTTGTTCATCATTCTTTGCTTGCTCTTTCATTCTTCTAGGTCCTTGTTAAATGTTTCTTGTATTTTATCCATTGTATTTCCAAGATTTTGAATCATCTGTACTATCATTCCTCTGAATTCTTTTTCAGGTAAACTGCCTGTTTCCTCTTCATTTCCTTGGTCTGTTGGGTTTTTAGCTTGCTCCATCATCTGCTGTGAATTTCTCTGTCTTCTCTTTTTGCTTAACTTACTGTGTTTGTGGTTTCCTTTTCACAGGCTTCAGGTTCATAGTTCCTGTTGTTTTTGCTGTCTGCCCACAGTGGGTAAGCTTGGTTCATTGGGCTGTGTAGGCTTCCTGACAGAGGGAACTGGTGCCTGTGTTCTGGTGGATGAGGCTGGATCTTGTCTTTCTGCTGGGCAGGACCATGTCTGGTGTTGCGTTTTGGGGTGTCTGTGACCTTATGACTTTAGGCAGCCTCTTTGCTTATGGGTGGGGTTGTGTTCCTGTCTTGCTAGTTTTTTGGCATAGTGTGTGCAGCACTGTAGCTTGCTGGTCGTTGATTAGAGCTGGGTCATAAAGTTGAGATGGAGATCTCTGGGAGAGCTTTCGCCATTTGATATTCCATGGGCCTGGGAGGTCTCTGGTGGAGCAATGTCTTGAGCTCGGCTCTTCCATCTTAGAGGCTCAGGCCTGACAGCCAGCTGGAGCAACAAGACCTTGTCAGCCACATGACTCAGAAGAAAAGGGAGAAAAAGGAAGAAAGAAAGAAAGATAGAAAGAAAGAGAGAGAGAGAGAGAAAGAAGGAAAGAAAGAAAATGCAATAAAGTTATTATAATAAAAAATTAAATTAAAAATTTTTAAAAAGTAATTAAAAAAGAAAGAAAGAAAGAAGAGCGCAACCAAGCCAATAAACAATTCCACCCATGATAACAAGTGCTAAAAACTATACTAAAAAAAAATCCAAAACAAAACAAACCCAACCAACAAAATCTGGACAGAAATAACCCTAGGGCAAATGGTAAAAGCAAAGCTATACAGACAAATTCACACCAGGAAGCATACACATAAACACCCACAAAAAGAGGAAAAGGAAAACATACACACACACACACACACACACACACACACACACACACACACACACACACATATATCAAAAAAAAGGAAGAGAGCAACCAAATCAATAAACAAATCTACCAATGATAATAAGCTCTAAATACTAAACTAAGATAAACATAAAACCAGATACAAATTAGATGCAGAATGCAAAACCCTAGTTTACAGTTGTTCCCAAAGTCCACCACATCAATTTTGGGATGATTTGTTGTCTCTTCAGGTATTCCACAGATGCAGGGTACATCAAGTTGATTGTGGGGATTTAATCCACTGCTCCTGAGGCTGCTGGGAGAAATTTCCCTTTCTCTTCTTTGTTCGCACAGCTCCTGGGGTTCAGCTTTGGATTTGGCCCCACCTCTGCATGTAGGTCACCTGAGGGCGTCTGTTCTTTGCCCAGACAGGACGGGGTTAAAGGAGCATCTGATTAGGGGGCTCTGGCTCACTGAGGCCAGGGGGGAGGGAGGGGTATGGAATGTGGGGCGTACCTGTGTTGGCAGAGGCCGGCATGACATTGCACCAGCCTGAGGCGCGCCGTGTGTTCTCCCGAGGAAGTTGTCCCTGTATCACGGGACCCTGGCGGTGGCAGGCTGCACAGCCTCCTGGGAAGGGAGGTGTGGATAGTGGTCTGTGCTTGTACACAGGTTTCTTGGTGGTTGCAACAGCAGCCTTAGCATCTCATGCCCGTCTCTGGTGTCCGCACTGTTAGCTGCGGCTCTCGCCTGCCTCTGGAGCTCATTTAGGTGGTGCTCTGAATCCCCTCTCCTCGCACACCCTGAAACAATGGTCTCTTGCTTCTTAGTCAGGTCCAGACTTTTCCCCAGACTCCCTCCCGGCTAGCTGTGGTGCTCTAGCCTCCTTCAGGCTGTGTTCACACAGCCAACCCCGGTCATCTCCCTGGGATCTGACCTCTGAAACCTGAGCCTCAGCTTGCAGCCCCCACCTTCCCCAGCGGGTGAACAGACAACCTGCTCAGGCTGATGAGTGCTGGTGGGCACGGATCCTCTGTGTGGGAATCTGCCCACCCCCCTGTCTCCCTCCCACTGGTGCAGGTCCCATCCCTATTCTATTGTCTCTGTTTTTCCTTTTTTTTTTTTTTTTTTCCTTTTTTGCAGTACGTTGGCCTCTCACTGTTGTGGCCTCTCCCGTTGCGGAGCACAGGCTCCGGACGTGCAGGCTCAGCGGCCATGGCTCACAGGCCCAGCCGCTCTGCGGCATGTGGGATCTTCCCAGACCGGGGCACGAACCTATGTACCCTGCATCGGCAGGCGGACTCCCAATCACTGCGCCACCAGGGAAGCCCTGTTTTTCCTTTTCTCTTTTGCCCTACCCAGGTACGTGGGGAGTTTCTTGCATTTTGGGAAGTCTGAGGTCTTCTGCCAGCATTTAGTAGGTGTTCTGTAAGAGTTGTTCCACATGTAGATATATTTTTGATGTATTTGTGTGGAGGAAGGTGATCTCCATGTCTTAGTCCTCCGCTTTCTTGAAGTTCCCCCCTCTCACTTTTAAAGCACACTTAGTTTCCTTACTAAACTGAAGTTTTGATTTTTAAAGGTAATTCATCTGCATTGCATTTATGAATGTAAGTTACCTTGGGCTGGGAAGACATTCTTTCTGTCCATCTATATTCTCCATATTTTCTTTCATATTTCATATGTCTATAAACACTAAAGCTAGGTTAGATTTTGTTTCAATAGTATGGACACAAATGTCACTGAGTGTTGTTTGATACTAAAATGATAAGCAGCAAGTCACTGCCCTTGTTAAGGGTTTAAGGAAATAAAGAGATCAGATCTAAACCAGGAGTGAGACATTGTGAGTAAATGAGTCTTTCAGATTGAAGTCTTCACTTGCATGGGGTAAGAGCAGTGTACCTAATATGTACACATAATTAACCAAAGAAAATTGTATATTATTCTAGCTTCCAAAGGGCTGAGGTGGGCTTAGTGAGATTGGTGTGTAGGCTTAGACCGATTGCGTTCCTGGGGGTGCTGAGTGAGTTTACCTTTTTCTCTTCCCAGAGAGTGATCTATTCACTTAGGCAGTGGGTAAGCTGAAAGCTGAAAGCAAGCACTATCTTTGCAGAGAAGCTTCTGAGATGATTGAGTTCCCTGCTCTGGTCTTTGTCAATTCATAAGATCTTAGAGGTATCTACCTCTGGGGTCTCTGCCCTCTGTGTATGCTGGGGATCCAGGTCTCCTTATGTTGTTCATTTGAAGCAGCCTACCATAGGGAAGGAGCACTGTATGTGGATTTGGGGTGACACATGAATGGTGTTCTCTTAATGAATTGTGTTGAGAAAAGAAGTACCTCTTCAAATTTGAAGATAGCTACTTGAAACTAAAAACTTAAAAGAAACTTAAGAGAGCTTTATGTTGAGCCTATTGAGAAGATTCTACTAGATTGTCATTCATCACTGTTCTGCTCTGGGCATATGAGCAAGTGGCCTGTAATATCAGTCTGAAGGTCAGCTGGGATTTCCTCTTCATAGCTGGTCATATGGCTGTGGTTCCATGGCTCAAAGGTTAAGGCCTCTATGCCTCTGTGCCCTAAATTGTGGACAAAAAGGACAGGGATCCCACAGCCTTCCAGACATTTTTTTCTTTTCTTTTTTTTTCTGACTTCCAGGGAGCTCACTCAGTTATAGAAATGGAAGTTAGTTATTGAACTGTTCCCCCACTTGCACCTCCTTACTCCCCACCTCCAAACAAACACTCAAACTAATTCTTTAGAGCCATTACTTAGAGAGTTATGAGATAAGCCTCAGAGGAAATGTTGAGGAAGAAGCATCTTTTGGGGAAACTCTGAAGGTGTGAAACTCTGTCCTACTGGAGGGATACTGGGGTCATCCACTAGATTTGGATGAAATTGAATGTGGGTAGATCAGCTATAGACTCTTCCACTCATAATGTTTGGGTCTACACAAAGTGTTTCCCAAGTATATCCCAACATGTTTCCCATACTTTCATACTTTCTGCCTCCGAGGAACATATGTGTATTTTTTAAAAAAATATTTGTTGGAGTATAGTTGCTTTACAATGTTGTGTTAGTTTCTACTGTACAGCAAAGTGAATCAGCTATACATATACATATATCCCCTCTTTTTCGGATTTCCTTCCCATTTAGGTCACCACAGAGCATTGAGTAGAGTTCCCTGTGCTACACAGTAGGTTCTCATTAGGTTATCTATTTTATACATAGTATCAATAATGTTTACATGTCAGTCCCAATCTCCCAATTTGTCCCACCCCCCCTTTCCCCTTTAGTATCCATATATTTATTCTCTACGTCTGTGGCTCTATTTCTGCTTTGTAAATAAGATTGTCTATACCATTTTTTCAGATTCCACATATATGCATTAATATGCAATACTTGTTTTTCTCTTTCTGACTTACTTCACTCTCTAAGAACATATGTGTTTTGAATAATGATAAGTTATCAGATGGCAACACTGAGAGTTTTCAGGGAAGAGGCAGAGAAAGGGCTTTTGACAAACCCTCATTTTGCAGAGGTGGCCAGGCAACCCTGACATGGAACTGTGCTGGAGATTGCAGAAGCATTGTCCTGTGTATGGGGAAGGCACTTATCTTCTTGGTGATAATGCTCATTTGCTATTTGGTTGCACCTCTGCAAAATTCTGAAAGTTTCATTCTTCAGTACTGAAAGGGGGCTTAAAATGGCCATCTTAAAGATAAGTCGGCAAATTGTGTCCAGGTGCATTGAAGGAGGTCTTACCTTTGGTTGGCCTTTCCATACTTTAGACTAGGTTAAAGGCCATTTCCAGAGTTGTGTTGAAATCTAGACTCAGCCTGGATTAGGCCTTGATGTTTAGCTGCTTCTAACACTTTTTCTCCAAATGATGAAGTATACACCCAATTCAACCATTATTTCTTGAGCCCCCTCCCAAGTGCCCCTTTACCAAAATAACTTTTGATGATTGAGGCAGAGCAGTGCCTCTTTGCTCCGTCATTTACTCTTTAAAAAAATCAAGAAACAGACTAAAACACAGAAATACAATTGTATAAGGAAGGTGTGTTATATATAGACTAATATCAGGCAAGACCCTGAATTGCAGACTTCTTCCTGCAAAAAAAAAAAGCGGTCACAGCACATATTTATAACTTTTTTTTAACATGTACTTTTTTGTCCTTGTGATCTCTTGTGGTCTCCCTACCTCCTCTGATCCTGCCCCAAAGATTTCTATAAATGTTAAGCTGCTAATATTTTGATGCATTGTGCAATGTTATGAAAACCTTCATTAGGTCATCCTCATGCAAGAATGTAACAAATATAAATTGATCTGGAAAACTAGAGCTGTAAACCAGACATTAATAGTTTTCCAGTGGACAGGTAGACGTTAACCCTGGGTCCATGCTTTAGTGAAGCCCCTGTAGAAAGCCTTTCTGAGAGCCAAATTAAAACCTTAACTCTAAATGAACCAATATGAAAAGAGCAAAGCATGTCTTGCCAATAATTATGAATTCTATTTGCTGAGATCTTCTATGATAGGGTTAAGGTAATCCAAGAAAGAATTATTTTAAGAAATATGACCCTAATGAAACTGCAGATAAGAAAGATAAGGAGGGATGGCTAGTTGGGTATAATTAAATGATGTTCAATCTATGAGTGATGTGTGCATAAGGCCAATTGAACCTTCTGGGTCACATGTAAGGAAGAGATCTCAATATATTCCTTCTGATGGGAAATGAAATTATGTAAATGGTTTAGTGAGGAGATTGGCTGGTGGGACTGGTGGTCAAAAAGAAGTGACATGATTGGGTTTTCAAAGAAAGCATGTTACTAATCTAAAATTAAGCGTTGCATATCATTAACAGGTAGGGTGGGAATGTGGTTGACAGTGCTACTGCTCAAAAACATGGCCAAGACTTCTCAGATATACTGACTGTTGGATTCCCTTCTCTGCCTCCACTCCCTCTTCTGCTGGAACCAGTTTCAAACACAGTTGATTTTTAACAAGAGTTGTTGATAAAATTGCTGACCCTCAGCACCTCTACAGTCAGGATAAACTTCTTAAAAATATATTTTTTCATCACACTGTGTTTTCCTTTAGGTTTTTAGTTTTGTCAGCGGTGGGAACAGCAACAAAAATAAAAATAAAAAAGAAGGGGAGAGTATTGAGGGGGAGATCTGCAGCTTTTTAAAAATCCAATTCTTCACACTTGTTCCAAAAGGCAATAAAGGACTATCTAAAAGTATCATTTCCCAAAAGGGCCTGTGGGTACCTAAGAAACCAGAACACTGGGGACTAACAATGATTCCTGGGAAAAGCTGATGAAATTGACATTTTATTTTCTCCAAACAGATCAGAATGAAGGATTTCATTGCAGGGAAGAATGCCGGATTCTTGGCCACTCTGACAGGTGCTGGATGCCCCGGAACCCCATGCCCACCCGCTCCAAGTCCCCTGAGCATGTGAGGAACATCATTGCACTGTCCATTGAAGCTACTGCTGCCGATGTTGAAGCTTATGATGACTGCGGCCCCACCAAGCGGACTTTTGCAACCTTTGGAAAGGATGTCAGCGACCACCCAGCTGAGGAGAAGCCCACCCTGAAAGGCAGGAGGACTGTTGATGTGACCATCTGCAGCCCCAAAGTCAACGGCGCTATCCGGGAGGCAGGCAATGGCTGTGAGGCTATTAGCCCTGTCACCTCCCCTCTGCACCTCAAGAGCCCTCTGCCTACTAAGCCTTCTGTGTCTTACACCGTTGCCCTGGCGCCCCCGGCCCGCGATCTAGAGCAGTATGTCAACAATGGCCCTTCTCGTCCCTCTGAAGCTGAACCCCGTGGAGCTGATGGCGAGAAAGTCGTGCATGAGGTCAGCCCTATTCTGAAGGAAGGTCGAGACAAAGAGTCTCCTGGCGTGAAGCGTCTGAAGGATATCATTCTCTAAATCAGTCTTGGGGAAGAAGAGAGAGAAACCATGCTGGCTAGCAAAGAAGCAGGAGCTGATCGTTTTAATTGCTCACCAATGGTTGGTTCTTGAGTGGCTGTATTTCAGAGCTTTCCCTAAATGTATTGTTTATAAGTGACTATCATTCTGTGACAATCCCTCTCGTTTCAACAGGCAGCAGGGGTGTTCCGTTGGAGCAAATTAGCTTTGGCTTGAGTTGTTCATGGGGCCTTGATGTTGGGGAAGCAGAGACAAATTCAGTTGTGAAAAGTATTATGTATTAAGTGTTTGGATTTATATATTTTTGTATGTCAAAATTATAATAAAAATTACCATTGTTTGTGGAGGATTACATTTTAAAAAAGCAAAAAAAAAAAAAGCTCTGGACACCTTTAATAGGCTCGCCACTGTTTTGTAGTGTAGACAAGTTAATGGTCATTTATTGTGTACTATTCATTGATTCAGTGATGTGAAATCAAGCCCCCAAATGGTTGTTTCTGAAGCTCGAGTACTTTCCAATGCCACTACTTTGCTGTGGACATCCCTGCTTTAAGAACCCTTTTGCTAGCTGTGCTATTGTCATATTTGATATTGCAAATTGCTACGTGTGTGGTGATGGCAAAAGGCTTTTAGAAGTTGGTGTTTTTTTCTTAAAAAACTAAAATAAAACTACAGATAAAAACAAAGTGCAAACAACTGAGACAACAAGTGAATGAGTAACACCACACATATAGATTGAGTACTTGGAGGATACTCACTCACAGAGTCTACCCACGGAGTGGTTGCTCACCACGTTGCAGGGTATTTTTCCTGACTTTCAGTCTTCTGCCCAGATCCATGATAGATCATTGCAGAAAGACATTCTTGGATATTCTGCTATCTAATTTGCAGCTGTCAGAAATACTGTGCTGAAAATTTTATGAGATCAATTTTTCTGATTTTCAGGCCCTGAACAGGAAAGCTGCTCCTGAAGTTATCAGTTTCCAGGCTTAGAAATTCCTTATCTCCAATCATCTAAAACTCAAAAAGACTGAATCTATTTTGAGTTCTAAATAAGCATCTTTTCAGACACACACTTCCTGATTCAGTGTTTCCCCGTCATGATTAGAATTAGACTGCAAAGCATGTCATGGGCTGGAATTGAGAACTCCATGTTGCTCTGTATCGTAGGATTATAAATAGGGATAGAGTAAGCAGTACAAAGTGTACATTTAGGAAAAGACAGGTAACAGGTAACAGCATCATTAACTCAATTACTGTGCCTTCTAAATGGAGACACTTGGACACTTGAACTCGTCTTTTTATGACTAACACTTTTTTTTAAATTAAAAATGTGAACAGGAAACTATCAAAAATGCATTACATTTAGCTAACTCTTTGCTGTAGGCTAGGAATACATCTTTTTTATTAACAAGTTTGTTACACACATTCTTTTTTTGTTTGTTTAACATTCCTCGAACTCCCGTTTATTTACTGTCTATTAATATTCACTAGCCAACATAGTATTCTTGCAGCCTAAGAGTTCATTATTTAAAAATAGACAAATATGTCACCTTTGCTCTGCCTTGGTCTTAAAAGAGTTGTTTCTAGAGAAACAAGTTTTGTGGTTATGTTCTCATTTGTTTCATTTTTTGAAATTCAAGAGTATCCAGCAAAAAAAGGCTTAGAGGTTAGAGCACTAAGAATGCAAAAGAGGATTTATTTTCTTAAATTTAGGTAGATAAGTCTGATCTTTTAAATGTTTTAGTTATTTTTTGCCTGAGTTCCTGGCTTTATACATTACTAGGAATATTTTCTTTTGCAGGAGGGATGGTTTTGGGGAGGGTGGGTAAGGCAGTGGGGATGGGGTTACGTAGGGGAGAATATTTCTGAAAAAGAAGTTATAATGAAGCTACAAATTCATCCTTATTTCTTATTCAGTGATGAATACTACCTCATGCAAAATATTGGTGTGGCTGCAAATTTCCCTCTGAAACTGACACAATTAGAAATCAATTACCATAGCATCTTCATTTTGGATCATTTTATTCTCTTGCTTTTTTCCCCTTTGATTCATTTCATTTTAGTAGTAGATTTTGAATTAGGTATTTATTTCTGTTTGCAAGTGAATAGACTATTTGATTAACACATTAAAAATTAATTTTTTTCCATTTAAGTTATGATGGCTGCCTGTAGAATTTAGACTGTTCCTCACCTGATCCATCCTGATATCATATTGTTGGCTACCACCTCAAGGTCGCTTTCAAGTCAGATTTGACAGTTTCTGTATAGGTGTATTTCTTATTATGCTCAGTCAGAATGAGGGAGCTGAAAAGATTGTGGCAAGTGGGAACATTCAATGTTATGTGGCTATTGAGCCAGAGGGGCCACTGGCTGCCATGTCTTTACACTAACCATTTTAAACCAGCCAAGTTTAAAATGTTAGTGTAGGGGTGACATTGATTCTGCTTTTCTCTTGTGTTTATTTTCCTCCAATTTTTTTTCCAGAATTCAGTTTTAAGCGATAGACCAATCCTTTTTCCTTCTCAAAATACTTGTTCACAATGGGCAGTCAGACATTTTTTTGGCTTCCAAACCCTTTATTGAGCATGTTCAGAGAATTCCCTTCATTAAGAAAATATCTTTTTTTTTTCTCCTCTACAGTTGTTTGATGTATACATCCTCCCAGAAGCACAAGTGCATCCTAGGAGGGCTTTGTAAGCTGGTTTTATAGGCAGGCTGTGGCTGCAAATAGGAATTTTGTGCAAGGATCCTAAATTTCTCTTTTGGCTCATGTTTTTCTCCCCTTCTTTTGAGCATGTCTGATGAAAAGCCACAAAGGCCAGAGGGCCAAATATTCTCTTCTTTTCCTCTCTAAACATGTTACACATTTAAATATGAGGCAGCAATTTCAGTTCCTAAATCGTAGGGAGTTCTATTCCATTTATTCTGATGCCCCTTTTGGGGAGGAGTTGGTGTTGAGACGTGACTTGCTTTACTAATAACTGTTCTGGGCACGTCCCTGAGCAGATGAACATCTTCATGCAATATAAAGGTTTTAGTTTGCATTGATTGATTGCTTCTCCCCAAATATGGGAATACACTACATACAAGGAATAGGAAGAAGGGAGCCATGCTGTGTGGAGTCTCTTTTTTCTTTTCCCTATACTGACTAATCTATGAACCTGTTCAGAAGGAAACTTACCATCCCTTTGATTCTCTTAAAGCCAGCAGAGTAAATTATGGCCCACCTTATTGCCCAAATAGGTAATGGGCCAAGGGACCCCGCAGTTCCTGATTTTCAAAGTGTAGTCCCTGGACCAGCAGCACCAACATCACTTGGGAACTTGTTAGAAATGGTAACTCTCCATCCTCACGCAGACCAACTGAAGCAGAACCTCTGGAGGTGGGACCTAGCAATCCATATGGATCAGATGCCCACTAAAGGTTGAGGACTAGTTAAAGCATGGGTTGATGGGCCCCGCACTTAGAGTTTCTGGTTCAGTAGGTCTGGAATGGGGCCTGAGTCTTTGCTGATTTCAAAATTCCCAGGTGATGCTGATGCAGCTGGTCCAGGGACCACACTTTGAGTATCACTGCTCCAGTGTGAACCTGCCTAATAGAGCTAATTGCACCTAAGGTGCCCATTTAAACTGATTAGTCGGTGACCCTCTCACCACTAATCAAAAATATTAAAGGAATACAACTTAGAACTCTGAAAATTGGAACCACCCAGAGTGTCATCCCAATAGTGTTACTTCAGCATACAACTGATTGTCTGAAGGGAATTCAGCTGAACTTTTCGTATAGCTCTATCGTATTAACAAGCAAAACAAAAGCAGTTCACTTGAAGCAGCAAGGATAAAGGGCAGTTCTGGGAGAGGCAAGGGTGTAGAGATAGCTTGACTGTGCATTCAGGGTGGGAAAAGGATTATTATTGTACATAATAGAAGTTCTGGCTGTGATTCCAATTCACTTTATGGGGATCATTTTGATGTTGAATGTTCCCCAAAGCATCCTGACAAGTATGGTCCACTTGGCTCTTTACCCAGGGTAATAAGAACCTGCCTTTGAAAAACTGGCATAAATGAGCTTAAGAAGTCCATTGTATACAGTCCTAGTGTTTGCCTTCTTGGTAAAATTACATTTAGGGATGTCATTTCATGAGTCAAATTGTATCTGCTGACACTGAAGTGTATTGAGATGTTGTTCTTTAGTTTAAGTATGTAACAAAGTAATATTCAAAGGGGATGTGTGGGGGTGGGGCTGGGACTGGGTGGCTTTATATTGATATGAAATATTCCAGAGCAAAACACATTGTCCTAATGAAGTTATTGCAGCTCTCTTTGTTTTCTTGTGAGGCTGGAATTGGCCTGTGGGTCACATGTTGTGCAAAGTGAATTAATTTCCAATAGAACTCATATTGCTTTTGTAAAACAAAGAAAATCAACCACCTTGTCTGAAATATATATCGTAAGGCGCTCTTGGTAAAGAACAACCCACAAAAACTTGATCTTGATTGGAAAGCACTGTAGGTCATTAGGGAAAACTGATGATGCTGATTGTTGCTCCAGCTGTGTTGGCAATTAAAGATGACCTTGTTACTAACTGAACGTTGCTGTCAACCTTAGCAAACAAACCAGCTAACACCATTACAGCACTGGTTAAGTAGATTTTTACTGGCACTGGCTGGCGTTCATCTGAGGAAGGCTAGGATACAGACTTTAATGACCAAGAGCCAGACTAGCTCGAGCTAGAAATTCAGCAACAAATACCTCCTGTGCTATTTGAATGCTAAGGTATTAGTTGCAAAAGGCTTACGCCTTCGCTCCTCTAGTGAGGGGAATGAGCCTGATGACACTATTACTGTTTACGTGTCAAACCAGGGTGGAAATTTAGAGGGATGCAAGTACAGTATGTCTCATTAAGCAGTCTCTGTTGCTGACTATATGAAGATGAAATTGTTGTATATGCTGATCTGTATGTTATGTACATTTTCACAGTGATTGAATCATTGTAAAAAGAAAAAAGACAAAAAAGAATCACCACTCTATTTTATGAAGATGATAAAGCAGCTTTATTAAATTATTACAGTTATGTTTTAGACAGTGTTATCTGCCACATTGTTTCCTTTTATCTGGTGGTTCTCTGTTTTCCCCTTAATGTGTTTTCTCTGCTTCAAAAATTTAATGCATTTTAGTATTAAAGGCTATTATGGAAAAATGATTGTTTGGTGAAATCTGTCTCGGAGGGTGTTGGTTGGCTAGGGTGTGAGGGTGACTATAAGGCCCAGGAGGGAACCAGCCTTTGGTGGGCTCACTGATGTTCAGACCCAAAGGATTTCTTTTGCCTTTTTCATTTCACATGATCACCAATTCTCCAACTAAGAGGAGATTCTTCCTTCAGCCAGGCTCCAGTCATTTCCTTAGTACCTCTCTCCTTCCCACCCCAGTCAATACCTTTTTCTGAGGAGGGAGACCCATTCATATCCAGAGTGGTAAACAACTTTCCTGGGTGGTACTTTACACAAGAGCACTAAAACTCTTCTTTAAAATAAACCATTTCAGGCCAACTCCACAGTGGGTCTTCTCTGAAGAATTAATTTTAAAAAAGGTGAGAAATAGTAGAGGCTGACAGCAGGGGGGAAAAAAGAGTTTAAAACAAAGATGACCTGGCTGCCCCTTTGATGCCTTCAGGTTTGAAAGAAGCAACCAGAGAGACTTTGACTTTGCACATAACAAGGCTGCAGTGAAAGCCCTGACAAGCTTTCTTTATCCAAACTATTATTCTCTGAGATTTAGCACTTGCGCTGTAAGTATTCATTCTGGCTGCAACTGGCAGGAAAAAAAAATCAGAGTAGAGGAAAAAAAGGGAGCATGGCAGACCATTTCCAAATACTGCCTTTAGTGGTTAAAGGCTAAGCTGCTTCAGCATGACCTACTCTCTCTGGACAATTAAAAAAAAAATGATCTCAAGGAAATCCACTGCTTCCCCGGATCTCCATCTTCCTGTTATCGCTACCAACATGTATTAAATTGAGATTGCATCTTATTTCCCAGAATTAGCCCTAAAGCTGCAATAGCCAGCTATTTGGTGCTGCAGTTTAGCAGGTGTTACATCAGAAAGCAAACATGGACATGGGGGGACACGCAAGTCACACACACTGGTATAGGTGCAGATGTTCACACAGACTCACAGATGTTCATAAACGTGTATTGGAGGGAGGCTGGTCTGTCACTTGCTTGGAGGACATTATGTCTTAGAAGGCCATTATGAGTGCTTCTGGGTTAGTCCACACTAAGAGGGCAAAGAAAAGTTTTTTGACTCTCTTTCGTCTACCTTTTGTTTTTTGGTCCCCAAAGAAATGGAAACTCCTCCTTTAAAATTAGATCCTTCAAAGAATGGATGAGCAATAAATAAATAAGTAAATAAATTCTCATGTAATGAAGGGCATTCACATATGCAACATAGGTATATCCAAGGTCATGGACCGCTACTATGTACCTCTACCTAACATGGGAGAGTGACCAGATTAGAGGCGTAACCTCAAAACTATTCAAATTTATAAAGCACAATAAAACAAATCATTAAAATAATCCCCTCTTCATTTTGGTTAACAGAGTGCTTTTGACTTACCTCAAATGTGTCACTGGTTTGCTGTGTTGGGAGTCAAGAAACCATGTTGGGAATTGATGCCTAAGAGGGTGTTTTCTGATAGGAGGTGACAGCTGCTCCAGGAACAAAGATAGCACTAACCATTTTTACTATTTTGGTTTGGGGGTAGAGATATGCCTGAGAGAGGAGCATCTTGGATGCACTGCCACGGCTTGTAAGGGGATCAGACCCTTAACCCCCAAAACAAAATTCTCCAGGATGGAAGCAGAGAGGTGTCCTCTTAGAGTTTTGGGTCCTTAACCTTCCTTCATGTTGGCAAATGACCTAGTTGCACATGTCTGACACTGCATTCTTGTACTGCTTTTTTTTTTCCTTAACATCTTTATTGGGGTATAATTGCTTTACAATGGCGTGTTAGTTTCTGCTTTATAACAAAGTGAATCAGTTATACATACACATATGTTCCCATATCTCTTCCCTCTTGCGTCTCCCTCCCTCCCATCCTCCCTATCCCACCCCTCCAGGCGGTCACAAAGCACCGAGCTGATATACCTGTGCTATGCGGCTGCTTCCCACTAACTATTTACCTCACGTTTGGTAGTGTATATATGTCCATGCCTCTCTCTCGCTTTGTCACAGCTCACCCTTCCCCCTCCCCATATCCTCAAGTCTGTTCTCCAGTAGGTCTGTGTCTTTAGTCCTGTCTTACCCCTAGGTTCTTCATGACATTTTTTTTCTTAAATTCCATATATATGTGTTAGCATACGGTATTTGTGTGTCTCTTTCTGACTTACTTCACTCTGTATGACAGACTCTAGGTCTATCCATCTCATTACAAATAGCTCAATTTCGTTTCTTTTTATGGCTGAGTAATATTCCATTGTATATATGTGCCACATCTTCTTTATCCATTCATCCAATGGTGGGCACTTAGGTTGTTTCCATCACCGAGCTATTGTATATAGAGCTGCAATGAACATTTTGGTACATGACTCTTTTTGAATTTTGGTTTTCTCAGGGTATATGCCCAGTAGTGGGATTGCTGGGTCATATGGTAGTTCTATTTGTAGGTTTTTAAGGAACCTCCATACTGTTCTCCATAGTGGCTGAACCAATTCACATTCCCACCAGCAGTGCAGGAGTGTTCCGTTTTCTCCACACCCTCTCTAGAATTTATTGTTTCTAGATTTTTTGATGATGGCCATTCTGACTGGTGTGAGATGATATCTCATTGTAGTTTTGATTTGCATTTCCCTAATGATTAATGACGTTGAGCATTCTTTCATGTGTTTTTGAGGTGGAGAAGGAGGATAGGTGGGAAGTGATACAAGATTCTCTCCAGTACATGCAATTCCTGGCTCACTGGCCATAACCCCATCCCACTCTCTCAAGGCTCAGTGCACTGCAGGGAGTCCATTGGGCCCTGTTAGGAACACCTGCTGTTTCTGCCCAGAAGTGAGGCGGGAGCTGGGCTAATGGTCCCAACACTTCCCTACTCTCCTTTTCTGTGTGTTTTTGCGTCTTGACTTTCCTCAGGTGCCCAAAGCCTGAATTTCTTTTAGCTCTCTAGGTTTTCCAGTATACCCCATCTCCCCAACCAGAGGTCTCATCTCTCTTGTAAGGGTCTCCCTACTTCCCTCTCTACATTATCTCTAAAATTTATCTGAATCCCATCTCTTCTACGGTTTTTTTCTGCTAGTGTTTAAGGGAGTCAAATGTTTATTGAGCACCTATTATGTATCAGATGTTTTACAAACATCATCTCATTTTATCCTCACAGTAACTTTATGTAGTAGATGATGCTATCTCCATTTTATACACAAATAAATTGAGGCTTAGAGAGCTTAGGAGACTTGCCCAATATCACACAATTACTAAGTAGCATAGCTACAATTCAAAACCATGTCTATCTACTTAGAAATTATTACTCTTCTCAACTACTCTTAAGGGACAAATAATCAACCTGGTAAGTTCTTCCTTACTAGAGTAATAACAATGGATGCTAATATCTTAAGGCATTTATCCATCTGAAAAACATATTGACATTTTAACTGAGATTTTTGTGAACTCAGTGTCATGGTCCAAAGAAGTGATTGCAGCAGTGGGATTTTTAAGCTGGGGGCTTTTGATCAGCCTCATAGGCAACTCCCTACTCCTTCTATAGCCAGTACCTGCCTTTCAAGTTGCATTAGTCATGCACAACACAACTATGGCTCCTTTTAGAGTCTGTGCACACTAGCTAGTAAACAGCCCATGAAATGAAGGTCTGGTAACCCTATGTTCATCTGTCTCTCTGGGTTTCAAGCAATCTGTCAAGGATGTATTCATGTGTGTTACAGGTCAGCACAGCTGGAGTCAATCCCAATATATGTTCACAACAAGCCTTGGTGACTTTTTTAGGTCCAAAAAGTTGATTGAAAGTGAGGTAGGTTGAAGGCTAAAACAGGGTGGTAGTGAGGGTGGGGATGGGTGGCATGCTTGAAAAGAAATTGAAACCCAGGCTATTGCAAAGAAAGATGTCAAGGAGTCAAAAAAATTAGCTGAGAAAAGTGGCTGCACTAGTTGTGAACACTTGGCCACCAGAGGCCTAGGAATTTGTTCCCATGCCTGCCTCATTGTTCAAGTGGGGTCGAAGAGGTGTTGATAGGCCCCCAAAGGCCCTTTATCTGGTCCTTCTTAGTCAGCAAGGGCCTTAACACGGAGCTAAACTAGGAAGTGAAGCCAGACAAAGAAAAATGGGAAGGGAGGAGAGGAATGATCCCAATTACATGCATGAAGTTTCTGGTAATGAATATACCAGGTTTCCCAAAAGGAGGCCTTGATATAAAGAATTTAAAGACAAACCTATTTTAAAATTCCTGTTATTGAAATGATCTTGTCCAGCTTGCCTCAGTGGTCCAGAACTTCGTCTGGGACATAGTTCTTTAGGATTTAGGATGTCAGAATTGAGTTACAGGGAATGCTATGCATGGAGATGTTTTACCAACACTGTTCTAGCATTCATTTTTTTTCCTTTTAGCAGAAAAATATGGAGTGTCAGAGACCAAGACAGAGGCATTTTATGTCCCCAAATTAATACAGAGGAGCTTTTCCCCAAATATCTGATAAGCTTTCCTCTGCCACCACTGTGATCCAGGCCACAGCATCCCTCATCTGAATGGCTGAAATAGTCTCCTAGTTGGCCTCCTCTCATCCACCCTGCCTCTATTTATCACATTCTTCACACTGTAGCCAGAAAGATAGTGCTAAAACAAAATGCTGGTTAAGTCACAACTCTGCTTAAAACCTGTCAATGATTTTCTTAAGATGAAGTCCAAACTCCTTAATATGGACAAGAGTGCTTTTCAATCTGGGGGGATTGCTCCGCATAGTAAGAAATGCATTTTGCATGATGACTCAGTATCACACACACACATAACTAAAACAAGCATTCCACAAACAATTATCCTTGTTACCTGCAATGCACTCAGATATTTTCTATTCAACTCTGTATGCCAATGATCAGCAAACTTCTTCTGTAAAGGAACATATGGTATATATTTTAGGCTTTGTAGGCTGGATGATCTCTGTTGCAACTACTAAACTTTACTGTTGTAGTGGTGTGTACAAGACTTCTGTTTACAATTCCCAGGACTTTGTGCATTCCCCAAAGATCCCCCAGTTTTCACATGCAGAGCAACTCATCCCCAATCCCGAGTAGTAAGTGCTCTAACTAGAGATATTTCCATATCATACAGTGCCTTACCCATAGGCCCAGATCTTGAGAAGCTCCATACCAGTGTCCCCTTTATATGTCATACTTCTTATTTTCTACATTTCTTCCCCTCGTAGTACAACTGAAGTGTTTATCTAACCTCGATTAGCAAGCAATGAGCTAGAAAATAATTTTCACGATCACTAAAGAGAGAAAAAACCCCAATCAATCAAAACAAATTCTATCTCTTTCTCTCTTTTTCTTTCTCAATATATACAATGGTCACATCTCTGTATGAAAATAAGTACATACATATACACGACAAGTAAAGCACAGTTTAACATAAATTCAATCTCCAAGCCAACTTCACAAAATGAATCTTTTCAAAGAACACAACTCAGAGGAAGAAAGAGACACTCTTGTTTCATAGCACATTAGCTTGAATTTTCAGATGATGTTACCTATATACTTCACAAGTTTTGAGGAGAATACTTGTCAGTACACTTGAGCTTTATATTTCACAGAGAATAAAGGAGAATTGGAACCCTGGGTAGACTGTGTCTTTTGGAATGCTGACATTTTAATTTCCCTGCAATCAGAAGATTCAGAGTATAGTCTGGTCCAGAAATAGGAGACATCTCCAAGTTTTGCAGACTGAAGAACATCGAGGGGCAGAGAGAAGGAAAATGATAACTTTTAGAATTAGGAAAAAATCTACTAAGGAAAAGTACAAAGCCCTGAGCTGCTGGTGGAGTGTAACCCTCTAGAGGTTACGAGGTTGGCATCTAATGGTTAACTTTTCTCTTCCCAAAGTTTTCAGCTCAGTTTAGTCATTCTACTTGGGGTGTTTCCTCTTTTTCTTTTGATGAAGCATGAGATCATTGTTATATTTCAGCAGTAAAAATCCATAGGAAAAGTAATTTACTTTGCAAGTAGTTGTTTTTCACTCACCACTTTTTTTTTTGCAGCATGTTGACTTTTAAAAGTTTAAGCTCTTGGGCTTCCCTGGTGGCGCAGTGATTGAGAGTCCGCCTGCCGATGCAGGGGACACGGGTTCATGCCCCGGTCTGGGAACATCCCACATGCCGCGGAGGGGCTGGGCCCGTGAGCCATGGCCGCTGAACCTGCGCGTCTGGAGCCTGTGCTCCGCAATGGGAGAGGCCACAACAGTTAGAGGCCCGCGTACCGCAAAAAAAAAAAAAAAAGTTCAAGCTCTTTTTTTTGTTGAAAGATGTAAGGTCCTTACAGTTTACAGTAGTGCCTTCTCATAGGAAAAAATGTCACAATTAACTTTGTACCATCTTCAGTTTTCTTATCCCTGAAACTTGATTGCATTGGAGACAAAAAAGCTGTGTATATGTGTATTTGTGTGTTTGTGTGTGAGTATAATTATGTGAGTGTGTGTGTTTGGAGAAGTGTGCTTAGATGGTTCTAGGATGGGGTAAGTGAAGGGTGGAGTAACTACAAAAGTTTACTTTCTTTTGATAAGTAATTGTTGCCAAAGAGTGATCCAACTGATAACACTGTTATACTTTGGCTTACAAAATAGCCAGTTTAGAGAGACCTTCAAGATGGCGGAGGAGTAAGACGAGGAGAGGACCTTCCATCCCACATATACATCAGAAATACATCTACATGTGGAACAACTCCTACAGAACACCTACTGAATGCTGGCAGAAGACCTCAGACTTCCCCAAAAGCAAGAAACTCCCCACATACCTGGGTAGGGCAAAAGAGAAAATTAAAAACAGAGACAAAAGAATAGGGATGGGACCTGCAGCAGTGGGAGGGCGCTGTGAAGGAGGAAAGGTTTCCACACACTAGGAAGCCCCTTCATGGGCGGGAGACAGCGGGTGGTGGAGGGGGAAAGCTTCGGAGCCACGGAGGAGAGCACAGCAACAAGGGTGCGGAGGGCAAAGTGGAGAGATTCCCGCACAAAGGATCAGTGCCGACAAGCACTCACCAGCCCGAGAGGTTTATCTGCTCACCCGCCGGGGTGGGCGGGGCTGGGAGCTGAGGCTCGGGCTTCCGTAGGAGCGCAGGGAGAGGACTGGGGTTGGCGGCGTGAACACAGCCTGCAGGGGGATAGTGCACCACGGCTAGCTGGGAGGGAGTCCAGGAAAAGTCTGCAGCTGCTGAAGAGGCAAAATACCATTGTTTTGGGGTGTGTGAGGAGAGGCGCTTCAGAGCATTGCCTAAACGAGCTCCAGAGATGGGCGTGAGCCTCAGCTATCAGTGTGGACACCAGAGGCAGGCATGAAACGCTGACTGCTGCTGAAGCCACCAAGAAACCTGTGGATCACTATCCACACCTCCCCTCCCAGGTACCTGTGCAGCCCGCCACTGCCAGGGTCCCATGATCCAGGGACAACTTCCCCAGGAGGACACACGGCGTGCCTCAGTCTGGTGCAACATCACGCCAGCCTCTGCCACTGCAGGCTCGCCCTGCATTCTGTACCCCTCCCTCCCCCTGGCTTGAGTGAGGCAGAGCCCCTTAATCAGCTGCTCCTTTAACCCCATCCTGTCTGAGCCGAGAACAGATGCTCTCAGGTGACCTACATGCAGAGGCGGGGCCAAATCCAAAGCTGAACCCCAGGAGCTGTGCGAACAAAGAAGAGAAAGGGAAATCTCCCCCAGCAGCCTCAGGAGCAGTGGATTAAATCTTCAAAATCAACTTGATGTACCCTGCATCTCTGGAATACCTGAATAGACAAGGAATCATCCCAAAATTGAGGCGGTGAACTTTGGGAGCAAATGTACACTTGGAGTTTGCTTTCTGCATCTAATTTGTTTCTGGTTTTATGTTTATCTTAGTTTAGTATTTACAGTTTATTACCATTGGTAGATTTGTTAATTGATTTGGTTGGTCTCTTCCTTTTGTTTATATATATATATATATATATATATATATATATATATATATATATATATTTTCCTTTTTCTCTTTTCATGAGTGTGTATGTGTATGCTTCTTTGTGTGATTTTGTCTGTATAGCTCTGCTTTTACCATTTGTCCTGGGCTCTGTCTGCCCATTTTTTTTTGTATAGTTTTTAGTGCTTGTTATCATTGGTGGATTTGTTTTGGGGTTTGGTTGCTCCCTTCTTTCCTTTTTTTAAATTACCTGTTAATTTTTTTATTTTTAATAATTAAAAAATTATTTTAATAACTTTCTTTTCTTTTCTTTCTCTCCTTCTCTCTTCATTCTTTCTTTTTTTCTCCCTTTTCTTCTGAGCCGTGTGCCTGACAGGGTCTTGGTGCTCTGACCGGGTGTCAGGCCTATGCCTCTGAGGTGGGAGAGCTGAGCTCAGGATATTGGTCCACCAGGTACCTCCTGTCTCTGCATAATATCAAAAGGTGAAATCTCTCCCAGAGATCTCCATCTCAGTACTAAGACCCAGCTCCACTCAACGACCAGCAAGCTACAGTGCTGAACATCCTATGCCAAGCAACTAGCAAGACAGGAATACAACCTCACCCATTAGCAGAGAAGCTGCCTAAAATCATAATAAGGTAACATACACCATAAACACACCAGCGGATGGGGTCCTGCCCACCAGAAAGACAAGATCCAGCCTCATCCACCAGAACACAGGCACCAGTCCCCTCCAACAGGAAGCCTACACAACCCACTGAACCAAGCTTATCCACTGAGGGCAGACATCAAAAGCAACGGGAACTATGAACCTGAAGCCTCGGAAAAGGAGACCCCCAAAAACATTTAAGTTAAGAAAAATGAGAAGAAAGACAAATACACAGCAGATGAAGGAGTAAGGTAAAAACCCACCAGACCAAACAAATGAAGAGGAAATAGGCAGTCTACCTGAAAAATAATTCAGAGTAATGATAGTAAAGATGATCCAAAATCTTGGAAATAGAATGGAGAAAATACAAGAAACATTTATCAAGGACACAGAAGAACTAAAGAGCAAAAAACAATGATGAACAAAATGATAAATGAAATTAAAAATTCTCTAGAAGGAATCAATAGCAGAATAACTGAGGCAGAAGAACAGATAAGTGATCTGGAAGATAAGATAGTGGAATTAACTACCGCAGAGAAGAATAAAGAAAAAAGAATGAAAAGAACTGAGGACAGTCTCCGAGACCTCTGGGACAACATTAAGCACACCAACATTGGAATTATGGGGGTCTCAGAAGAAGAAGAGAAAAACAAAGGGACTGAGAAAGTATTTGAAGAGATTATAATTGAAAACTTCCCTAATATGGGAAAGGAAATAGTCAGTCAAGTCCAGGAAGCACAGAGAGTCCCACAGAGGATAAATCCAGGGAGAAAAACAGCAAGACACATATTAACCAAACTATAAAAAATTAAATACAAAGAAAAATAAAGCAGCAAGGGAAAAACAACAAATAACATACAAGGGAATCCCCATAAGGATAACAGCTGATTTTTCAGCAGAAACTCAGCAAGCCAGAAGGGAGTGGCAGGACATATTTAAAGTGATGAAAGGGAAAAACCTACAACCAAGATTACTCTGCCCAGCAAGGATCTCATTCAGATTCGATGGAGAAATTGAAACCATTACAGACAAGCAAAAGCTAAGAGAAATCATCACCATCAAACCAGCTTTACAACAAATGCTACAGGAACTACTCTAGGCAGGAAACACAAGAGAAGGAAAAGACCTACAATAACAAACCCAAAACAATGAAAGAAAATGGTAATAGGAACATACATATAACCACCTTAAATATAAATGCATTAAATGCTCCTACCAAAAGACATAGACTGGCTAAATGGGTACAAAAACAAGAGCCGTATATATGCTGTCTACAAAAGATCCACTTCAGACCTAGAGACACATACAGACCAAAAGTGAGGAGATGGAAAAAGACATTCCATGCAAATGGAAATGAAAAGAAAGCTGGAGTAGCAATTCTCATATCAGAAAAAATAAACTTTTAAATAAAGACTGTTACAAGAGACAAAGAAGGACACTACATAATGATCAAGGGATCGATCCAAGAAGAAGATATAACAATTGTAAATATTTATGCACCCAACTTAGGAGCACCTCAAGACATAAGGAAAATGCTAACAGCCATAAAATGGTAAATTGACAGTAACACAAGCATTGTAGGGGACTTTAACACCCCACTTTCACCAATGGACAGATCATCAAAAATCAAAATAAATAAGGAAACACAGACTTTAAATGATACATTAAATGAGATGGATTTAATTGATATTTATAGGACATTCCATCCAAAAACAACAAAATACACTTTCTTCTCAAGTGCCCATGGAACACTCTCCAGGGTAGATCATATCTTGGGTCACAAATCAAGCCTTGGTAAATTTAAGAAAATTGAAATCATATCAAGTATCTTTTCAGACCACAACGCTATGACACTAGCTATCAATTACAGGAAAAAATCTGAAAAAATACAAACATATGAAGGCAAAACAATACACTGCTAAATAACCAAGGGATCACTGAAGAAATCAAAAAGGAAATCAAAAATACCTAGAAACAAATGATAATGAAAACACGATGACCCAAAACCTATGGGATGCAGCAAAAGCAGTTCTAAGAGGGAAGTTTATAGCAATACAATTCTGCCTCAAGAAAGAAGAAACATCTCAAGTAAACAACCTAACCTTACACCTAGAGCAATTGGAGAAAGGAGAACAAAAAAACCCAAAGTTAAAAGAAAGAAAGAAATCATAAAGATCAGGTCAGAAATAAATGAAAAAGAAATGAAGAAAATGATAATAAAGTTCAGTAAAGCTAAAAACTGGTTCTTTGAGAAGATAAAAAAAAATTGATAAGCCATTAGCTAGACTCATCAAGAAAAAAAGGGAGAAGACTCAAATCAATAGAATTAGAAATGAAAAAGGATAAGTAACAACTGACACTGCAGAAATACAAAGGATCATGAGAGATTACTACAAGCAACCATATGCCAATAAAATGGACAACCTGGAAGAAATGGACACATTCTGAGAAAAGCACAACCTTCTGTGACTGAACCAGGAAGAAATAGAAGATATAAACCAACCAATCACAAGCACTGAAATTGAGAATGTGATTAAAAATCTTCCTACAAACAACAGCCCAGGACCAGATGGCTTCACAGGCGAATTCCATCAAATATTTAGAGAAGAGATAACACCTATCCTTCTCAAACTCTTCCAAAATATAACAGAGGGAGGAACACTCCCAAACTCTTTCTACGAGGCCACCATCACCCTGATATAAAAACCAGACAAAGATGTCACAAAGAAACAAAACTACAGACCAATATCACTGATGAACATAGATGCAAAAGTCCTCAACAAAATACTACCAAACAGAATCCAACAACACATTAAAAGGATCATACACCCTGATCATGTGGAGTTTATCCCAGGAATGCAAGGATTCTTTAATATATGCAAACTAATCAATGTGATAAACCGTATTAACAAATTGAAGGAGAAAAGCCATATGATCATCTCAGTAGATGCAGAAAAATCTTTCGACAAAATTCAGCACCATTTATAATAAAAACCCTCCAGAAAGTAGGCATAGAGGGAACTTACCTCAACATAATAAAGGCCATATATGAAAAACCCACAGCCAACATCATTCTCAATGGTGAAAAACTGAAACCATTTCCTCTAAGGTCAGGAACAAGACAAGGTTGTCCACTCTCACCACTATTTTTCAACATAGTTTTGGAAGTTTTAGCCACAGCAATCAGAGAACAAAAAGAAAGAAAATGAATTCAAATCGGAAAAGAAGTAAAGATGTCACTGTTTGCAGATGACATGATACTATACATAGAGAATCCTAAAGATGCTACCAGAAAACTACTAGAGCTAATTAATGAATTTGGTAAAGTAGCAGAATACAAAGTTAATGCAGAGAACTCTCTTGCATTCTTATACACTAGTGATGAAAAATCTGAAAGAACAATTAAGGAAACACTCCCATTTACCACTGCTGCAAAAAGCATAAAATACCGAGGAATAAACCTACCTAAGGAGACAAAAGACCTGTATGCAGAAAACTATAAGACAGTGGTGAAAGAAATTAAATAGGATACAAACAGATGGAGAGGTATGCCATGTTTTTGGATTGGAAGAATCAACATTGTGAAAATGACTATACTACCCAATGAATCTACAGATTCAATGCAATCCCTATCAAACTACCAATGGCATTTTTCACAGAAGTAGAACAAATAATTTCACAATTTGTATGGAAACACATAAGACTCCGAATAGCCAGACCAATCTTGGGCAAGAAAAGCGGAGCTGGAGGAATGAGGCTCCCAGACTCCAGACTATAGTACAGAGCTAAAGTAATCAAGACAGTATGGTACTGGTACAAACACAGAAATATAGATCAATGGAACAGGATAGAAAGGCCAGGGATAAACCCATGCACATCTGGTCACCGTATTTTTGATAAAGGAGGCAAGAATACACAATGGAGAATAGCCTCTTCAATAAGTGGCGCTGGAAAAACTGGAGAGCTACATGTACAAGAATGAAATTAGAACACTTCGTAACACCATACACAAAAATAAACTCCAAATGGATTAAAGACCTAAATATAATGCCAGACACTATAAAACTCTTAGAGGCAAACATAGGCAGAACACTCTATGATATAAATCACAGCAAGATCCTTCTTGACACACCTCCTAGAGAAAGGGAAATGAAAACAAAAATAAACAAATGGGACCTAATGAAACTTAAAAACTTGCACAGCAAAGGATACCATAAACAAGATGAAAAGGCCACTGTCATAATGGGAGAATATATTTGCAAATGAAGCATCTGACAAAGGATTAATCTCCAAAATTTACAAGCAGCTCATGCAGCTCAATATCAAAAATTAGAGAACCCAATCCACAAATGGGCAGAATACCTAAATCGACATTTCTCCAAAGAAGATATACAGATTGCCAACAAACACATGGAAGGATGCTCCAGATCACTAATTATTAGAGTAATGCAAATGAAATCTACAATGAGGTATCATCACACACCAGTCAGAATGGCCATCCTCAAAGAATCTGCAAATGATAAAGTCTGGAGGGGGTGTGGAGAAAAGGGAACCCTCCTGCACTGTTAGTGGGAACGTAAATTGATCCAGCCACTATTCAGAACAGTATGGAGGTTCTTTTAAAAACTAAAAATAGAACTACCATACAACCCAGCATTCCCACTACTGTGCATATTCCCTGAGAAAACCATAATTCATAAAGAGTCGTGTACCCCAATGTTCATTGCAGATCTATTTACAATAGCCAGGACATGGAAGCAACCTAAGTGTCCACTAACAGATGAATGGATAAAGAAGATGTGGTACATATATACAATGGAATATTACTCAGCCATAAAAAGAAATGAGATTGAGTTATTTGTATTGAGGCGGATGGACCTAGAGTCTGTCATACAGAGTGAAATACGTCAGAAAGAGAACAACAAACACCGTATGCTGACACATGTGTATGGAATCTAAAAAAAAAAATGTTTCTGAAGAACCTAGGGGCAGGACAGGAATAAAGACACAGACGTAGAGAATGGACTTGAGGACATGGGAGGGTGAAGGGTAAGCTGGGATGAAGTGAGAGAGTGGCATGGACTTATATATACACTACCAAATGTAAAATAGCTAGTGGGAAGCAGCCGCATAGCACAGGGAGATCAGCTTGGTGCCTGGTGACCACCTAGAGGGGTGGGATAGGGAGGGTGGGAAGGAGGGAGATGCAAGAGGGAAGAGATATGGGGATATATGTATATGTATAGCTGTTTCACTTTGTTGTAAAGCAATTATACTCCAATAAAGATGGTTTAAAAAAGTTATTTTAAATAGAAAAAAAAATAGCCAGTTTGACACAAAGTACTCACTAGTGAGGTTCTATATGGGAGGGTCATGCTCATTGGCAACAGGCTGGCCCTGTGGGGAGTGATGTTGAGGACTGGGCTGGGCTCCAGAAACGGCACCTGGGTGCTGCTTGATCTGAGCATATGGTAGTTTTTCACTTACTATTTTCAGATGACAGGTCAAATATTTGGCCTGGATCAATCCCTTCTGAGGTTTCCAAAGGCAGCTGAAGATGTTTTAAGTCTCTCCCAACACTTTGTCAGGGAGCTGCATCTGGCTTTGATAAACCAAAGAGTAATGTGATTAGAAAAGCAGCCTCAGTCAGAAGGCAGTGAGCACCAGAAAACCTTCCTTTCCGGGACACTTTAAGAATGAGAATCCCACATTTGGAAACCTCAAGGAAATAGACACACATTCTTGGGTTGCCACTTAGTTGTGGTGGCACTTCCCAGTGAGGCCTTCCCTGGCTGCCCTAACTAAAATTTCAGTAACATCCTAGACATTTACTATCCCCTTTCCCTGCCTGTATTTTCTTATAATTTATCACAATCTGACCCACTATACAGATGCTGCCTGGTAATGTGACACAGGTAAGAAAGCATTGCAGGGGCTGAGGGCTTTCATTGTTTTATCTGATAATCAAAAGGAGGTGAAATCCAAAGACATCTCAGAAAAAGAGTCCTTATATGCAAATTGGCCCTATCTGACCTCTATAGACACAGCTAGCCTTACAGGGAGCAGCTTCTCACATGGGGCCTCAGAGTTTGCACATTATAGAATAATATTAACCACCACTTGTTGAGTATTTACTATGTGCCAGGCACCATCAAAATGAAATATATATATTCTCATTTAGTCCACCTTACATGATAGCAAGATAGTTCCTATTATCATCATTCCCATTTTGCAGATGAGGAAACTGAGGCTTGGAGAGCATTTACTTGATTCAGGTTCAAACAGCTGTCAAGTACCAGAAGTGAGATTCAAATACTAGTAACCTTATCTGAAAACCTGTGATTTTAACCAGCATGTTACATTTTATTTCCTAGCTGAAAGGTACCTTACTGATCATTCAACTCCCTAATTTTACAGATGAGGAAAATGAACTGCAGAGAAGGGAAATGATGAGGCTATAAGATCCATAGCTCTACGAGGGCAGGGATCTTAAGTATTTTGCTTACCATTGTAGGCACTCAATAAAATAATATTGAGTGAATATAAAATAAATCAGCAAAATGGAAGGCTTGAATTATAGATCTGAGTTCTCTTACATGTCTAACGTTCTATTTCATTTGCTCCACAGAAATTTTTCTTAATTACTATAGGTATTTACACATGTATGTATATGATGTAGGTAAAGGAGGCCAGGGGCATGAAAGGTTAAACTTCAATAACTTCACAGTTTCTCATGAGAGAGGGCTGCCCCAGACTAGAAGGACAACATTCATTCATTCACTCTGCTAATACTTCTTGAAGGCTTAACCTGTGCAAAGCACTATACTAGGCTCCAATGGTAGAGATGTAAATCATAGCTAACCTTTATATATCTGTACAGGATCTGTTCGAGGTGAATTTTGTCTAACCTTTCAGCATATTTGTGCTGAGCACTTATTGTATGCCAGGTATGTTCTGGGCACTGGGCTTATATGGTTGAACAAAACAGACAAAAATTAATGTCCTCATGGAACTTATACTCTATCCTTCTGACACATTTATGAGGTTAATTCTATCTTTAAGTCCATTTTATAGGTAAGGAAGCCAAGACACAGAGAGATTAATAACCTGTTCAAGATCTCATTGGCAGGAAGTGCAGAGACAGGTTTACACCCAGGTAGTATGGTTCCTAAGACTTCTTTCAATTATTGCATTCTACTGCCTTTCAAAGAGGAATAAGAGTCTTTGCATTCAAAGACTCATGGACTAACTGGAGGCACAGACAGAAAAATTATCAACTGTAAGACAACAAAAACAGCAGGAGTTGACAGTTATTGAGTGCTTACTCTGTTCCAGTCTTTGTGTTAAGAGTTTGACATATTTTCTTTCATTTCACCTTTCTAACAACCCTAAAGGATAGATTACATTACAAACCCCATCTTACAGATGAAACAACTGTAGGGTTCCACATCCCATGTCCTTAGCTACAGTAATGTAGTGCTCTCCAAATAAGTATTTAAAATACATTACCCAAGTACACGAACACAGTCCATCTTACAGAATAACAAAGTTGTAACCTTCCCACTCCCAGCCTTTGTTTTTGCTACTTTCAAACAGCTAATATCATTTTATGATATTTGGTAGCTTGTTCATACTGCAGGACCTATGTGCTTCTCTGTGAGGGTCTCTGAAAGCCACCTAAGTTAGCTGCTCAGTTTCTTAGATGTTGCTGGCCTGATGTCTCTAGAAGGTCTGCTAAGTTTGTGTTGGTGCTGCAGGCTGCTTTCATAGTAGCATTTTGTAGAGCCTTTCAAAACTGGTACTCTGTCCTGGCGGAAGAAACAGCATGGCATAGTGGCTAAATCTGTCATCTCTAGATTCATGCAGCCTAGAGTTTAAATCCAGTCTACTGCCTATTTCAGGCTTGGCAAGTTACTTAATCTTTCTGTACCTTAGTTTCCTGGCACTAAAAACAAATTCTTCTAGAGGCTGTAAGAGGAGGGAAAAGTCTATATTGAAGGATTAGGAGAAATACTTATTCTTTCAGTGCCCTGTGTGTGTGTGTGTGTGTGTGTGTGTGCCTGTGAGTGTGAAAGTATAGACTCAGTCTCCCTGTCCCCAATCTCTCCAGCCCAACTAACTACAATATAATAAAGTATCTTTGCTATTCATTCAGCCATCTTTTATAATTTTCCCTTTAGAAAGGAAAATATAATAGAATCACTCATAAAACTGTATTTCATGCCTATCCTAGTAATGAGTTCACTCTTGATCACATTTGTTAAAGTGAATATCAGATAATGATTTGCCACTATTGTCAAATGTTAGCCAACTTTATATCCACCTCTAGTTATGTAACAGTTAGGCATTAATATTTATTGCTAGATGTTAGCAATTTTACAGAGCTTTGCTTAAAATGTTTGGTGCCTCACAATCTGTTGGCACAAAAAGTGTAACAAAGTAAATGACAGGAGAGAAGATTATAATGGAGTCTGATGGATCATCTTTAAAAGGGAAACCTGTTTCCAGAGAGAACTCTTAATGTGGAGTGTGGAGTGTGGGGGCCATAGCTGGGGCTGCTATGCTTTTAGCAGATGGAAGTGGCATGGACTGGAAATTAACAGAGCACTGGAGACTGAAGTTTGTCACCTCACCAGATTGCTTCCTGGATAGTTTCTTGTCTAGCGGCTTTGAACCTGCAAAGGCCAAATGAGTACACATTGTCTTCTGAGTAAAAAGACCTTCCTATGTGTCAATTTCAGCATTACTCTTTTGTTGAGAGACCCAAGGCTCAGATAGTTACATGTTTCCTTGTACCGTACACATGGAAAGACCACAGTTCATTTGTCTGTGGATGCATTCATAAGAATTGAATGATAGAATCACGGCTATCACATACGGAAAGAACCTATCAGGTCAATTAGCTCACTTCCTCCTAACCATGGCAGCACTGTTCCCTCAACAATCAGTCTGGCCTTTGTCCAATTTCACTTTAAAGGAAAAGCATTAGCAAAATTCCCTTTCACATAAGGCCATTAGCCTCCTGATTGTAATATGCTTTTTTTTCCTTTCCTCTCCCCACCTTCTTTTTTGGTCAATAGTTCTCTTAAGATAATGAGATCCATACTGTGTTAAATTGCTTAAAGATCTAAAAGTAAAACCTTATTATAATATGAGGGTTGTGCTAAAAGAATATTGTGTGTTAGTAACTTTCCATTATGTTAACTTCCTATTGTGCCCAGAAGTGGAAAAAGCAGAGCCTTTTAACAATACAACTAGTTTCTTTAACAGCTTCACTTGAAGTCATGTATTCTGAGGGTTAAATTTAATACAATATATTCATATTTTGAAAATGACTGTAAAAATGTGATTTGGGGGTCCTTAAACTTTGTGCCAAAGTGTCATTCTTATCTCTAACAGGGAAGGGTAATATATTTAATATATTTAGCTTTGTACCTATGGCTGATGGGCTAATGGACACTAGAAATATGTAGAGGGATAGACTTAGATAAGAGAGGCTAGTGATTCATGCCTGCTTATCAAATGCTGGTTCATTCTGAGTTATGAATAAGCCATGATACATACAGTGCTATGATTTGTAGCTGAGCATCAATAAAAGAAGATGAATATGAGTGGTGAAAAAAAATAAACAATCACCAGAAGAGATCCAAACTTACTGTAAGTAAAAGATGTTTTATCACTCCCCATTTCGTGTCTCTGGAAAGAAGACATTTTTAACTTTTATTTTTTAAGCAATAAAAAGTAAAACAAGGGGATTGAAAATAATACTACACATTGTACCTTAAATACATGTAAACCCTCCAGGAGGTACAGAAAATTTTATACTACTCAAAAGCCACAAAATCTTGATTGACCACCTGCTCTGTGGAAAGCACTGCTAGGTGCTATGGGAAGAAAAAATGCGCTTATAATTAACTTACACGTAAAATGACAGCCCTCAGAGCCGTGTCCAATATGCTTCTTCTTCACATCCTCTTTATACTTTATATTTTTGACAATTCATTAACATGTGGCAGTCTGCAATATCAAGGCAGACTAAAGAGACTGCTTTACAGAAACATTATTTTAACCTAAAGAGCCACATAACTCTGAATGTAATTATGAAGCCCAAAGGACATGTTTCAAGACAATAGCACTCCTGTGACTCTGACTCATCCTATAGGGCTAAGACTAGAAGACATCAGAAATGCAATGTGTGTGAGTTTCTAGATGCATAATAACCAGAGTTATCAGATCTGAGTTTGAGTATAAGAAGGGATGCTATGGTGTTTGCTGTATTCTGTCAGGTGTCTATGGTCTCATAACTTAATGCTCTAATAATTTGTGTGATAGAGTCTTTTTTCTCCCACTTGGTACATGATATTTTAGTAATGTGTAGATGGTAAAAGATATTTAGACATAAAGTTTGGAATATCAAAGCTTTTTGGCATTTTACGTGTGTGTGTATTAAATTTTTTTTGAATAGAAAGCATCAGGTTTCTTCAAAGGATTCTTTTCACTCATTTTTGACATTTCTGATTCTAAGCAAAACAAAGGATCCAATCTGCCTTGCACCGGGCCTACTTTGAAACTGGCTCTGGGCTTTTCCCTTTCTTGTGTAGAATGTGTGTATGTGTGTGTGTGTGTGTGTGTGTGTGTGTGTGTGTGTGCGCGCACGTGCACGTGCGTGTTTGTGTGTGAAGCATCTGGGGGAGAAACTCAGTGGGTAAGAACAACTTATAGGAGGATAAATCCTAGCTTTCTTATTATAGGTTAAGAATGGTGGTGTTCAGTTAGAATTGCCATCATTAAAATGTCTACAAATAGTAAATGCTGGAAAGGGAACTCTCTTACACTGTTGGTGGGAATGTAAATTGGTGCAACCACTATGGAAAACAGTATGAAGGTTCCTCAACAAACTAAAAATAAGGTTGCCATATGATCCAGCAATTCCACTCCTGGGCATATACCCAGACAAAACTCTAAATCGAAAAGATACATGCATCCCAATGTTCACTGAAGCACTATTTACAATAGCCAAGACATGGAAGCAACCTAAATGTCCATCCACAGATGAATGGTTAAAGAAGATGTGGTACATATACACAATGGAATACTACTCAGCCATAAAAAAGAATGAAATAATGCCATTTGCAGCAACATGGATGGACCTAGATATTATCATACTAAGTGAAGTAAGTCAGAGAGGCAAATACCATATGATATCACTTATATGTGGAACCTAAAATATGACACAAATGAACCTATCTATGAAACAGAAATGGAATCACAGACATAGAGAACAGACTGGTGGTTGCCAAGGGGGAGGTGGGTGGGGGAGGGAAGGACTGGGGGTTTGGGATTAGCAGATGCAAACTAGTATATATAGGATAGATAAACAACAAGGTCCTACTGTATAGCGCAGGAAACTATATTCAATATCCTGTGATGAACCATAATGGAAAAAAATATGAAAAAGAATATATATATATATGTATAACTGAGTCCCTTTGCTGTACAGTAGAAATTAAACACAACATTGTAAATCAACTATACTTCAATAAAAAAAAAAAGAATCATGGTGCTCATCAGTAAAGGACATAGCCAACATTATCAGGTACTTCCTGTGAACCAGGCTTTGTTTTAATCACTTTACATGAATTCTCTCACTGTAACTCTGTGATGTAGGTAATATTATTACCTCCATTTTCATTTGAGGCAACTGAGGCCCAGAGATACTAAATAACTTGCCTACCAACTCACAGTCTTAAGTGGCAAAGGTGTCATACTCAAGCAATCTGGCTTTAGAGCCCAAGAGAGTAACCACTTCACAACCTGCCCCACCCTTGCAACATACCTGAGAGTGATGAGGCCTGGTCATCGGTATTTTAAAAAATCTCCCCTGAGGATTCTGATGAGCTCCCAGGGTTTAGAATCTCTGTCTAAGATCAAGCTGACCTCACTTGCTCTTGAAAAAGAGCCAGTGCCCAGGTCTGAGGGAAAAAGGGAGGCAGACAGCAGAGCCGCTTATGAGCCATCAGACGATAAATACCCACCATACGGTCAAAATGATTCCCAGTGCTTCCTAGTGAGGGAAGCAGACACTTTGCATATGAAATGCACTGTTTATTTTCTTGTGTGGTAGTTTCAGTTCAAATTAAATGTTTCACATCAGACAAGGAACTAATAACAAATGATCTCCTCCCTCAGCGGTGCAATAACAAATATGTAGTAATTTGAAAGCTGGAAAGAAAATTATTACTCCCAAAGATGCAATAAATATACGATATGTTTAGAGAGTCATTTGATGAAATGAACACTGAAGGTGCTGCTAGCAGTACTTCTGCTTAAGAAAAAAAATCTTAGTTAAAAAAAGAAGCATTTAAAAATGCTGTCTGATCTGTCAACATTTTGTTAACATGTAATACCTTAAGGACACAACTTAGAAGTAGAATCTTCAGTGAAGCAAAAACTCATTCCTTCTTCACATCACAGGAGAGAAAACTAGCAAGTAGAACAACCAGGCATAAAATTTTGCAGTCTAAAAGCAACTTAGTAAGATAGGCTCCTTCTGTCCCCTTTCTTAATTTGGTCTTTGAAAAGGGCAATGGCCAAATGCTATGATTCTCTTCAGGGAGGCATCCTGTTGCCTGCCCCCAAGATCCATTTTCATTCTGCTCTTAGCACTCACAGTATTCTGGGAGATCTACTATTTTTCCTCTCACTGACAGGTTCCTTGTTTCAAGGACTCCAAGGAAATCAGGCTTAATCCCCTATATTCAATTGCTTTTGGCCCTGATCTAAAACATTAGCAGAGGCAAGAAAAAAGTCCAAGGCCAGGACTAGCTCCTGCTGTTAGCATCTAGCCCCTAGGGAGAGGCCAGGGTCAGGTCTCTGCAAAGGGACTTGTCTTCTTAATGCTTGCTGTAGCCAGTCTTACACTTCTTGGAGCTTAGAAGGCAGGATACTACAGTGGAAGGCAGCAGCACCCCGTATTGAAATTGGGGTTTCACCTTACATTAAAAATTTTGAAATATGTATAGATTCTCAATAAGCTGCAAAAAATATACAGGGAGGTCCAATGCAGTATTCACCCCTCCTTCCCCAATGTTATCATCTTGCAAAACCATGAAATTGACATTGGTACAATCCACAGAACTCTTTCAGATTTCACCAGTTATAGTTGTACTCATTTGTGTGTGTTCTAGTGTGTGTGTGTGTGTGTGTGTGTGTGTGTATAGTTTTATGTAATTTCATCACATATGTAGCTGTCTTGATTGTTGTAGCTATGTAGTAGGCCTTAACAGCAGGAAGAGTGATTTCTCCCTCACTGTTTTTTAAGAAAAAAAATCCTCTTTTTATTTTGTCCATCCTTTTTCTTATACCATTCTCATTCCATTCAAAAGTGTACTCATCAGCAACTTTTCCTATCCCAAGATTGGCTAGTCTGAATGGAGCTAGTACCTTCTGCGAGTGGACAGAGGAACCAGTTTACACTGGGGGATTGCCAGGTGCACAACTTAGATTTTCCTTGGGGAAGAGAATGAGGCAATTGAAGTATATATTTGGTTTGCTTTACTACTAACTCTTTAGAAACGTACTCCCAAACATCTCAGCCCACAGGCATCACCAAGAAGAGTTGTCTGATTACTGCCTCTGTGTTTTTTTGTTTTTTCTATTATGGGGAAGTTGAAGACCACAGGGGTTAAACCATTGGCCTAATTAAAAAACAAATCAGAGCAAAACAAAACAAAACAAAAAACCCTCTAACTTTCTAATTGGGTCAAGTGACAGTTCAAGGAAAACTTACTTCCTGGTGATGTGGTATGATTTGAGTGCACCTAGGTGTCCCCAACCTCTAATGTTTCTCCTCAGTAGATGACTACTGATACACCACTTCATCCCTTTAGCATAAGCTTTTAAGTCCCTATAACATGTAGGCATCTTCAGGAGGGCTGATGCTTTCAACACTTTTTGATACTTTACATCTTAGTATGAGTCTGTACATTTCATCATTTCTCAAGAATGGATTTTTATGGGGGAAAGCTTATAAACATGCTGGGCACTAGAAGCTTGAGAGACCCAGAAAAAGGTCCCGAATGGAGAGGTCAAGGTTTCTGAGGACAAACTTTGTTCTGATTATAGTGCTTTCTAAAGCTGACTTCTCCTTAGACTCTCAGCTTTCTGAGCCAACTGCACAATTATCCCCCTCCTTTAGTTATATGATTATCATTATAAAAACAAAACAAAAACAAGTCAAAAGGTAGAAACTTCCAGTTATAAGATAAATAAATACTAGGGATGTAATGTACAGCATGATAAATATAATGAACAGTGTTGTATGTTATATATGGAAGTTGTTGAGAGTAAATCCTAAGAGTTCTCATCACAAGAAAAAATATTTTTTTCTGTTTCTTTAATTTTGTATGTATAAGAGATGATGGATTTTAACTAAACTTGTGCTAATCATTTTTATGATGTATATGAATCAAATCATTATACTGTATACCTTAAACCTATACAGTGCTGTATGTCAAATATATCTCAATAAAACTGGAAGAAAATAACTAAATAAATAAGTAAATAAATAAAGTTATGATATTACCAAAAAAAACCCCACAAAAAACAAAAGCAAAACAAAACCAAAAACCTAGCTCTGTCTTTGTTCTTGCTGTGCTGTATGTTCTAGTGATGATTTGGTTATTCTCAGTTTGTTTGAGGAAGTTTGAAATAGAGCACTTGGAAGGTTGCCATATATGTGAAAAGGAAGACCCCATTTAATACACCCAACCAATTGCATTCTGTTTAATTCAATTTGATTATATGTGGTTCAGTTCAATTAGATTCAATTCAACATTTATTGCATGCTAAGCAAATGCCAGGCACTGAGCTCTGGTGCTGAATGTGTGGCTTAAGCCAATACAGAATCATTTCTGTGACGTGGTACTGACACCCAAGTCAGTCACTCCACTCTCACCAGGACAGAAAGTCGTCTTTTAAAAAAAATAAAGACAAAAGGCAGCTAGATTATCAACAGAGGATGACAAAGAGATTTCTGAATGGAACTCACATCTCCTTGAGTCAAACTGCAACATGCTCCCTGGAGGGTGAGTCCATAATTTCTTGGCTTTGCCTTGTCTGACATGTTAGCAGTGGATCAGAGGGCTGCTGAGAGAAGTGGGCTGGGACATGATAGTCAGACCAAGATAGTATGATAATGGTACATTCAGCCCCAGAGCAAACATCTATTATTGGGATTTATTCCTGAAAATGGTTGTAGGTTGATGCCTCCATTACAAGCCTCACACTCTTGATTTCACTGAGCTGCATCACAGAATGCCCATTATGTTTTAAAAGAGATGCAAGCTTGTGCCGACTTTATGTCAAGCTGGGTAAATGTAAATGGGTTTGAATCTTAAAACACCTTCAGTGACTCCTCCTGTCATGTTGATCTATTGTGTTGCCTGGATAACACAACAGTGGCCTTGCTTTGGAAAATGATGCGAGCTAGTTCTTGGATCCAGTTAAACTTTGGAAGCTGAGAAAAGAATTCTGATCAAGCAGAAGTGAACTTCTACATCACATACCTAACAGCTTTAAATTTTTTCTCGGACTGGTTCTCAGAAGTCAAAATACCCTCAAGTGCAGAGACTTGAGGCAAAGTCATCTCCTTCAGGCAGGAAAGTCTGTAGCTGGGCCCGGATGGGTAACCACTGTGACAATACTGGCAAGTAGGCAACTAAAATTTTGTAGGGAACTGCAAAGTATTTCTCACAGTATGCAGGCAGAACTAGTGGAGGGGGTTTCCAGGACACTTTCCTGGTCCTCAAAATACAGGTGGTCACCTGAGAGAAGCACTCATGGCGTAGCTGCACATCTTTCCCTCCTGGCAAACTCTTCTGACATAGAGTAGTGAGCCAGTGAAGTCAGCCTAAATCACACTTTGGGACATGCCACTGACAACTGCGTGGGTGTGAGGGAGGTGGGGTGAGAGGCAAGTGTGAGAAATATGTCAGATCTTGATGCACAAAGAGTTATAGCATGTACTACATTCCTTGTAAATTGAGAGGCCCCTTAGTAGTAAGGAAAGTTAAAAGCAGGCATGATGACTGATTTAACGGTCTATTAAGCAAGATCTTCTAAGTTGAGGTTTCCAAAGCAGGCATCTCTTGCTTGTTCTTTAATATGCCTCTTACAGCTTAAGTTTATGAAACCCAGAGGCAGTGGGAAAGTACCTCGCTTCTTGCCCACCTCAGATGTAGCTCAGTCAGTGACTGGAATGTTGTGGGGTACAGACCCAGAGGCAGGAAATACCATGGGAAGGAGAACTTCTAGTCAACTATTTCTACAATCAAATCAGATTATTTAGGAGCCATCTTGGACTTTTGAGGATTTTCTAGTTTATTGTTTTTTGCCTCTTCCTGTCTTCTGGGGATTGCTTCCAGGGTAGGAATAAGGGAAGTGTGAATCAGTAAGATCTGTAATATGTCAGCATCATTGATCAAAAGGTTTAGTGAGAACATATGGAAAAAAAATGTTTGGCTTCATTGATAATCGAAGAAATACAAATTAGAACACTAAGACTTTTCCCCCCATCAAAATAGGAAAGGAGGGGAAATGAAAATACTAGAGCCAAGGAAGGTATAATGAAATAGGCACACTCAAATGGTACTAGTGGGAGTAGAAATTGATACAACTCTTTTGGAAAACAATTTGACAGAGTTTATATTTTTGATGCAATAATTTAACTTCTGGGAATCTCTATAACCTAAGTAAATGATGTTAAGTAGGTGAAGTTTTAAGCACAGATATGCTCATTGTGGCTTATTTCTTTTTGGCCAAATATAGGATACAACCAAAATGTTTGAGAATGTGGGAATATATTTAAGTACATTATGGCATATCCACATGATGTGCTATTAGGCAGTCATTTAAAAATGTGCTTACAAGGAGCTTTTAATAACATGGGGAAATGCTTATGTTGTAATGTTAACTGGAGAAAAAACACAAGCCTTTATTTAGAGAGTGAACACAACTATATTTTAAAATATGCATGTAAATGCACAGTAATAAAGATGGAAGGAAATGCAACTGAACGGTAAGAATGGTTGAGTTTGGATGGTGGTGCTATAATTTATTTTTTTCCTGATTTTATTTTATTTTATTTTTTGCATTTTTTTCAAATTTTGCACACTGAGCATGCTCTACTTTTTTTTTTAACATCTTTATTGGAGTATAATTGCTTTACAATGGTGTGTTAGTTTCTGCATTATAACAAAGTGAATCAGCTATACATATATGCTCTACTGTTATATTGGGAAATTTTTGTTCAAAAAATATTCAGTGGGGGTTGGGGTGGGAATTGAAAATACTGATGAAAATGAATTTGAGAGATTATCCAAGGGCACTATTTAGCTGTGTTCTTCCTATTTCTGTTTAGCTCAGAGAGTTGAGGAGTAGTTATATTTAAGTCTCAGGCTATGTGACCCTGCACAGTTCATTTTACACATTCTTCTGACTCTGTAAGTGGCTTTGTCTTAGGCCTTATATGGGAGAAAAAAAATACTGATAGCTGTCCTTTATTGGATGCTTATTATATGCTAGACATTGGGCTGAGCTCTTGACATTTATAATTTCATTTAATCTTCACAAAAACTCTCTGAGGTAGTTTATGTTATTATTACACTCATTTTACAGACATGAAAACTAAGGCTTAGAGAGCTTAGGTAACAATCTAAAACATACAGCTAGTCAACAGAAGACTAAGAATTCAAACCCATATCTGTCTTAATTATTATATATGACACAGTTCTTAGTTTCAGAAAGTGGGTGAATAATAAGAACTATGAAAAATGTTTCAGGTTGGACACTTTTGCCTGAAGATACAGAAAGTTCTACTGACACTGGTTTAAGCCGTAAAGCCACTATATGGTTACTTACCATCAAGCATGGAAGTAGGTTATTTCAGGGGTGTTTCTGAACAAGATGATCCATGCGCACTAGGTAGCCATCCCTGGAATTCTTCTGGCCTCTTCTTAGAGTTTCAAGATGGCTACAGAAGTATTAAAGATCACGTCCTCACATGCAGGCGTTCTAGGCAGGGAAAAATGGAAGGAGCTCTAATTTTTTGCAGAGTTTTCTTTTTATTATGGAGAAAAATCTTTCACAAAACCTCTACATCAAATTTCTACGTACCTCTCTGTTGGAAGATAATTCTCCAGCAGTCATTTGCATTTCATCATGCCTTGTGAGCAGAGACAATGACTACCTTTGTTCTGGATTATTTTTTTCAAGGATGTTTGTGTAGTAAATAGCTTGGAAGATAGAGATAATGTCTTCTTTCAGGGCAAAGGGCAGGCCTGCGTACTGACCATTATAAATGATTTATGCTTCCTGAATTCAGGGTTCTTCTCCTGTAACCTAACACACTGAGTCTGCAGTCATTGTGCAGCTCTCTTTTTATCATCCTGTGTAAAATGGGGAGTCTGATCACTAATGCTGTTGTGAGTGATACAGTCTTTGTCTCTGGCTCAGGAATTGTGTGTCTTCTGCCAGCATCCATAACACTGGCAGCTTAACTTGCTAGCTTGTAAATAGGGTAAAATCTCAGATCCTTCCCTGTTCTTGACAGTCTCATTGGTCAGATTTTTTTCCATATGGGCAATCCTAGCTGTGAGAGAAGCAAAGCTAGAGATTATATGGCAAAGGAAAGTGGAATAATCATATTTGGCTTAGGTAAATTAGAATTCATTCCCTGGGGCTAGGCACATTGCTCCACCAACCCGGGTTTCTTTTGGCAAGAAAGTAGAGGAAATATCTGTTGAGAAGGCAACAGTGTTTGCCATTAAAAAATGACCATCATAAAGGAAGAATGTGACATGTAATTTGGGGCTGTATAAACAGAGGACTCTGTAGCTTCAAAGAAAAGAAGACATTTTGCTTGAGAGCTTGGGTTTAGAGAAAGCTTCATAAAGGAGGTAATACTTTATATGTGCCATGAAAGATAGAATTTTGACAGACTGTGATGAGGATGGCTAGGCTGGTAAGAAGATGTTCCAGGCAAAGGAATAGCATGAGTCAAGGTATACTCTGAAGAAAACACATGGCATATTCAGGGAACAGTAGAGATGAATTAATTTTTATCCTAAAGTCCAATCTTCTAAATAGCCCCGGGAGTAAAGATGGAATACTGGGGTTTATAATGACCTCTGTGAATTTGGAAAAGTCCCTTTAGTCATCGTCCCTCAGTGGTGCCATATGCAAAATGAAACTGGGTGTTTAATTTGCAGAGTCATGGCACATAATAATATGAATAGTGGTTCTGGAGTTACATGGAGGTAAAATGGCCAAAAAGATATTATTACTATAGTTTATACAATTAAAAGGGCAAATCAGTTGAGAACTGCCATTAAATAGCCTACCATATAGTAATCCCCATCCTATGGTGAGCAGAAAGATACAAACTAGGAATCAGAGGCCCGATTTGAGACCTAATTTACTCCCTCTCTTCATTCAATTTCCTCATCTATAGAATGAGGGTTTTGAATTAGGGCTTATCAGGTCTGATATTTTATATATTTCTAGATGAGGACAATTAACCCCAATCATATCCAGAGTGTACTCCTGATCACGCCCCCTTCTCCTACTTAGCACACATACATATCACATGCTGGCAGGATGATGCATAGACATGCTAAGACATGAACTTTGATCCCACTAAATATTTTCATTTCAAACTCATCTTGAACCTCTGCCTCCCTTGTGGATTTAATTTGTAGTTTACCCCCTGTATATGTCAAATCATTCTGCAGTGAATTAGGTCAAGATGGGACTAGTAACTGAAAGACCCTCAGTTTTAGAACTGGCATTTCAGTTAACATCTGCTGGGTTAGTTCCTTCTTCTACGAATTCCATTAGGGTGAAAGCTTATTTCTAGAATTTTTCCTATATGCTATTTTGAATGCCCTATCAAATGCATTATCAATTTGTGTGACCCATGATGGCTCCATAACTCAGCTCACGGAGGAATTAGGGTGAGACTGACCTCATGCAGAGAAATCTCCATGTCATCAGCTTTCATTTTAGGGCTTCTCTTTGTCATCTCCTTCAAAAACCTGTCACTGTTGAGTGTTCCTTTAGTGCAAAAGGGCGGGAAGAAACTCCATTTGTTTGGAGCCCATCATTCTTTATGCACTCCTTTGTGATAGATAGAAAAAGGCAGTAGGCAAGGGATCTTGTTCTGAGAGCATAGGACAGAAAGGCAGTGAGAAATGCATCCAGTAAAGAAGTCAGAGCTGCAGTGGAGATTCTTGTGTCTCAGTGGTTACTGCACTTTGATTCTCGTGGGAGATTGACAGCCTCAACAATTAGCAATGCCAGTCCCCTTCTAGGCACAACTGATAAGGAAGGATAGAACACATGATTACAAGGTGCTTGCTATCCAGCTGAAGAAAGGAAGATTTTTTTTTATAGCAAATGACTCATAGTTACATTTGCAAATTATCATACAAATGAATGCAAATTCATATGACCCAACTAGAACAGGAATGGGCTGTGGAAGCCCAGGATGAAGAGATGATCACAGTGAAGGAGGGTTAAAAAGAAAAGGCTTCATAGAAAACAAACTTAAGGTTACCAAAGGGGATAGTGGGGGGCAGGGAGGAGAGATAAATTAGGAGTTTGGGATTAACATATACACACTACTATATATAAAACAGTTAAACAACAAGGACCTACTGTATAACACAGGGAACTATACTCAATATCTTGTAATAACCTATAATGGAAAGGAATATGAAAAAGAATATATATATGTATATATATATATGTATAACTGAATCACTTTACTGTACACTTGAAACTAACATAACATTGTAAATGAACTATACTTCAATTTAAAAAAAGAAAAAAGAAATGGCTTCCCTGAGGAGAATTTTAAACTGAGTTTTGAATGAAGGAAACCCATACCACACACACAGAGTGCTCCTGGCACCATTCCTTTATGCAGTATTTATTTGGCATCTGTTGTAGCACAGCACTATGTAGGGTGCTTTGGGGGATACACAGAGGTACAAAGCTCCAGCTCTGCCTTCCCCCAGGAGCTTCAAATCTGTTAAGGAGGTTCACTTCTTCCCCAGTCCTGATGTTTCCTTCCATATGGAGTGACATCCCATTAGGAGAACATTCTGGCCTCTCTCTGCCCCCTCATCTCCTCCTCTCATGAGGAGAAGACGTGACTGCTCTGATTGGTGTGTTTGAGAAAAGGTGCTGGGCAAGTGTAGCTCAGCTGAGCCCTCCAGCTTTGTTTGAGAGCCCTGTAGCTTGTATCTTTATTTGAGACATATTCTGGTCTGCTCCTGCATGCCTGAAGTCACATAGGTGCAGGTCCTCACTGGAGGACTGCTGACTTCCGGTGTCACTTGTGATGGGGTTAACTCTATCAGGTTCTGGGGTTCAGATATTAGGAAATTCACCCAAGCTATGTCCTCGACTCTAGACTTCAGCAGTAAAAAATGTGATATTTTGATTTTCATCAGTCTGAATTCATTGTCTAGCAGGCGATTGACTCAGAATTCGAAGGAGTGCTACTTATTTGGCCTCCTCTCCCCACCCCCACCAAGGTCTAATAAGAGTTGTGAGACAAGACCATATATAATTATAAGAAAAGGTGAATGTGATAAGTACCATAAGTGTGACTTGACGCCTTTAAGATTCTTTTCTTCACCCTTCAAAGCCTGTTACCAATATAGAAAAGGAGTACCTTTTGAGACACTCAACATTTACAGAAATGGTTGCAGGCTGGCCACTTTTCACTTGCTTTCAGCTGTCTCTTGATTTCCTGGTTGTTGACTTTCAACACTTCCTCTCATTTCTAGTCCTGGCCTCTCTTCTGAGTCCCTGACTTGATATCTCCACTTGGATGTCGCACAGGTCACTCCAAATTTATAGGGACCTAAAATGAACCCATGAGTCCCCAGTGCTCCACCCCAACCTGTATCTCTCCCAGTTTTCCTCATCTCAGTGAATGGCAGCACCATCCATCCAGTTTCTCAAGCAAAAAATCCTTGTGTGATCTATCAATATATTTGTGTGGTGGGTTGGTAAATGTCTGCCTCTCTTAAGTATCATCTCTCTCTTATTTCTGTAATGTAACTACTGGGTCTCTCAGGGTGCCAGACACATAGTGGGTACTCAGTAGACATTTGCTGAATAAGTATATTTTATTAACCCCAATTCTATCCTTTTCAACCTGCTGCAGCAGTTTGTTTGGCTTCGAACCTTTGATTTTTTTCCTCTTGAATTCTACCATCATGTTGCCCTTTTCTCACTAAGACTAAAACATTCTTTGGTCTTAGGGCAATATAGATAGATTACTTTGGGAATTCCAAGGAGGGGGTTGGATGGGAGTATTATGGAAGGTTCGTGGAGAAAGAATAATTTGTGATGGGCCTTGAAAGAAACAGGGTTTCAATATGTAGAGGAATGGAGGCAAGGGAATGAGATATTTCTGGTGGAGGAAGTCACTAAGAAATGTAGAGGTAGAGCAGCACTGAGTATTTTGGGAACATGGCCAATAGACTGACCTGTGAAGGGATAGAATGGAGGCTACCATTGGAAATGTAGGCAATGGCTGGTCTGTGGAGAGAAAGTGCTTAAAATCATCTAGGAAACATGAATCTGCACAGTAAAAGAGTGCAATACGAACTCTTCACTAAAACTGTTAAACTACAAATGAAAGCTGCATAGACAGAGTAAGAAATTAAAATCTGTTCCATTAGGTTATGACCAATTTCCTTGTGAGATAACTGTGGATGAGTTTTAGAGAATTTCACAGAAATATGCTCCTTTTGACAATGTTCATATTTCTTGTAAAATTCTTCATATCCTCAATATTCTCTTGGATATGCTGTGAAATTCTGCAAGTGCAATCATTCCCCTTGTCATCTCATGAAAACACATGTTTCAGGCTTATCCGTTCTGTGGGCACTCCAGTTCTCCCCTGATTCCAAGGACAAATAAAGCCTGACCTAAAGACTCTGGAAATGAGGTGTCGAGAGGGAGGGGCTTATTCTTTTTGGGACTTTTCAGTCAAGGAGCCTCCACTGGCCTCAGCACCAGGGAATAATTAGTGGGTAATGTAGAACAGTGTGAGAAATTGTTCAATTTCAGGAAGAACAATTGCTGAAGAGAAAATTGATCCATTTTCCCAGTTTCTCACTTGAACACATTTGTGCTGGCTGCTTGCTTTTATGAATTGGAGGCCACCTAGCAAGTTGCTGTTTTTAGCAGTGATTATTTCACCAGACTTATTTACATATCTATTTTATTTTTTCAGAAATGCTTTCCCTTTTGGGTGGGCTCCACTGGGACTGGGAATGTTCCTGAGACTACTGGGCCTGGGCATGTTGTATATGAGTGCAAGGAAGGAATGTCTTCCTCACTTCAGCCTGGCTTAGGAGGGCTGAAGAGCTACCTTCTAAAATGTAAAGAGTTGTTATGTGGGAAAGTGAGTAGACATTCTTTGGAGCTCCAGAGGACAAATCTAGGACTAATGGGCAGAAGTTATTAAGAGGCAGACTTTGGTTTAGCATGGGTACTCTGTCAAAATCAGAGCTGCTTAGAAAGGATGGGCTGACTAGCCAGGTAATGACCTTCATTTCCCAGAAAGGGTTGAAATAGGGGTCAGATGGTAAACTATTAGGGATATGGTAGAGAGAATTCCTACATTGCTTGGTGGGAGGTTGGATAACATCAAAGATCCCTTTCCGAGTTCTGCTCATCTGTGAATTCTACTGCCTATATATCGAATTTGACCCATATTTTTAGACCAAGGCCTATTCTCATTTTCTGCACAAGGCCTTATACAGCACTCATCTCTTCTCCACACTTGACGGCAATGATTTATGGACTTATGTTGTTAGTCCAGGTGTTAAAACAGCTGTCCCCAGATATATAGAACACACACACACACACACACACACACACACACACACACACCCTCCATATTTCTTACAGATGATATGTACAACAGCCTTCTCTAACTTTTAGCGCATTCCTGAATTTTACCCTAACCTTAATCCCCACCCCCATCCATTTGGCAATCATTGGTGGAGTGAGATCCAGAGAAAGGACAAGGATATCTATTTCACACATTATTACTTTGCACTAACCTTGTTCCAGATCCTGTCTTAGGCATCAATGAGCAAAATACATCAGTGAACAAAACAGAAAAAGATCCCTGCCCTTGTGGAGTTTACATGTATGTAAAGTAGCAGCACATAGGTAACAATCTATATTAACTTCCTTTCTTTTCAAACATCCTCAGTTAGTATGGTATTAAAGAAGTCAGATTCATTGAATACCTACTATGTTCTGTGATCTTATTCAATCCTTGAAACAACCCCAAGAAGTAAATCTTCTCATCTACACTCTCGTCAGAAAAACAGAGGGTCACAAGGTTAAGTATTTTATCTAAGACCAAACTATAAGTAGCACAAGTATAATTTGAATATAGGTCTGTTTGATTTCATACTCATGCTCTTTCATTATGCTGCTTCCAAGAAGCATAATATTTCTTGGTTATTCTACAGCAGGTAACTCTCAACACAACTGAAGATCATCTTTTGTAAAATGAAATTACGGTCTCTAAAGACAGGACCCTTATACTTCAGACTGCATTAAGAATCACATAGGAATGTTGATAAAAGTGAAGATGTAAAAATTCAAATGAGCCCAGGAACTTGCATTTTAACAAGTACATACCTGCAAGTAATTGTGATGTCCACAGGCCATGCACCATGCTTTAAAGGACTTAATGTCCTTTACAGCTCTAACACTTTGTGCTTCTATGAGATTTTGACTAGTTCCAATTTTGTTATTTATAATGCATAAGAGCACTTCTGGGATTCATTAGCAGTCAGTGTAGTCAGTATCATCAACTTCACCACCATCTCCAGCACCATCAGATACAGTTATCTTTTATTTGTAAGCCACTTGATTGATGTATTTTTCTTTCTGGGGAACACCTGTGGAAAGACTGGCCTGTCCTCCTCTGCTGATACTTCCTGGCTGACTGGCTGGCTGGTTAGTCCACACAAAATCAACAAAATCAAAGAGTTCTAAGGTGGGCTTTATAAAGGTACGTTAAGGTACAATTAGTGACTTATTTAGATCATATACCTTGACAATAATCAGTGTTGTGGATTTGGACTATTCAGCCCCACTGAAGGTCTGATTTTCCCAACTCACTGGATTTCCTTTTCTTTCCATGACCATGATGCTACTTCCCACTACTTTTGAAAATGTTGCTTTAGTTGGACCCATTATTGACAAGAGAAGCTTTGTGCTTTGGGGCTTAAGTGCTGAACCTTTTCATTTCAAGAGTAAGGCTGATTGGGTACAGGCAGTGGGCAATATAGGGTTTCAATAGCTTTATCTTGGAATTTACATGCTCTTCCACTCAGCAACATTATAAGAGGTTAGAATATCCCTCACATCATCTTAGTATGGTTCTGGGCCCTCAATATACAATAGATTGATTTTTCACAATAATCATAGATAACATTTATGGATTATTTGCCATGTGCCAGCCACTTTACTGCTTTACATGCTAATCATCTTGTTTAATTCTCCTAACAACCCCTGTAGGTACTTTTAGGGTCTCCATTTCACAAATGAGGAAACTGGCTCGAACTCAGAGCTTAAGCAACTTGCTTAAGTGCACACAGCTAGGAAGTGGTTGAGTCAGGATTTGGATCCAGTCTAATGACAGAGCTTTCCCCTCTGTGCATTATATGCTTTATGAAAATGGAAGGGCAATATCTTAGGGGAGCTTGAGCATTTGGATCTTGTATTAAGGGTTTACAGGTTAAGCTGGAAGAGAAAGAGATTTAAGCATGTTTGAGTTTCTCAAAGCATAATTCTTGCTAACATATGTCTGTTATCTTTTCTTCCTTTTTATATTAATAAATCTTTTACATATGTTTGTGCACTTGGTAAATAGCTAATGATAATGGCTTCCACCTGTATTCCTCAAAGAAGGATTGAAAGTTAGAATGCAATTACAATTAATATGCATGAAAATGAAAATTGTCAATTAACACAGAGTATTACAGTGCAGAATGTAATGTGGCAACACATTCAGCATAGAAATAAGCATCACTGGTCCCCATTGAAGAGCCTGCAGCTCACAGCCACTTTGTCCCTCATCTCTATATGGGCAGTACCTCTAGAAGCAGCCAGAAAACACAGTAGCTCAGTGCTTGTTTGGATCTCAGCCTTCCCCCCTCCTCTCCTCTTCGCTTCCCTGTACTTATGCCATGGAGCCCTATTCCTTTTGGCATTTATTATTGTTGCTATAATTCTTATTATCTAACTTTTTGTTGTTGTTGTTGAAAAAATGATTCCTGTTCATGTAAAAATTCAAACTGTAAAAAAAGAACAAAAGGCGAAAAATAAAATCTTCTTCCTTCTCCACCTCTACACACTCTGTAGCAGTCAGTAGTCACTTGAGTTTTTCATATATCTTTCCAGAAACTTTCTATGCAGATATAATATTTAGGCACATATATAAACTCATGTATAGCTTTTAAAAATGTTGATATTAGCATAGCCTTTGTCGATCTGATGGCTAGAAAAAATAGTATCTTACAGTTTTATTTTGCATTTCTTTAATTATAAGTGAGGTTGAATATGTATTTGTATGTTTATTGGTGATTTGCATTTTTTATTTTCTGAACTGTTCATTTTCTATTTATATCTTTTTCTTATTGATTTTAATAGCTCTTTGAATATGAGAGAAATTAGCTTTTTTTTCCTGTCAAATATATAGCAAATACTTGTTCTTAGTTTATCATTTGTCTTCTGTTTTTTTAATGGTAATTTTTTGTCATACAGAAGGTTTTAATTTTTATGTAGCTTTATCAAATATTTTCTTTACAGATTCCAGGTTTTATTTTTTCATTTGAAAAGTCTTTCTCATTTCATCATTATTTCAAAATTTCCCTCATGCTTCCATCTACCCCTTTTCCTAAAAAAATTTTTTAATGTTATATAGAAAGTAATATTGAGGGACTTAATGTGAACTAGGTACCATGAGAACCCTCCAGGAGGGTTCTGGAAATATTAGATAAATTATAACAGTGTTCTATTAAGTACATAACTTAGCTATTGAGAAAGTAAAGAATATTGGTAGGATTCAGAAACAAAGAGGAAAACTCAGAGGGTAAGCATATACTTTATGATATGGATGCCTTAGAGAGAGGTGGAGGGAGTATCACACTCAATAGTCTAAAGGCTTGTGTTATAACACCTATATGGAGACAAGAGATAAAACCTTGAGTCAGTACAAAGTGCCTCTCACAGAAAACCAGGAATCTGAAGGGCTACAGCCTCATTGTAAGTGTGGAGTAGAAAAAATTGTATGCAATAATACATAGAAATAACAAGGAAACCTATCATTGTCCAGGATCTGGGTCAGGAAAAGTTCTGTCCTGAAAATTTGTAACAATGGATGATGTCCTTCATATTTTATTTACACTACCTGCAGGGTTTAGGAACTTGCAAGCCAAGGATTTAACCTAAAATTGGTTCCAGGTAAAATTGATTCCAGTGATAAAACCAGGTTGCAAAAGATTTTCACATATAAAGTCCTGCTGCAGAAGAGCTCACAACCCAAAATTACATGAAAAAATATATCATCGTGAATAAGTGAAAATACAACAAAAATCAGGATTAGAATCCCCCAAACATCACAAAATAGCACAATATGATAGAATCCATGAAATTAGAGTGTTTAAAATCATTACAGAAATAAGAGAAAGAATCGAAAACATTAAAGAGTAATAAGAAACTATGCAAACAGGCAGATTATAAATAATAAATGCCATTTCCAAAGAGAAAATAGAGAGAGAGAGAGGGGCAAATTCAAGGAAATGGTGGCTATGAATTTTTCAGTATTGATGAAAGACTTGAATCCACATTCTGGAAGTGCAATGTATCCTTAGCAGGAAAAATAGAAATAAATCTATACTTACTTTAATCACAATGAAACTACAGAACACCAAGGACAAAGAGAAGAGCTTAAAAAGCAGCAGAAAGAAAGGCCGATTTATCTGCAAGGAGTGACAATTAGTCTGACAGCAGCATTCTCAATAGCAACAGTAGAAGTCAGAAGAAAGCAGAATAATGTCTTCAAAGTGAGGGTTAAAATAAAGAACAGTACTGAATTCAGAAAAAGGGAGTGAGATGTAAGAAGAGCTGGCAAATAAGAAATTAGCTTGAGTAAACTTAACAAACATTTACTCTGTAAAGCATCAATACCTATTATGACTAATTTGGGGGATGTAGAAGTAAGAATTAAAAATACTGACATTAGTAATATATAAGATGGGAGCAAGGTAATTGGATTTAAAGGGTTCAGCAAGGTTACAAAAATCAACTGGGAACATTTGTTTGTTTTATTTTTTAGATTCTAAATATAAGTGATAACATACAGTATTTGTCTTTCTCTGTCTGACTTATTTCACTAAGCATAATACTGCTCAAAAAATCAATTGGGAGCAGCATTGCATTGAGGAGATGGCAATTCCTCCCAAATCAATCTAAACTCCAATACAGTTTGAATCAAACTTGACAGGGAATATGTGTGTGTGTGTGTGTGTGTGTGTGTGTGTGTGTGTGTGTGTGTGTGAAGCTGCAATAACAAAATTACCATAAATGTAGTGGCTTAATACAAATTTATTATCTTACAATTCTGTAGGTCAGAAGTCTTAAATGGGTCTTATTGGGCTATGATCAAAGTGTCAGCAGGACTGTGTTCCTATTTAGAGGCTCTAGGGAAGAATCCATTTCCTTTTTTTTTCCAGCTTTTAGAGGGTGCCTGCATTCCTTGGCTCATGACCCCTTTTCTCCATCTTCTAAGACAGCAAGGTTGCATCTCTCTGACAATTCTTCTGTAGTCACATCTATATGAGGACTCATGTGATTTGATTGGACTCACCCAGTTAAACCAGGATAATCTCTCCATGTAAAATTGCTTAATCACATGTGTTTTAATCACATCTACAAAGTTTGTTTTTGCCATGTAAGGTAACATATTTACAGGTTCTAGGAATTAGGAAATGGACATCTTTGGGAGGCCATTATTCTGCCTACCACTATATATTTATATCTATATCTGTATCTATATCATATTTATCTATCTAGATCTATACACACACATGCATATAGATATACATACAGCTTTATATGTATATATACATTTCTTTACATTTAACAACTGATAATGAACACTTTTTATAACATTGAATATTATTTGAAAATATACTTTTTAATGACTACATTGTGCCCAATGATATGGATTATAATATACTATTCTATTAATTCCCTTATTGTAACATTAATATTATTTTAATAAAAAATTCTGCAAGGATATCCTTTTATATATATCTTTGAGTCTCTCATTATTTCTTCAGGAATTACTTGATCAAATGTGTCAAATGTTTTACTCATTTTGTCACTAAAGCTAATTTTCAAATCACTTTCCTGAAAGGATTTATCAATATGGGCTCTCACCAATTAGAATGAATATATCCATTTCCTCATACTTTTACCAACACATTACACAATTTATAAACAAACAGAAATCTCTGTCCGTTTTGTGTGTGATACTTCCAGTCTTTCTGTTATCAACAGCTGCTTTTAGAAGTTTGCTCAGACGTTATGTAACTACAGGTTGCTATTGGCCTGATCCATAGATTCATGAAAGCAAAGCTGCAACTCCCAGAGATGAAGGGGAGCTGATTTTTAGCCTTAGAGGAGTCAACCAATTCACACCAAAGATCTTCCTGTTAAGTCTACTAGACACGTTTCCCACCTCTTCTGTCCTTATTTCAGCGAGTTGTAAGACATTTGTAAATATGAAGGTAGGACTTTATGAGGTTTGTTGTATTTAGCAATTGTTTAATGAAGGATAATTCAGGTTTGGGCAGAGAAAGAACTTTCTGTTTAGAAAATTGAGTTGGACCTGTATTACATTTTGGGATGGTTATTCCTGGATTAAAAAAAAAAAAAGAAAAGCAGCGTATTGAGAAATGTGTATTCAGAAGGATGGGGTAATGAATATTTACTTAACATCTTTGTGTGAGTCAGCGTTCTAATAAGAAACGGCACACTCAAAGGGCAACTGTAGAGAGATTGACGAAGGGAGTATTTACAAAGGTGTGAACAGAGTTAAGGGAACTAACAAGGGACAGTGAATTGCCCTGAGACTAACAACTGTAGGAAGTGATTACCACTTTAGACTTGATGGGACAAGGGGAGAAAATCGTGCTACTGAAAACTGGAAAGGAAATTCATAATGAGAGGGTCACCTGATAGGAACTTCCAAATCACAGCCTGGGAGAGAGGGAGTAGGTACCTTTAATAACATAGTTGTTTCCATCTGATTTTCTCTTTAGTACCATGTGGTTCAGAAAAGAAATCAGCAAACTATAGTCTATGGTCCAAATTTGGTCTACTACGTGTTTTTATTTGACCTGTAAATTAAAAATGGTTTTTACATTTAAAAATGGTTGGAAAAAAAAACCCAGAAGAATATATTGTGGCACATGAACACTTCATAAAATTCAAATTGTAGGGTCCATAAATAAATTTTTATTGGAACATAGCCACCCATGACCATTCATTTATGTATTGTCTAATGAGGCTGCCTTCACACTACAATGGCAGATTTGAATGGTAGTGGCAGATTGAATGGCACACAAAGCCTAAAATATTTACTATGTGGCCTTTCTAAGAAAAAAGTTTGCTGACACCTGGTTTAATACCACAGAATCAGTCATTTAACAAATAATAAATGCTTTTTATGAAGCAGAACTCAGGAAGCACCTTAGTCCTATGGTTTTCAAGTTTCCTTTCATTTGTTGAACACCCTCTTCAAGTGAAATATTACCTATCCCTCAAGTTAATATAGATAAAAATGGAGCTGCTCTGATTGGCCTGTAATAGGGAGAGGTGTCCAAGAGTCTCACATGACTGGCTTTCTCCTTGGTCTTCCCTCTTACCTTGTCTCATGGCAGTTCTTGAGTTCATTGCTTTATAGGTATGTGAAATCAAAGGTCTCCATGGAACATCATTTGAAAATTACTGGTCCTTTTCATCCCTTTATTTTTACAGAGCAAGAGAAAGACCCAGAGACATTAAGTGATTTACCCAAGATGATCCAGTGGTATGGCTGAGACTGTCACCCAAGTATATGGATTTGAGCGTGTATGGGGCAGAGTGGTCCTGATATCCATACAAATAAAATTTGTGAACAGGGTCAGCCTTCTCTGTAGATGAAGTTTCTTCTGACCAAAGTTAATGTAGACTGTCAATACTGGAAGTGAAGTTACAGGTCATCTAGTTCAAAGTTTCCATTGCATAGAAGAGAAAATATAAGGATAAAGTAATCTTGTCAAGATAAACCAGAGAGTTGCTGAAAAGGCTAGAATTTTGGCCTCCATTTCAGTGGCATTTGCTTTAAATCAGACTGTCTTCTACCTCACTCTAGGTATGTTTATCTTTGAAGGCAAGTTGTCAGCTTAAATTCTCTTTCAAAATATGAATAAGCAGAGAAGTAACGTATTAGAATTTAATTTAATAGAAATCACCAAGTTTTTATCACCTTTGGTATAGCATCAGGTGACTTGGTAAGGGGTTGGCTAGAAGGCGAGAATTAGAAAGCTGCTTAGACAGAAGATTGCATTACATGTAAGGTTATGAACTAAGAATGTTTAAGCCAGATCTTAATTACTCAGGAATAACTCTCCAGACTTCTGACAAGCCACACCACAACTTCCTTCTGCTGCTTAACTTCTGGGTATCTTTCTGATACTTTGATAGCTGCTTGATGTATGGTAAAAGCATTGGTGGGAGAGATTATAATAATTGGCTCAGTGCATATCTTGTTGTCATCTGCGGAAGTATATTTTTTCCATTAGCATGGCCATTGAAGAAAGGGCTATTTGGTGCTTTTCCAAGGAGACATATGCTATAGGTAATTTAAAGATTGTCTCTGCCAATAATCCTCTTTGCAGCACAGCACTGAGGATGTTTACTGGTCGTACAGATCTAGGTACATTTTTCTATATCCTGAGAGTTATGTTGACTTTGAGCAACATGATTTCTTAATGTTAACAAACAGGGTTAATTTCTTCTTCCTAAATGATCAGAATAACCACTCCAATTTTGTCAGAACTGTTGGGACTCCCTGATTTTAGAACTCAGGAATTGCATTGCTTCCACCTATTCTGGAGCTGGCCTTGAATTGTTGCCAAGTGGCTGCTGGTTGGTCATGTGGCCTTTACTGGAGTAGTAGGTACTTTGATCAACCTAGCAAGTTTCTTTTCTGAAGATGCTGAAAAGATTACCAGGAAAATGCCTACTGCATGACTGGGTGGTATGTTGTCTCTTGATTCAGAAAGATTTCTATTGGATATATGCTGAGAGAGGGTCAGATGTAATGGAGGCTGCATTATGAATCCACAGAACTTTTCAGTTTCTTGTAAGAAGGGTTGGATGGCATGTCCTCCAACTCTAGCAATCATGTTGGGACTGAAAACTTGGTTCATGGACATTCAGTAGGAACGATGTCCATCTTGGTGTAAGTTAGCTTATTGGCAGTGGAGTGAGCTGTTTGGGAAACTTCCTGGGGGAGAGACAATTTCCTTTTTCTCTTGAGATCACTGGATCTTCAATAGAAAGTTTTTGCCTGTTATATACTCTTGGTAATATGATAATACAGTCCAACTGTTTACATACTTTTTATTCTGTGCTGTGACAGTTGCCTTTCTTAATCAGTAGTTTTACATAATTAAAAACATCATAAACCTAAAATTAGAGATAAGTTAAGACAGACTTGTGTTCTCTTTGGATAACATCTGGCTATCTTTGAACCATCACCTGACTTCTCCTGAGTTAAGCAGTAGCCCAATTTGATTCTCCTCTGTCTGCAATTAGACTGTCACAGCCTTTATTTATTCAGCTATGTCTGGAACTAAATTCACCATCTGAATTCTATTCTTCATGATTAGGGTGATCAGACATGCTGGTTTCCCTGAGGACTGTTTTAGTTTATACCTGCTGTTCTAGTGTAATTATTAATAGCTGCCACACTTACCCTAAAAATGTCTGTTTGAATGATAAAAAGTATGTGGTTATCCTCTGACCATGACCAAGTAACCAAATTTTGAATATCCCCCATATGTCAAGTACTGAGCTGGCTGAAGTTCTATGAGGCCACTTTATAACAAAACACTCTGTTGATTCTGGTCATCCTTTCCTTCAATGCATGGCAGAGGGGAGCAAAGAATGACAAGTTGACAAGTTGCAGAGTCACTGGCAAGAAAATTTACTATTCATTAGCTTTTTAGATAACTTTCACTGCCTTGGAACAGGGTAATTCATGGAATCTCTTTTTTTTTTTTTTTCTAATATTGCTTACATCCTGAAGTGCAACTTTGGTTTCCGAGGCTCTGCATTGAGAAGGAGTCTCCTGATCATCTCATATATCTTTCAAACATGACATCAGAGAAACACTTTCCTGCCTATTTCATTTCCAGTACTTCCTCACTCCAGGTTTCTGATGTTCTTTTTTCATTTTGAAAACTCCTTGGACAAGCCATGAGGCTAATGTCCTACAACTTTTTAGAGATTCTCTTTAGGAGAAGCGTTCTCAAAAACAGCAAAACTAGGCTTGATTTGTCACCAGTACAGTGAGGGAAAACTTGACTTGCAGCTCTGTTTTAAAAAATATGCTATGTTTTTCACAGAACTACAACAAAAAATTTCACAATTTGTATGGAAACACAAAAGACCCTGAATAGCTAAAGCAATCTTAAGAAAGAAAAACAGAGCTGGAGGAATCAGGCTCCTGGGCTTCAGACTATACTACAAAGCTACAGTAATCAAAACAGTATGGCACTGGCAAAAAGCAGAAGTATAGATCAATGGAAAAGGATAGAAAGGCCAGAGATAAACCCACACATATATGGTCACCTTATTTTTGATAAAGGAGACAAGAATATACAATGGAGCAAAGACAGCCTCTTCAATAAGTGGTGCTGGGAAAACTGGACAGCTACATGTAAAAGAATGAAGTTAGAACACTCCCTAACAAAATACACAAAAATAAACTCAGAATGGATTAAAGACCTAAATGTAAGGCCAGACATTATAAAACTCTGAGAGGAAAACATAGGTAGAACACTCTGTGACATACATCACAGCAAGACCCTTTTTGACCCACCTCCTAGAGAAATGGAAATGAAAACAAAAATAAACACATGGAACCTAATGAAACTTAAAAGGTTTTGTACAGCAAAAGAAACCATAAAAAAGACAAAAAGACAACCCTCAGAATGGGAAAATGTATTTGCAAATGAAGCAACTGACAAAGGATTAATCTCCAAAATTTACAAGCAGCTCATGCAGCTCAATATCAAAAAAACAAACAACCCAATCCAAAAATGGACAGAAGACCTAAATTGACATTTCTCCAAAGAAGATAGACAAATTGCCAACGAACACATGGATGGATCCTCAACTTCACTAATCATGAGAGAAATGCAAACCAAAACTACAATGAGGTATCACCTCACACCAGTCAGAATGGCCATCATCAAAAAATGTACAAACAATAAATGCTGGAGAGAGTGTGGAGAAAAGGGAACCCTTTTGCACTGTTGGTGGGAATGTAAATTGATACAGCCACTATGGAGAACAATATGGTGGTTCCTTCAAAAACTAAAAATGGAACTACCATATGACCCAGCAATCCCACTACTGGGCATATAACCTGAGAAAACCATAATTCAAAAAGAGTCATGTACCACAATGTTCATTGCAGCTCTATTTAAAATAGCCAGGACATGGAAGCAACCTAAGTGTCCATTGGCAGATGAATGGATAAAGAAAATGTGGCATATATATACAATGGAATATTACTAAACCATAAAAAGAAACGAAATCAGTAATTTGTAGTGAGGTGGATGGACCTAGAGTCTGTCATACAGAGTGCAGTAAGTCAGAAAGAGAAAAACAAATACCATATGCTAACACATATATATGGAATCTAAAGGAAAAAAAAAGGGTTCTGAAGAACCTAGGGGCAGGACAGGAATAAGATGCAAATGTAGAGAATGGACTTGATGACACAGGGAGGGGGAAGGGTAAGCTGGGACGAAGTGAGAGAGTGGCATGGACATATATACACTACCAAATGTAAAATAGATAGCTAGTGGGAAGCAGCCACATACCACAGGGAGATCAGCTCAGTGCTTTGTGACCACCTAGAGGGCTGGGATAGGGAGGGTGGGAGGGAGACGCAAAGAGGGTGGAGATATGGGGATATATGTATAGCTGATTCACTTTGTTATAAAGCAGAAAGTAACACACCATTGTGAAGCAATTATATTCCAATAAACATGTTAAAAATATGCTATGTCACACACACACCCACACCCACATGCACACAGACACACAAAACCCAAACAAGCAAGCAATAAAAGCTTATTTCTCTTTTGGGCCTCCAAGAGTAAACTGGGGCAATTTTTTTGAAGACTCCTTTAAATCACGCAAATATAGACCCTTCTTGTGTTAGTGGTCACTATTTTTTTGGTTTTATGCAATAAATTTCATGCCAATGACCTGTCTTCCTCAGGTGGTAAACTCAGCTTATACAGGGTAGCTCCAAAGTATAGAAGAGATTTCTGAAAAGCATAAACCTTTGCACCTACGTGAGGTAGTGTTATAACTGTGGGTTAACAGGGATCTGTGGCTACCACAGTAAGGGCAAGCTGGTAAACTCTTTAGTGTGGTACTGAGAAAGGCAAGATTTCATGTAGAGGGTAGTGATGTTTAAGGCAGACAATCCTAGGATCCCAAAATCCTTTGGGTAGAGGGAATGTGAAGTTCTGCTCCCTCTGAGTTCTCTCTCTCTCTCTCCCTCTTGGTGTGTGTGTGTGTGTGTGTGTGTGTGTGTGTGTGTGTGTGTGTGTTTAAAATATCAGCCATAGTTGAATTCTCCAGTTTTGGAGGTGGCCAACATTTGGACATTGTAGGTTGAAGCTTATTGGAGTTTGGATTGACGGGGTAAAGAGACCCTCCACGTTTTAACAGATTCCTTCAACATCTCTTGGAGATGCTTCTGAAGTGACTGCTCAATACCTTGTTTCTTAAGACAAAACTTTTGAATGTAGTTCTAATGATATATGGCAAAGCCTGGACAAAAACAGGGTTATGGGATGCATAATCGTAGGAATTTTAGAGCTAGAAGGGATCTTAGAAACCATGTAATTGATTTTTGATTGTAATCTACCATTAATATTTAAAAAATCAAAACATGAGAACTGATATAGGCTTGCTAACCGGATTTTGTCAAGTAGAGATATTGTTAAAGAAAAATATTACCATTTCTATTATCACCATATCAGAAAACAATGGCCTTTTTGTCCAATACCAATAAGTCCATAGGTTCAAAATTTTTTAAGATTAAAAATATTAGCTTAATGCAAAACTTGCTACATTGTATTTATCTCATTTTTGCTCAGGAATGAGATAAACATTTTTGCTCAGGACTGATAAATATTTTGTCACTGGCTGGTACCTGTCTATGGACTACCATTTGGGAACAAGTGATTTAGTCCAACTACATTCATTTCACAGTTGAATAAAGTGAGACCCAGAGAGGGAAAGTGATTTGCTTAGGGACCCACAGCTGGTTAGTGACAGAGTGAGGTTAGAATATGGATCTTATGAGTTTGGTCAATTATTCTCTGCAGTCCTGGCATAGAACATGAAGTGAGGAGAACTTTTTCCATATGAGACTCCATATATTATGACAAAATTAAAGAAAACACATTTTCTTTTTCTTAAAGCAGATGCTACTGCAAACTCTACCTTAAGAAATTTGTCTGGAGCAATTTACATACGTTTAGGGCTGTGTCTGTCTGTTAAAAGAGATGAAGGTGATTTGAGATACACAGCGGGTTGCACTGATTTAATTTATTTTTCCATTATCCAGTTGACTTTACAAGAGTAAGCAGAGGCAGAAGTTAAATACAAAGAATGATTTCTGAAATCAAAAGGTTGTGAAAATTGTTTAAATTGTATTAGTGCCTAAATATGAAACCTTGCCAGGCACTTTAGCACAATTTTTTAAAATCTACAATTGTTGGCCAGGCTGCCTCTTCACATTGCTTCAAATATCTGTGTTGCTTTAGAGTCAGTCAGTGAATCCAATTGCTATGTGGAGCCTCAAACACACATATTTACATTGTATAACAAGTGACTCTATGTGTGCCACCTTTATCTCAGAAAATCATGAAGAGGAGAAATTGAAGGGGCACATGCTCTCACTTTATTATCAGTATTCACACCACAACCTATAGATCACTGGAGTCTCAGCTATCCAAATTTTTCAAACCCAAGACTAGATTATGTGGCCAACCACGTACACCTAGATACAGATTAAAAGGTGGCTGGTATCAGAGAGTAGAGATGGACTCGGGGAGGCATTTCTTTTCAGAGTAGTCTGTTGCCTATATGATAGTATATGAAGGATTCCAGAAAGAGTTCTATGTTCTCAAATTATGGTAATTCTGTCCCTGAGTGGCTCATTCCTTTGGGATAAGAAGGTATTTGTTCCCTATCAGTGGATCTCTCTCCCAGAATGGAGGGAAAAAGGCACAGTATCAGCTCTTTGCTCTTCAGTCTGGAAGATTTTTTTCATAGCTTTTCCAAGGAAGAGTAGCAAAGAAGTAAGTTACCAAAGTAAAGAGAAAGGGGAGGGAGGCCCAAGGGGAGGTTGCCTGAAAGGGGAAAACTGTAGGATGCTGTGATAGCTGTCTTCATCAGCATAGGTATAGGAAGAAGAAATTGGGACCCTGGCTGGGGTTATGAGGGTAAATGAGAGAGTTCTTTAAAGAGGCTAAAAAGGCTTTATGGGGACGATCTATCTTAACCAAATGGTTTCCATTATCTCAACACACTGGAAGTTCCTTGTACTCACTCATATTTACAAGCAGGGAGAAGAATAGGGCTTAATCAGAAGGGCCAAATGTCTTGAGCCATAGGAAGGGTTACGTGATCTTGGAGTGAGAGTGAAGGTGGGTGGTGTGGGGAGTAGTGTTGATATTGACAGCAATAGAAATCTGCCAAAGAAGTAGTCAGCCACTTATTCATAGGCCAGTGGTTGGATGACGGCTGGTGTTTTACATCAATAGTTTGAGAAAAACTTTTACACCTTAGAGTTTATGATACACTATCTCATTTAATTATTACTTTATGTGATAGCTAAGGCAGGCATTATTATTCTTATCTTATAGATGAGAAAGCCGAGGTTAATTAATTTCAGATGACTAAGGTCAAAAGACAAACTGGGTCTAGAATCCAGGTATTCTAAATCCAAACCCAGTCTTTTTCTAGTAAATATTGCTGACATTCAGTTTTCTGAAACTTCTTAATACCTTTTACAATTCAAGGATTCATTTATTCACTAAACATCTGACAACCTACTCTGCATAAAATTCTGTGCATGAATCCACCCTCAGAAAAGTCTTATATAAATACTGTCTGAAAAAATGAGTAGTAGTTGCGAGAGGAATGGGGTAAGCTAGATGATTTAGGAATTCAGAGAAATGGAAGGATAGAATCATAGCATCTTTTTTTTTTAACATCTTTATTGGGGTATAATTGCTTTACAATGGTGTGTTAGTTTCTGCTTTATAAAAAAGTGAATCAGTTATACATATACATATGTTCCCATATCACTTCCCTCTTGCGTCTCCCTGCCTCCCACCCTCCCTATCCCACCCCTCCAGGCGGTCACATAGCACCGAGCCGATATCACTGTGCCATGCAGCTGCTTCCCACTAGCTATCTACCTTACGTTTGTTAGTGTGTATATGTCCATGACTCTCTCTCGCCCTGTCACAGCTCTCCCTTCCCCCTCCTCATATCCTCAAGTCCGTTCTCCAGTAGGTCTGTGTCTTTATTCCTGTCTTACCCCTGGGTTCTTCATGACATTCTTTTTTCTTCTTAAATTCCATATATATGTCTTAGCATACGGTATTTGTCTTTTTCTTTCTGATTTACTTCACTCTGTATGACAGACTCCAGGTCTATCCACCTCATTACAAATAGCTCAATTTCATTTCTTTTTATGGCTGAGTAATATTCCATTGTATATATGTGCCACATCTTCTTTATCCATTCATCCGATGATGGGCACTTAGGTTGTTTCCATCTCTGGGCTATTGTAAATAGAGCTGCAATGAACATTTTGGTACATGACTTTTTGAATTTTGGTTTTCTCAGGGTATATGCCCAGTAGTGGGATTGCTGGGTCATATGGTAGTTCTATTTGTAGTTTTTTTAAGGAACCTCCAGACTGTTCTCCATAGTGGCTGAACCAATTCACATTCCCACCAGCAGTGCAAGAGTGTTCCCTTTTCTCCACACCCTCTCTAGAATTTATTGTTTCTAGATTTTTTGATGATGGCCATTCTGACTGGTGTGAGATGATATCTCATTGTAGTCTTGATTTACATTTCTCTAATGATTAATGATGTTGAGCATCCTTTCATGTGTTTGTTGGCAGTCTGCATATCTTCTTTGGAGAAATGTCTATTTAGGTCTTCTGCCCATTTTTGGATTGGGTTGTTTGTTTTTTTATTGAGCTGCATGAGCTGCTTGTAAATTTTGGAGATTAATCCTTTGTCAGTTGCTTCATTTGAAAATATTTTCTCCCATTCTGAGAGTTGTCTTTTGGTCTTGTTTGTGGTTTCCTTTGCTGTGCAAAAGCTTTGAAGTTTCATTAGGTCCCATTTGTTTATTTCTTTTTATTTCCATTACTCTAGGAGGTGGGTCAGAAAGGATCTTGCTGTGATTTATGTCATAGAGTGTTCTGCCTATGTTTTTCTCTAAGAGTTTGATAGTTTCTGGCCTTACATTTAGGTCTTTAATCCATTTTGAGCTTATTTTTGTGTATGGTGTTAGGGAGTGATCTAATCTCACACTTTTACATGTACCTATCCAGTTTTCCCAGCAACACTTATTGAAGAGGCTGTCCTTTCTCCGCTGTACATTCCTGCCACCTTTATCAAAGACACGGTGTTCATATGTGCGTGAGTCTATCTCTGGGCTGTCTATCCTGTTTCATTGATCTATCTTTCTGTTTTTTTTGCCAGTACCATACTGTTTTTATTACTGTAGCTTTGTAGTATAGTCACAAGTCAGGGAGCCTGATTCCTCCAGCTCCGTTTTTCATTATCAAGATTGCTTTGGCTATTCGGGGTCTTTTGTGTTTCAGTACAAATTGTGAAATTTTTTGTTCTAGTTCTGTGAAAAATGCCAGTGGTAGTTTGATTGGGATTGCATTGAATCTATAGATTGCTTTGGGTAGTAGAGTCATTTTCACAATGTTGATTCTTCCAATCCAAGAACATGGTATATCTCTCCATCTATTTGTATCATCTTTAATTTCTTTCATCAGTGTCTTATAGTTTTCTGCATATAGGTCTTTTGTCTCCTTAGGTAGGTTTATTCTAGATATTTTATTCTTTTTGTTGCGTTGGTAAATGGGAGTGTTTTCTTTTTTTTTTTTTTAACATCTTTTCTGGTGTATAATTGCTTTACAATGGTGTGTTAGTTTCTGCTTTATAACAAAGTGAATCAGTTTGGGGTATAATTGCTTTACAGTGGTGTGTTAGTTTCTGCTTTATAACAAAGTGAATCAGTTATGCATATACATATGTTCCCATATCTCTTCCCTCTTGTGTCTCCCTCCCTCCCTCCCACCCTCCCTATCCCACCCCTCCAGGCGGTCACAAAGCACCGAGCCGATATCCCTGTGCCATGCGACTGCTTCCCACTAGCTATCTACCTTACGTTTTTTAGTGTGTATCTGTCCATGACTCTCTCTCGCCCTGTCACAGCTCTCCCTTCCCCCTCCCCATATCCTCAAGTCTGTTCTCCAGTAGGTCTGTGTCTTTACTCCTGTCTTACCCCTGGGTTCTTCATGACACTTTATTTTCTTCTTAAATTCCATATATATGTCTTAACATACGGTATTTGTCTTTTTCTTTCTGATTTACTTCACTCTGTATGACAGACTCCAGGTCTATCCACCTCATTACAAATAGCTCAATTTCATTTCTTTTTATGGCTGAGTAATATTCCATTGTATATATGTGCCACATCTTCTTTATCCATTCATCCGATGATGGGCACTTAGGTTGTTTCCATCTCTGGGCTATTGTAAATAGAGCTGCAATGAACATTTTGGTACATGACTTTTTGAATTTTGGTTTTCTCAGGGTATATGCCCAGTAGTGGGATTGCTGGGTCATATGGTAGTTCTATTTGTAGTTTTTTTAAGGAACCTCCAGACTGTTCTCCATAGTGGCTGAACCAATTCACATTCCCACCAGCAGTGCAAGAGTGTTCCCTTTTCTCCACACCCTCTCTAGAATTTATTGTTTCTAGATTTTTTGATGATGGCCATTCTGACTGGTGTGAGATGATATCTCATTGTAGTTTTGATTTGCATTTCTCTAATGATTAATGACGTTGAGCATCCTTTCATGTGTTTGTTGGCAGTCTGTATATCTTCTTTGGAGAAATGTCTATTTAGGTCTTCTGCCCATTTTTGAATTGAGTTGTTTGTTTTTTTGTTATTGAGCTGCATGAGCTGCTTCTAAATTTTGGAGATTAATCCTTTGTCAGTTGCTTCATTTGAAAATATTTTCTCCCATTCTGAGAGTTGTCTTTTGGTCTTGTTTGTGGTTTCCTTTGCTGTGCAAAAGCTTTGAAGTTTCATTAGGTCCCATTTGCTTATTTTTGTTTTTATTTCCATTACTCTAGGAGGTGGGTCAGAAAGGATCTTGCTGTGATTTATGTCATTGAGTGTTCTGCCTATGTTTTCCTCTAAGAGTTTGATAGTTTCTGGCCTTACATTTAGGTCTTTAATCCATTTTGAGCTTATTTTTGTGTATGGGGTTAGTGACTGATCTAATCTCATACTTTTACATGTATCTGTCCAGTTTTCCCAGCACCACTTATTGAAGAGGCTGTCCTTTCTCCACTGTACATTCCTGCCACCTTTATCAAAGATATGGTGTCCATATGTGTGTGGGTTTATCTCTGGACTTTCTATCATGTTCCATTGATCTATATTTCTGATTTTGTGCCAGTACCATACCGTCTTGATTACTGTAGCTTTGTAGTATAGTCTGAAGTCAGGGAGCCTGATTCCTCCAGCTCCTTTTTTCATTCTCAAGATTGCTTTGTCTATTCGGGGTCTTTTGTGTTTCCATACAAATTGTGAAATGTTTTGTTCTAGTTCTGTGAAAAATGCCAGTGGTAGTTTGATAGGGATTGCATTGAATCTGAAGATTGCTTTGGGTAGTAGAGTCATTTTCAGAATGTTGATTCTTCCAATCCAAGAACATGGTATATCTCTCCATCTATTTGTGTCATCTTTAATTTCTTTCATCAGTGTCTTATAATTTTCTGCATACAGGTCTTTTGTCTCTTTAGGTAGGTTTATTCCTAGATATTTTATTCTTTTTGTTGCAATGTAAATGGGAGTGTTTTCTTGATTTCAATTTCAGATTTTTCATCATTAATATATAGGAATGCCAGAGATTTCTGGGCATTAATTTTATATCCTGCTACTTTACTAAATTCATTGATTAGCTCTAGTAGTTTTCTGGTAGCATCTTTAGGATTCTCTATGTATAGTATCATGCCATCTGCAAACAGTGACAGCTTTACTTCTTCTTTTCTGATTTGGATTCCTTTTATTTCCTTTTCTTCTCTGATTGCTGTGGCTAAAATTTCCAAAGTTATGTTGAATAAGAGTGGTGAGAGTGGGCAACCTTGTCTTTTTCCTGATCTTAGTGGAAGTGCTTTCAGTTTTTCGCCATTGAGGATGATGTTGGCTGTGGGCTTGTCATATATGACCTTTATTATGTTGAGGAAAGTTGCCTCTATGCCTACCTTCTGCGGGGTTTTTTATCATAAATGGGTGTTGAATTTGTCGAAAGATTTCTCTGCATCTATTGAGATGATCATATGGTTTTTCTCCTTTAATTTGTTAATATGGTTTATCACATTGATAGATTTGCGTAGAGTGTAGAATCCTTGCATTCCTGGAATAAACCCCACTTGATCATGGTGTATGATCCTTTTAATGTGCTGCTGGATTCTGTTTGCTAGTATTTTATTGAGGATTTTTGCATCTACGTTCATCAGTGATATTGGCCTGTAGTTTTCTTTCTTTGTGACATCCTTGTCTGGTTTTGGTATCAAGGTGATGGTGGCCTCATAGAAGGAATTTGGGAATGTTCCTCCCTCTGCTATATTTTGGAAGAGTTTGAGAAGGATAGGTGTTAGTTCTTCTCTAAATGTTTGATAGAATTCGCCTGTGAAGCCAGCTGGTCCTGGGCTTTTGTTTGTTGGAAGATCTTTAATCACAGTTTCAATTTCAGTGCTTGTGATTGGTCTGTTCATATTTTCTATTTATTCCTGGTTCAGTCTTGGCAGGTTGTGCATTTCTAAGAATTTGTCCATTTCTTCCAGGTTGTCCATTTTATTGGCATAGAGTTGCTTGTAGTAATCTCTCATGATCTTTTTTATTTCTGCAGTGTCAGTTGTTACTTCTCCTTTGTCATTTCTTATTCTATTGATTTGAGTCTTCTCCCTTTTTTTCTTGATGAGGCTGGCTAATGGTTTATCTATTTTGTTTATCTTCTCAAAGTACCAGCTTTTAGTTTTATTGATCTTTGCTATTGTTTCCTTCATTTCTTTTTCATTTATTTATGATCTGATTTTTAAGATTTCTTTCCTTCTGCTAGCTTTGGGGTTTTTTTGTTCTTCTTTCTCTAATTGCTTGAGGTGCAAGGTTAGGTTGTTTATTCGAGATGTTTCCTGCTTCTTAAGGTGGGCTTGTATTGCTATAAACTTCCCCCTTAGAACTGCTTTTGCTGCATCCCATAGGTTTTGGGTTGTTGTGTCTCCACTGTCATTGGTTTCTAGGTATTTTTTGATTTCCTCTTTGATTTCTTCAGTGATCACTTCCTTATTAAGTAGTGTACTGTTTAGCCTCCATGTGTTAGTATTTTTTACAGATCTTTTCCTGTAACTGATATCTAGTCTCATGGTGTTGTGGTCGGAAAAGATACTTGATACAATTTCAATTTTCTTAAATTTACCAAGGCTTGATTTGTGACCCAAGATATGATCTATCCTGGAGAATGTTCCAAGAGCACTTGAGAAAAATGTGTATTCTGTTGTTTTTGGATGGAGTGTCCTATAAATATCACTGAAGTCCGTCTTGTTTAATATATCATTTAAAGCTTGTGTTTCCTTATTTATTTTCATTTTGGGTGATCTGTCCATTGGTGGAAGTGGGGTGTTAAAGTCCCCTACTATGAATGTGTTACTGTCGATTTCCCCTTTTATGGCTGTTAGTATTTGCCTTATGTATTGAGGTGCTCCTATGTTGGGTGCATAAATATTTACAATTGTTATATCTTCTTCTTGAATTGATCCCTTGATCATTAGGTAGTGTCCTTCTTTGTCTTTTCTAAGGTTCTTTATTTTAAAGTCTATTTTGTCTGATATGAGAATTGCTACTCCAGCTTTCTTTTTGTTTCCATTTGCATGGAATATCTTTTTCCATCCCCTTACTTTCAGTCTCTATGTGTCTCTAGGTCTGAAGTGGGTCTCTTGTAGACAGCATATATAAGGGTCTTGTTTTTGTATCCATTCAGCCAATCTGTGTCTTTTGGTGGGAGAATTTAGTCCATTTACATTTAAGGTAATTATCGATATGTATGTTCCTATTCCCATTTTCTAAATTGTTTTGGGTTCGTTATTATAGGTATTTTCCTTCTCTTGTGTTTCTTGTCTAGAGAAGTTCCTTTAGCATTTGTTGTAAAGCTGGTTTGGTGGTGCTGAACTCTCTCAGCTTTTGCTTGTCTGTAAAGGTTTTAATTTCTCCATCAAATCTGAATGAGATCCTTGCTGGGTAGAGTAATCTTGGTTGCAGGTTTTTCTCCATCACTTTCAGTATGTCCTGCCACTCCCTTCTGGCTTGCAGGGTTTCTGCTGAGAGATCAGCTGTTAACCTTATGGGGATTCCCTTGTGTGTTATTTGTTGTTTTTCCCTTGCTGCTTTTAATATGTTTTCTTTGTATTTAATTTTTGACAGTTTGATTAATATGTGTCTTGGCATATTTCTCCTTGGATTTATCCTGTATGGGACTCTCTGTGCTTCCTGGACTTGATTAAGTATTTCCTTTCCCATATTAGGGAAGTTTTCAACTATAATCTCTTCAAATATTTTCTCAGTCCCTTTCTTTTTCTCTTCTTCTTCTGGAACCCCTATAATTCGAATGTTGGTGCGTTTAATGTTGTCCCAGAGGTCTCTGAGACTGTCCTCAGTTCTTTTTATTCTTTTTTCTTTATTCTGCTCTGCAGTAGTTATTTCCAGTATTTTATCTTCCAGGTCACTTACCCGTTCTTCTGCCTCAGTTATTCTGCTATTGATCCCATCTAGAGTTCTTTTAATTTCATTTATTGTGTTGTTCATTGTTGCTTTTTTCATCTTTATTTCTTCTAGGTCCTTGTTAAATGTTTCTTGCATTTTGTCCATTCTATTTTCAATATTTTGGATCATCCTTACTATCATTATTCTGAATTCTTTTTCAGGTAGACTGCCTATTTCCTCTTCATTTGTTAGGTGTGGTGCAATTTTATATTGCTCCTTCATCTGCTGTGTGTTTTTCTGTCTTCTCATTTTGCTTATCTTACTGTGTTTGGGGTCTCCTTTTTGCAGGTTGCAGGTTCGTAGTTCCCGTTGTTTTTGATGTCTGTCCCCAGTGGCTAAGGTTGGGTCAGTGGGTTGTGTAGGCTTCCTGGTGGAGGGGACTAGTACCTGTGTTGTGGTGGATGAGGCTGTATCTTGTCTCTCTAGTGGGCAGGTCCACGTCTGGTTGTATGTTTTGTGGTGTCTGTGGACTTATTATGATTTTAGGCAGCCTCTCTGCTAATGGGTGGGGTTGTGTTCCTGTTTTGCTAGTTGTTTGGCATAGGTTGTCCAGCACTGTAGCTTGCTTGTCGTTGAGTGAAGCTGGGTGCTGGTGTTAAGATGGAGGTCTCTGGAAGATTTTTGCTGTTTGTTATTATGTGGAGCTGGGAGGTCTCTTGTTGACCAGTGTCCTGAAGTTGGCTGTCCCACCTCAGAGGCAGAGCCCTGACTCCTGGCTGGAGCACCAAGAGCCTTTCATCCACACGGCTCAGAATAAAAGGGAGAAAAAGTAGAGAGAATTAGTAGAAGTATGAAGAAAGAAAGAAAGAAAGAAAGAAAGAAAGAAAGAAAGAAAGAAAGAAAGAAAGACGAAAAGAAGGAAAGAAGGCGAGAAGGAAAGAAAGGAGGGAGGGAGGGAGGAAGGAAGGCAGGAAGGAAGGAAGGAAAAAAGACAGAAAGAAAGAAGATACAGTAAAATAAAATAAAGTATAATAAAGTTATTGAATTTAACAATAATTATTTAGAAAGAAAAAGGACAGATAGAACCTTAGACAAATGTTGGAAGCAAAGCTATACAGACAAAAATCTTACACAGAAGCATATACATACATCCTCACAAAAAGAGGTAAAGGGGAAAAAATCATAAATCTTGCTCTCAAAGTCCACCTCCTCAATTTGGGATGATTCGTTGTCTAAAGGAGGGAAGGAAGGAAGGAAAGAAAGAAAGAAAGAAAGAAAGAAAGAAAGAAAGAAAGAAAGAAAGAAAGAAAGAAAGAAAGAGAAAGAAGGTAAAGTGTAATAAAGTTATTAAAATGAATTATTAAGAAAAAAATTTAAAAAAACAATGGACGGATAGAACCCTAGGACAAATGGTGGAAGCAACGCTATACAGACAAGATCTCACACAGAAGCATACACATACACATTCACAGAAAGAGGAAAAGGGGAAAAAATCATAGATCTTGCTCTCGAAGTCCACCTCCTCAATTTGGGATGATTCGTTGTCTATTCATGTATTCCACAGATGCAGGGTACATCAAGTTGATTGTGGAGCTTTAATCCGCTGCTTCTGAGGCTGCTGGGAGAGATTTCCCTTTCTCTTCTTTGTTCTCACAGCTCACAGGGGCTCAGCTTTGGATTTGGCCGCCTCTGAGTGTAGGTCCCTGGAGGGCGTCTGTTTTTTGCTCAGACAGGACGGTGTTAAAGGAGCCGCTGATTCGGGGCTCTGGCGCGCTCAGGCCGGGGTGGTGGGGAGGGAGGGGCACGGTGTGGGGGGCGGGCCTGCGGCGGCAGAGGCCGGCATGACGTTGCACCAGCCTGAGGCCCGCCGTGCGTTCTCCCGGGGAAGTTGTCCCTGGATCCTGGGAACCTGGCAGTGGCGGGCTGCACAGGCTCCCCGGAAGAGAGGTGTGGATAGTGACCTGTGCTCGCACACAGGCCCCTTGGTGGCGGCAGCAGCAGCCTTAGCGTCTCCTGCCCATCTCTGGGGTTCGCGCTTTTAGCCGCGGCTCGCGCGCGTGTCTGGAGTTCCTTTAAGCAGTGCTCTTAAACCCCTCTCCTCGAGCACCAGGAAACAAAGAGGGAAGAAAAAGTCTCTTGCCTCTTCGGCAGGTGCAGACTTTTCCCCGGACTCCCTCCCGGCTAGCCGTGGTGCACTAACCCCTTCAGGCTCTGTTCAAGCCGCCAACCCCAGTCCTCTCCCTGCGCTCCGACCGAAACCCGAGCCTCAGCTCGCAGCCCGCCGGGGCGGGTGAGCAGACAAGCCTCTCAGGCTGGTGAGTGCCGGTCGGCACCGATCCTCTGTGTGGGAATTTCCCCGCTTTGCCCTCCGCACCCCTGTTGCTCTGATCTCCTCCGCGGCTCCGAAGCTCCCCCCTCCGCCTCCCGCAGTCTCCGCCCGCGAAGGGGCTTCCTAGTGTGTGGAAACTTTTCCTCCTTCACAGCTCCCTCCCACTGGTGCAGGTGCTGTCCCTATTCTTTTGTCTCTGTTTTTTCTTTTGCCCTACCCAGGTACGTGGGGAGTTTCTTGCCTTTTGGGAGGTCTGAGGTCTTCTGCCAGCATTCAGTAGGTGTTCTGTAGGAGCTGTTCCACATGTAGATGTATTTCTGGTGTATCTGTGGGGAGGAAGGTGATCTCTGCATCTTACTCTTCCGCCATCTTCCCTGCACCCCCCCCCCCATAGCATCTTTACAACATGGAGGCACTATTCAGACCATCTCTTCCAACAACTGACTCCAAAATTAATTTTCCCTGTTACATCCCTGACAGTGGATGTTCAGTTTCTGTATACACTTTTCCAGTAATGAGGGATGGTGGTGCTGTTTGACTCATAAGGCAGTCTGTTGCATTGTTCCACTGCCTCAACTATAATAACATTATAATATCATTTCTAGAATTGTCCTCATGTAATATTCTGCTGGCTGGTTTAATTTATTTTTTCAAGAACAGTGGTTCTCAACAATTATGGGGGGTGGACATGGTGGATTATGTGTGTATTAGACTCATTGGTGGGACTTCTTCAAATTATATATGCCCCCTATCACTCCTTACCTTTTGTTTCTTTCCCCCTGCCCAGAGAGGCTGCTACATTCCCTGACCTCAGATTTTCTGTTCTCAGTACACATGTCCCCTGGTCCTTCAGCTATCTATCATATATTGTACACTTTCATCATTCTGGTTTATCTATTCTGAACTTAATCTAGTTTGTAAATGATTATCTTAAAATGTTGAAAACAATACCACAGATGTGGTTGGGCTGGAACAGGGTACTGTGGGACCACTGCATTTAGTGAACTGGACAAAATACTTCTGCTAGTGTAGTTTTTAGACTGCACTTGTATCTTTAGCAGTCACATCTCACTGCTGGCTCATATTGATCTTGAGGCCAACTAAAATCTCCAGGTCTATTTCACAGCTGTCTAGACTGGTCTCATCCTATCCTGTACTTATGAAATTGTATTTTGAACCTGAATGCTGGACTTAGAGCATATTTCAGTTAAATTGAATCTTTTAGGTGTAGGCATTTTATTCTGGTTTATTGAGATCATTTTGAATCCTGATTTGATTATCCATCCTATTGACTATTCCTTCTAAGCTTTATGTAATGCTCACATTTATTTAGGTTTGCCTTCTGTATTCATTCAGGTGGTATAAAGGTTTCTGTTTAGGGAGGGGTAGTGGGGATTAGAGAGTGCTTCATGGAGGAGGTACATTTTGGGTTAGGGTCCTGGTGGGGATTCCCTTACTCTCCAAGGACATGAACTTTTCCTGATTGAGAGAAAGTCTGATATGAGAGCTGTTTGTTCATTCACTCATTCAGTTACTCATTCATTAATTGAATATTTGTTGAGCTCCCATCATACCCTCAATACTGTTCAATGTGCTGAGGATAAAGTAGTGAGCATGACCGACACGTTAATTGCACTTAAAAGCTTATGGTTTGGTTGGATGACTGTAAAATCCAGCTCATAACTACTACACTATATTGCCAGAGAAGGTTAAACTTCCAAATCATAAATTTACTCTTTTGGTATCTTTCATATCTATGGAAGTTCTATTATAGTAATATTCAATTTAATTCAACTCAACAAATATTTATTTACTAGGCAGTGTGCTAGGTACTAAGATATAATGGTGAAAAAGAAACACATTGTCTCTGCTTTACTGAGCTTACATTTAGTACAGATGATTAGGTAAGCAAATAAGCAATTATAATACACTCTGATGTGATATGTTCTCTGACAGAAATAGTGTATGGTGTTGTGATCACATGTAGCAGTATCAACTCACCCAGACTTGTGGAGAGGGAGCGGTCAAGGAAAACTTTTTGACAAAATGACATTTTTAGATTAGACCAGAAAGATGAGTAAAACAAGTGAAGTAGCAGGTAAGAATAAACTAGGCAGATAGAATAGCTGAGGTTAAGGCTTGGAGGAATGAAAGAGTACAGGACATTGGGACAACTGGAAGATATTCCTCAGGCTGGAGCAGAGAGTGAGGGGCTGGGGATTGCATCTTATGTCGATTTGGTCTTCCTACTGAGTTTGGGGTACTAACTTGTCATTTGACAGACCCTTTATATTTCCAGAGAGCTGCTATAGAAGACAGATTGCTACTTGTGCATGGTGCTACAGCTTTGAGGGGTGTCATCAAAATGACTTCCATTTTCCTAAAGGCTTACTGTCTATGGTTGCAGCTGTAATAAAATTAAGGAACTCCCTCACATTTCCAAGTACCAAGTACTTTATACTTTTCTTCAAATGTTTCCTTTAACACATGGGATAATTTTTAAACATAGTTTTATAAATTGGCCATTTGACTCAATCTTGCTAAGCTGTTTGACCCTGGGGATGAAGCTCATTCTTTATAAACACTGCTTCTGCTTACCTTGTTGAAATAAAAACTTTGCAATTGCTTTATGGCAAACATAAGTTTATTGCAATTAAAAATAAATGATAGGTATGACTTGTAGTACATGCAAACTAAATATTTCAGTGGGAGGGCTAGGAACTCAGGTTTTCATACAGCATGAGGTAAGTTAACCTAACAATTTGATTCTTTGCAAAGTATTTGAAAGGGAACAGATCTTTCTTTTTTAAAGGCTACTGTGAAGGAGACTTAAAAGTCTGAGATGTGACTCAGTGAAGAGGTTCTCAGCGAGCGTGGCTACAAGAAATGATTCTGAAATTTGGGTAGTTGCTTAAGGCAGTTAAATTGAAAGGCTGATTAAGTGCATTTGGGATTTGGGGAGAAAAATCTTATGTTCAGTTAAAAAAAATCTGAGACTCATTTCTCTGAGGATTCTTTGCCCCTGGCATGACACTTTTGAAGGTCTTTTAGAATCTGAGGCCATATTAGCTGGTAAGTCTTATAGCTGGAACATAGCTTGTGGGACACTAGGGGGTAGATGCCACAGTTGTGTTTGTGCTAGAATGCTAAGTCAGGCATATCTCCAAGAAGAAGAGAGAGAATTCCTTTACTTTATACATGAAAGTATTAAATAATATACTAACAATGATAGTGAAGGTTTATCGAATGCTTAATATATACCAGGCACTATGCCAGATACTTTACATATATGATCTCATTTAATCCATTCTACAGTTCTATGAGGTATTTACCATAGCATTATTACCCTCATTTTACAGGTGAGAAAACAAGGGCCTAGAGATAAGTACATTATCCAAGATCCCACTACTAGTAAGTGGTTGAATTGCGGGTCTTTCCAGGTCTTTCCTATGCTAAAACTCACGTTGGTAATCGTTATGTTGTCCTCTCATCACCAAATACCAGAGAAAGGTGATCTTGAGATGGTGTAGAACATTCTTGTCGTCAATAGGTCAGTAGTACCGCTGAAAGTCATCAGTTCTTTTCTCTGCCTCTCACATAGCTGACAGGCAGCACTTCACCTGGAAAGGGCATAGGTTTTGAATTCAAACAGACCTGGTCCAAGCTTTGCTGTATAACTTAAAGTGTGAATGTGGGTAAGTGATTTAACCTCTCTAGTTGTCAGCTGCCAAATCTATAATATAAAGATCCTGATGTCTACTTTGCATGGTTGCTGTAAGGATTAAATGCAACAAGATAAGCAAAATGTCTAACAACACAGACCCTGATGGATCACAGGTCCCCAGTAATGGTGGCTGTCTCAGTAATTATAAATGGTCCAATTAGATTATTGAGTTGTCAGATGTTCTGGTGATTGACACTTAACATCTTTATCCATAGACAAGGGGATAAAAACAGCAACAGCAGGTAGCTCTTTAAGCAGGTCTAACTAATGTGTGGCTTCCAACCTCTCCTACTTCTAACTACTACATCCAATAGATTACTCTTAATGTAGGTAATAGAACTTGATATTCCTAAGTTGTGGTATTAACCTAAACTCAATTAAAGCGCCACATTGCATTACTGCACTCCTCCACCCATTTGTGATTGCACACCGCTTGACTAGATGCCAGTTTCCATGGCTTTGTTTCAAAGCTACACATTCCACACATGGAAAGCAAACTGCAGTGCAGAGGGAGACATAATGAGAAGTTACTTGCAGGTTCAGAAAAAACAGAGCATCCTTAATTTATATCCCATTCACACTACACAACCATTTGTTCAGCAAAATCCTTTGCTACGTTTACACTGTAAATTGTTTGCTGGAAACTTGAACTACAGAAAGAAGCTGAGTTCAATTGCTTTGAATTCAATAGCAGCAAACCCACTTACTTTCACTCTTTTGTCTGGGAAAGTAAATCCTTTAGTACAGTGCATTTCCCACACAGTCAGAGTTTGTTGGTTATTTATGTTTTGATGTTGGATTTTCATCTCCCTGCTTTTCATCAGAAGCAATTATAAAGCCACAGTCATGAAAATAATGAGTACAGATACATGGTCCAACATGTCTGCATTATGACTCTTTGGCCTATTCAAATAAAGCTCCAGGGTTAATTTCTTTACACACAATTTTCTATTTTTACTCTTTGGTCCTACATATGCTAAGAATCAGTATTGTTACACAGCCCTGCCTTCTGTGTCCTCTGAGGTTTGCATGTGATGAATAAAACCAAAGAGTGAGAAAAAGAAGTTTAGGGTAAAGGTCCCAGGAAAAAGAATCTCAAGGTGATTCATATAGCTGAACCCTAGAGGAAGAACCTGGCTCCCACCTGCACAAACACTGACAATTGTTTGGAAAATGTCACCAAGTCGAGGGTACTTAGAAAGAAGAATGACAGAAGGTTTGTTTCTATCAGTTAACAAAAGGGCTTGGAAGCTTCTGAAATTATCCTCATCCTTTGAAATTAGTCCCAAAGAAAAGGACATGTTCCATTTTTCAGTGGAGATTTTATATCACGAAGCATAAAATCTATCAAGAAACAAAATAGTTATGAGATTTCAAGGGGGTAATGCATTTGAGCACCTAGCACAGTGCTTGGCCAAGCACATGTTCAACAAAGGTTAAGAATCCAATTAATGAGGACTTTGTGTGGGCACAGCATTATGCTAAAGGGTTATCAAGAGGCTTAGGGTATTGTCTTAGTCCTCAAAGCTTATAAACTGAGCAAGACAGGACCCACAAATGAAGAGAGAAGCAGCAATATGAGGTAGTGTAGGTAAGTGTCAAATGATGGATGCAAACAATTAGGAAGTAAGTTAGCATTTGCTGAGTATCAACTACATGCCATTGATTCCTCACAACAATCATAATAGGTTGGTGCTATGATTATTTCCATTTTACAGATGAGTAAACTAAATTTTGGAGTAGTAGAGTGATTTTGTCTTGGTCACACAGGTAATAAGTGATATATCTGAGATTTTGATCCCTGCTCTCACTTCTATACAGATCTTCCTCGACTTACCATGGGGTTATGTCCCAATAAACTTACTGTAAGTTGAAAATATTGTAAATCAAAAATGCATTTAATACACCTATTCTACTGAACATGATAGCTTAGCCAACCTACCTTAAAAGTGGTCAGAATACTTACATTAGCTTACAGTTGGGCAAAATCGTCTAACACAAAGCCTATCTCATAGTAAAGTGTTGAATTTCTCAAGTAATTTATTGAATATTGTACAGAAAGTGAAAAACAGAATACATGGATACAGAATGGTTGTAAGTGTATTGGTTGTTTAGCCTGTGATCGCATAGCTGAGTGGGGGCTGTGGCTCACAGCCACTGCCCCTCATCATGAGAGAGTATTGTACAACACATTGCTAGCTTAGGGAAAGATAAAAATTCAAAATTTGAAATATGGTTTCTACTGAATGCATATCTAGCTTTCATGCTGTTTAAAGTAAAAAATTGTTAAGTCGAACTATCTTAAGTTGGGGACCATCTGTATTTGTTCTATAGTATGTACTATGCTCTTTCTTGTGGACAAACAGAGAGAGGCCTCTTCATCCCTCTTGATCACTTATTATTTTCTATATCTCTGTTAAATCTTTTACATATAGCATATCATTGTAGTATAGAGGATAAGGTCATGGACTGCCTAGATTCAACTCCTTTCTCCACCCACAAGCTCTGTGACTTTGAGCAAATTACTTAACCTCTCTGTGACTCAAAAGTAAATGAATTAATGTATGCAACATAGTTAAAAAAGAGTTTGGCACATTTTAAGTCAAATATAAGTGATGGTTATTATTTTTATTATTTAATTCTTATAAATATGAAATAGAGACTATGGTGATATTCACTATACAGATGAGGGAGCTGAGCCTTGGAGAGATGAAATAACTTTTTCAAAGTTACCTTGTAGTAAATTCTGGAGCTGGAATTCATATCCAAGCTTGTGTAATCCCAAAACTTTGTTTAATTTTTTTCTCTGTGTGCCACAATACTTCTCTAAGTGCCATAACTGCTCAAGAGAGGGAGAAGTGTAAGTGAGCTGAAGGCTTCATTGAGGATGAGGGACTTGAAGTTAGAAAAGGATAATGAGAAAGAGAATCTGTGTAGGAAGCTTGGATTAAGAAGGGAGGATAGTGTGTATTGAGGGGAGGAGGACGGAGGACAAAACATCTTTCTTTCCAGAAGACTCTTAGAGCATGAGGAAATCCAATCCTGCCATTAGTGACATAAAAGCAAATGCAGACCCTCTCAAAAGAGCCTCTCCTACAGCGGAGTCACAAGGAAGGCCCTGAGGGCAGGAGGCAACCCTCACCTTCCCAAGAGGAATCAATCGGAGGAAAGATGTAAATTAATTCTGAAAGTAATCGCCTAGAAGGGTATGCCTGGAATTCTAAACTTGAGTTTACTGCAGCCCCGTCTGCCTCCAGGTAGCTCCTATGAGCATGACCCCTGCAGATGATCATAGGGCAGAGGAATTTCCAGAGGAGAAACTAGCACTGAGAGCACCAAATTAGGGAGAAAAGAATCTAATTGCTTAATTGAAAATTTATAAAAATATGTACAATTATAAGTCCATTACCTCGTGAGGCACAAACCCCCACTGGAGAATGATTGAACTGCCGCTTGTTTCCCGCTCTGCATAGCTGAGTCTCCTGGGGGGCATTGCTTTAGTAGTTTGGCTCTCTCATCTGCTACTGTGCCTCCTCATTTTCCTCCATTCCTGAGTGGTGTGACTTGGGAAGCCAACCATGTCTTTTTTAAAGCCTGCCAGTTTGACTATGTAGCTGGTAAGCGCCGGTGATTTATGTCTGGGAGTCTGTTTAACTGGGGTTCCTGCCTGCCTGAAGCTTCCAGTGGTAATAGCCCTCCTAATTAACTCTGTTATTCTTTATTCCTCGCCCTCTGGGCTTCCTCTGAAACTTTCCCAACTTTGGATGACTCACAGTTTTAGAGAAGCATTTTCCTGTGTAGGAATTTCACTTAGGCTCCGTCCAGTCCTTCAAGTCTCACATCAACACCTGCGCCAGCGTGCACTTTGCACTGAACTCCAGTGTTTCAGTAGAGAATTTTCTCTACGTATCACAATTACACAGACTTGAGCTCAATGTCTCTGTGGCAACCTACGGGGAAATTCATTGGCTCAAGAGCTTATCAATGGACTTAATCTACCCTGTGTAAAGAAAGTGTACCTGTGCCCTTTGACTGTTAAATGGATGGTGTGCTGAGCTGAAGCAATGAGACTTTGAATGAAAAATTTCCCAAGAGCAAAAGAGGAAAGTTCTGAGCTAGCTTTGCAAACAAAGTGCTTCCCTGTACCTCTGAGATGCAGTTAGGAGCTGGTTTGACATAGATTTAGAGAGAAAACTTATGCCATGTCACTCCCAGGTATGATTTCCTGACTATGGGGGTTGTTATCAATTACATATGGAATAGGTGCTGCTGTAACTTCAGAGTGCTCTACACTGACTCGGCAGAAGGCAAGTGAACTTTCATGTAAGCTATTCCAGGATACTTTCCCATGATTCTTGATCAGTGAATGGATGGAGTGAGATACTTCTATTGTAACAAAATAATCAAGGGAAGCCTGAAGGTCATGTTACCTTACTGGGATCTTGGTAACATGAGTAAGCGAAGAAAAATTGATTTCCAAGTAGATAAGACCTATATATCTCTGATTCATTAGGGTTCAGTACCCATGCCATGTTTGTATTCTTTTATCCAGGGTCTGGTTACTCCCACTAGGATTTTGAAGCACAAACTAAGAAGTGTAAGGCCCTTTTCAGTGTTTTGTTCTCATCACTTTGCCATCTTTACTTTAATGTGTTGTTCTGAATCCTTGATATGTGTGCTGAAGCTCATGGAAGGTTCACATACTCTGCTAAAGTCATCTCTCTTCTCTTGGTCTCCATACACTACTCAGTAAAATGGCAGTGATGCCCACTGATATTACTATGTTATACTCTGAGGGACAAAGAAACCTTGGTTCTTTAAGTATGATGAGCGAAACAGACAAAAGCTGTTTCTGGGGACAAAGTCAGATTGTAACAGGATGAAGGGTTAATTAGGAGGGGGAAAAGTAGAGTGGATTGTGGACCAGAGACACTTGGAAGGATTGTTGGGTACCTGTGGGGGGTATTTATTATGGCCTAACTTAGTTTGGAGACTGATATTTCAGAGCACCAAGAACATTTGTTTGATTTTTAAAAATCTGGTTATGGTCAGTGGCCCAAATGTAGGAATAGAGAACATAGGTGATTGGATTGATTAAAGGGTAAAGATTTGCAGGACAATTTTTGTAGAATTCCCTATGGGGGCAATGGATTTAAAGGTATTGGCAAAAGAGTGTTTAAAGATTGAATCACAACTTGAGGCTGGGGCGGGAAGAAAGTGAAACCAAAATGGACCAATAAGCTGATGAAAATAGAAGTCTCACAGGACTGGGGAACTCAGTGAAAATGAAGAACAGGAGGAGTGGGAGTCATGGAGTGAGTTTATCAAATAAAAGGTAGTACTCAAAGAAAGAGCTATTGGCATTTAAGTGTTCTGAAGTGGAGCAGTTCTGGTGACAGATGAAGTCCAGCACGTCACCCTGGGAGTATGTTTCTGAAATGGGATGCAGGAGAAAGTCCTTGTAGTAAAAGAGGTCAAAGAACTGTGGGCAGCAGTGTTGGGCTTGCAGCGTGATTAAGACACATAGGTTAATGGCTAGAGTTGAGGTAGAAAGACCCACTGAGAGTGTGGTACCAAAGACCATGGAGAATGTGGGTGGGTGGTATAGGGGGTAAGAGAAGACAGTGATGAAGAAAGAGAGAAAAACATATATCCTGATCCCTGAGAGAGAAGTGTCTTCTGTAAGAGAGTGGAAGGCATCACTGTGAGGTTAGGGTAATTGTTAAAATATTTTGGCTACTCTAATGCCCAGAACAGAAACTTCTAAATTAAGCGAGAGTGAGGTAGGGAAAAGATTTGGTGGTTTGTGAGAGCCTCCTTGGAAAACACTAGGTTCAATGTTCACACTATAAACCAATGCAATCATTATCCTTGCAACTATTGATGTAGAATGTAAGAGTAGAATGATTTTTAATGGTTCCTCATGCTGGTCCTGTGGGATAAGGGAGTTCAATCATTCCCATTTACAAAGGAAGGAGTAGACAAGAGTTTTGTGGTCAGATTTAAAGCAAAGTTATTGACTAAACTCCCTTTAATTGGCTATCACTTGCTAATTGGCTGATGATGTACAGGCCCCTTAAAACTCCCAAGAGAATTTCCAGGATCCAGGCTGCACAGAAGTGATAAATGATAACTTGAATAACCTTGTTTCTTTGCTAAGAGCAGCCACTGGTTGACTCTATAGGACTGTTACCTGGGCCTTTTCCCATTACTTCTACTTCAGCACTTTGAGATGTTTGCATCATCAGTGATTTTGATCATTAGAACAAAATTGACTTACTATTTGTATTTACTTTTTATTTATTTATAGCCAAGGATACTGTGAATTTAGATGCTTGGATGATAAGCATTTATATTTGATGTACATAAAATAGTGTTATCTCTCTTGTATCTGTCTATTTAACACCTTCAAAAGTATCATGTTCCTTCCTTTGTTGAATTTATTAACATTTCCCTATGCTGTCAAGGAAAAATTTTCCATTTCCAGAGCTCACTATGGATTTTATATCAAGCTGTGGATTTGGGCACTGGCAGGATCAAGCTATTGGAAAAATTGTGTCTTGGACAATTAACAAAGCTGTATAGTTGTGATGCTGAGAAGTGTGTAGAGAATGCTGGAATGGACTGTCTATTCTAGAGGTTTCTCTGTAGCCAGCTATACTTAAAGGTTATTTTCTTCTTTTCTAAGAGGGGGCATTGTTTTGGTCTGTTTCTCATATTCCTTTCTTTCTCTTTTTTCTTGTCTTTCATCTGTTGTCCTTTAGATCAGACAAACGAACTATCTAAAATACATAATCATCTCATTTGTAGGCAAATGACTCTGACTCAAAGTTGTTGTGGGTGGATATATATTTTTAAAAAGACTCTAAGCTTGCTCTGAGATGGAGGATTTTGTTTTCTGTAGAGTTCATCCATAGAGCAAGTGCTGTCATGCAGTGGTGATATTTACGTTGCTTGGCTGGATGAGAACATGGCTGCTCCTCAGTAATGTTTTCTATTGATATAAATTGCTAGAATTCAGGCTTTGCCTGCACTCAGGCACTATGTAGTTCTATTTGGCAGATGCATCTGAAGCCCTTAATATTTTGGAAAACTTTGGAGTTGAAGGGAGCCAACAAATTCCATTAAATCACCTCTTAATTGGATTCTCTTTCTACTCTCTCCAAGTCAATTCCCTCGGTGTTTTTGGGATTGTTCCTGAGTTGGTTCTCTATTTTTTTCTCTAGTAAAGCAGCAGGACTCCCTCAGGTGCCCTCTGAGGATTTTACTCCCTAGTTTCCTCAGTGTATTCTCGGGTGAGACTGTGACAGATGCCCACAGGAGTCCTCAGATCGAGGGAGATGTGGTGCCTCTTCACACCTCTCTGCAGTTTCACACTTTCACATGGATGCTTCCTTGAACACCCGCACCCCATCTGTTCTTACATCAGCCCCATATCATTATTAATAGCATGTTTACCCTAAATTTTCTTTATTGGAAAGTTACTTGCACATTGCTGCCTCTTTCTTCTCAGGTAGATTGAGGGAGCACTAGGGAAAATCTTTCAGATGTTGGTACCTCTGAAATTTGGTCTCAGAGATGCATTCAGGTATAATAATACACTTCCCAGTATACTTGCCTTTCAAGAAGGTGATAAATGTGCCAGATGGAGACCAGCACTGGAGGATCTTGTGCTGTTTTTACTCAGAGGTGTCTGCTGGGTTACCTTGGTTTATATTTGATGAGCCAGATCCCTTGTTACAAAGTTCCCTTTAGGGAGGGCAGAGTCATCATGAAATGTTTAGGTGTGGTGGGAGCCTCAGAGGCTGATGGGCTGATTCAGTGTGTTTACTTCTTACATTTGGTCCTGCTGTGATCTCAAGGCTTAGTGGGTTTAGATTTGCATTGGTAGCTTGGGCCCTTTATCATCATCAAAACAAATACAGGCAATATTTAGTGCTGTATGCTGAATCTGCCCATTAAATACCAGTTTGAATCAACCTGTACTTCTAGGTCAAGTTTCTATAGTATTGCTTTCTGTGCCTTTTGACCCTTCAGAGAGAGCTACTGACTGTTTTGTTTTATCTGTCTTTACTCTGTGCTAAGCTCCGTACCCAGCCCCACACATATCCCCATTTCATCAGGTCTCTAGGGAGTTTCACTCTTCTGCAACACATTTAAACACTCTTCTCCTCAGTTTAGTCTTCTTGATTTAAAAAAATACAAAACACTTTAAATATGATAATTGTAAAGAAAATATTTACTTTGATAAATTGATGTTCTACTCAACCACACATTGCTAGGTTTTTGGACAACTGTATTACAAGCTATAAAATTGAACATGGAGATTCAAGATGGCAGAGGAGTAGGTGGATGTGGAGTTCATCTCTCTCCATGGATGCATCAGGAAGACATCTATAGATGCAACAGTTCTCACAGAACACCAGCTGAAAACTAGCAGAAGACCTTGGACAACAGAAAGGACTATAAAGATCCCTTCATAACTGGGTAGGATGGAAAAAAGAAGGGAGAAGGAAGAGGAGAGGAAGTGGGATGGGATCTGCACCCAGGGGTGGGGGAGCTGAAGCAAAGGAGAGATTCCCAAATTCGGGGAAACCCCCTCTCTGATGGGGAAACCCCCTCTCTGATGGGGAAATCAATTGGGAGAGAAGGGAAGCATTTGAGACTGTCAGAAGAGGGTGAAGCAGCCTATCTGTGGCAGACGGCACAGAGTGAGAAATACACAGATGGTCCATACCTTGGCCCTATGTGCCCCAGAATGGGACGTGTGTTCACAGGTGTGCAAGGGGGCTGGGAGCTGGAGGGTGGGGATTGGAGAACAGGCCTGGAGCGAGAACTGCTGTTGGCTGTGGGAAGACAGACTGAGGGGATGGGAGGGAGGAAATCCGCAGTAGGGAATGCTTATGGATGAAGACAGGACTGCCATGGAAGCAGGGTACTACTGCTGAGTCACACGCAGGCAGAGGAGCCACTACTGTAACCTCTCTCTCCCCACATGCTGGTGCCTGCCTATGACAACAAAAGAAGCACCCTCAGGGCTGGCTCTCGTGTGTATGCTGGCTGCCAAGCAATAAAAAAAAGCCCCCTCAGAGCTGGCCCTCATGCATCAGCTGAAGGGAAATAAAAAATGTTGCCCTTGTATGCAGTACACCAGGAGCCAGAAAAGTCCCTCACTAGAGCCATATATCTTGCGCCCATGGCCGTTGGCTTCCCTGCACATTTGGCGCCACTGGGGCCCCCATGATCCAAGCAGTCATACCACCTCTGCGCCTGTTTCTCAGAGGGGCAGACCCAAGAGCTCCAAGGCAGCCTCAGGACCAGACTCCTGTGGGTGGACCACACACAGAGGTAGGGATAAAACCAAAGCTGAACCCCAGGGGCGGGGTGACTAAGGAAGAAGATTGAAAGTCTTTCCAATGGCTGTACAAGCTGCAGATTAAATCCCCACATTCAGCTAGGTAGACCCTGTGTCTATGTAATATCTGAGTAGACAATGAATGTTTCCATGAATGAAAATGGTCTAGCTCTGGCAGCTGTGGACTTTGGGGGCAAGCACACACAGGAATTGGGCCAGATCAGAGACTGAGTGGTCTCCACAGGGCCCACAGCAGGTCCAGAAACCAGGCCAGAGGCAGAGGTTAGCCTCTTGGGGAGGTGGTGGTGGGCTGTGGCTCATGGCATGTGCAAGGACACTTACAGCTGAGACCCCAGGGAAACATAATTATTACCATTAATTTTATGATATTTTGATTCATTCTGTTGTTGGCTCTGCCTTTTTTTGTTTGTTTGTTTCTTTTTCTTTCTCTCGTTTTTTTTCATTTTTTTTGTTGTAGTATTAGTATTTTTTTTTTTTAACATCTTTATTGGGGTATAATTGCTTTACAATGGTGTGTTAGTTTCTGCTTTTAACAAAGTGAATCAGTCATACATAAACATATGTTCCCATATGTCTTCCCTGTTGCTTCTGCCTCCCTCCCACCCTCCCCATCCCACCCCTCCAGGCTGTCACAATGCACCGAGCCAATATCCCTGTGCCATGCGGCTGCTTCCCACTAGCTATCTACCTTACTGCGTTTGTTACTGTGTATATGCCCATGACTCTCTCTCGCCCTGTCACAGCTCACCCTTCCCCCTCCCCATAACCTCAAGTCTGTTCTCTAAGAGGTCTGCGTCTTTATTCCTGCTTTACCCCTAGGTTCTTCATGACATTTTTTTCTTAAATTCCATATATATGTGTTAGCATACGGTATTTGTCTTTTTCTTTCTGACTTACTTCACTCTGTATGACAGACTCTAGGTCTATCCACCTCATTACAAATAGCTCAATTTCGTTTCTTTTTATGGCTGAGTAATATTCCATTGTATATATGTGCCACATCTTCTTTATCCATTCATCCGATGATGGGCACTTAGGTTGTTTCCATCTCCGGGCTATTGTAAATAGAGCTGCAATGAACATTTTGGTACATGACTCTTTTTGAATTTTGGTTTTCTCAGGGTATATGCCCAGTAGTGGGATTGCTGGGTCATATGGTAGTTCTATTTGTAGTTTTTTAAGGAACCTCCATACTGTTCTCCATAGTGGCTGAACCAATTCACATTCCCACCAGCAGTGCAAGAGTGTTCCCTTTTCTCCACACCCTCTCCAGCATTTATTGTTTCTAGATTTTTTGATGATGGCCATTCTGACTGGTGTGAGATGATATCTCATTGTAGTTTTGATTTGCATTTCTCTAATGATTAATGATGTTGAGCATTCTTTCATGTGTTTGTTGGCAGTCTGTATATCTTCTTTGGAGAAATGTCTATTTAGGTCTTCTGCCCATTTTTGGATTGGGTTGTTTGTTTTTTTGTTATTGAGCTGCATGAGCTGCTTGTAAATTTTGGAGATTAATCCTTTGTCGGTTGCTTCATTTGCAAATATTTTCTCCCATTCTGAGGGTTGTCTTTTGGTCTTCTTTATGGTTTCCTTTGCTGTGCAAAAGCTTTGAAGTTTCATTAGGTCCCATTTGTTTATTTTTGTTTTTATTTCCATTACTCTAGGAGGTGGGTCAGAAAGGATCTTGCTTTGATTTATGTCATAGAGTGTTCTGCCTATGTTTTCCTCTAAGAGTTTGATAGTTTCTGGCCTTACATTTAGGTCTTTAATCCATTTTGAGCCTATTTTTGTGTATGGTGTTAGGGAGTGATCTAATCTCATACTTTTACATGTACCTGTCCAGTTTTCCCAGCACCACTTATTGAAGAGGCTGTCCTTTCTCCATTGTACATTACTGCCACCTTTATCAAAGATAAGGTGTCCATATGTGCATGGGTTTATCTCTGGGCTTTCTATCCTGTTCCATTGATCTATCTTTCTGTTTTTGTGCCAGTACCATACTGTCTTGATGACTGTAGCTTTGTAGTATAGTCTGAAGTCAGGGAGCCTGATTCCTCCAGTTCCTTCTTTCGTTCTCAAGATTGCTTTGGCTATTCGGGGTCTTTTGTGTTTCCATACAAATTGTGAAATTTTTTGTTCTAGTTCTGTGAAGAATGCCAGTGGTAGTTTGATAGGGATTGCATTGAATCTATAGATTGCTTTGGGTAGTAGAGTCATTTTCACAATGTTGATTCTTCCAATCCAAGAACATGGTATATCTCTCCATCTATTTATATCATCTTTAATTTCTTTCATCAGTGTCTTATAATTTTCTGTATACAGGTCTTTTGTCTCCTTAGGTAGGTTTATTCCTAGATATTTTATTCGTTTTGTTGCAATGGTAAATGGGAGTGTTTTCTTCATTTCACTTTCAGATTTTTCATCATTAGTATATAGGAATGCCAGAGATTTCTGTGCATTAATTTTGTATCCTGCCACTTTACCAAATTCATTGATTAGCTCTAGTAATTTTCTGGTAGCATCTTTAGGGTTCTCTATGGATAGGATCATGTCATCTGCAAACAGTGACAGCTTTACTTCTTCTTTTCCAATTTGGATTCCTTTTATTTCCTTTTCTTCTCTGATTGCTGTGGCTAAAACTTCCAAAACAATGTTGAATAAGAGTGGTGAGAGTGGGCAACCTTGTCTTGTTCCTGATCTTAGTGGAAATGCTTTCAGTTTTTCACCATTGAGGATGATGTTTGCTGTGGGCTTGTCATATATGGCCTTTATTATGTTGAGGAAAGTTCCCTCTATGCCTACTTTCTGCAGGGTTTTTATCATAAATGGGTGTTGAATTTTGTCAAAAGCTTTCTCTGCATCTATTGAGATGATCATATGGTTTTTCTCCTTCAATTTGTTAATATGGTTTATCACATTGATAGATTTGCGTATATTGAAGAATCCTTGCATTCCTGGAATAAACCCCACTTGATCATGGTGTATGATCCTTTTAATGTGCTGTTGGATTCTGTTTGCTAGTATTTTGTTGAGGATTTTTGCATCTATGTTCATCAGTGATATTGGCCTGTAGTTTTCTTTCTTTGTGACATCCTTGTCTGGTTTTGGTATCAAAGTATTAGTATTTTTTAAAGTTTATTTAGTCTTTTGGGATCTCTGTTTTATAATATATTTAAAAAAATCTTTTTATGTATTTCTATTTTTACTTTGCTTTTCTGTTTTTCTGTGTTCTTTTCCCTTATGTTTTTCTTCTTCTTTTCCTTTAATATATCTTTATTTATTTTTATATTTCCATTTCTACTTTGCTTTTATGTTGTCCTGTATTTTTCCCCTTTTATTTTGTTTTATTTTATTATTATTTTTAAAATAATTTTTATCAGTTTGTTCTGTTTCCTTGCTTTATTCTTCAGTTGGCACACTTCTTTCATTCTGTTTTTAGGTTATGTGTTTTTGTTAGTTTTAATCCTAATTGTTTGATTTTGTTTTTGAGTTCTTCTATGTGTCCGGTTGTTCTCTTGCTTTTTTAAAATTTGGCTCTGTTTTTGTTTCTTTTACATGTGTGTGTGTTACCTTGTTTCTGTTTTTGTCTGTTTGATTTTGTTTTTACCATTTCTCAGGTTTTGTTTGTCCTTTTTTTCTCTTTAACATATTTTCTATTTTATTTTTTTAATATTTCTATTTCTACATTGCTTTTCTGTAGTTCTGTCTTCTTTCTCCTTTTTAAATTTTTTTATCATTTTTGTTGGTTTGTTTTGTTTCTTTGCTTCATTCTTCAGTTGGCACTCTGCTTTGGTTTTGTCTTTTTGGTTTTGTGTTTTTGTCAGCTTACTTTTTAACTGTTTGATTTTGCTCTTGGGTTCTTTTGTTTGTCTAGTTGTTCTCTTGCTTTTTGATTTATTTTGTTCTGTTTTTGTTTCTTTTGTGTGTGTGCATGTTTCCTTGTTTCTGTTTCTGTTTGTTTGACTTTAGTTTTTACCACTTATCTGGGGTTATGTTATCCTTTTTTTTAATCCCCTTTACTGCTGGGATGAGTGACTTGCTGGGTCTTGGTCTCTTGACCAGAAGTCAGGCCTGAGGCTCTGCACTGGGCGCACCGAGTCCAGGACACAGGACCATTAGAGAATTCCTGGCCCCAGAGAAGATTAATCACTGAACACTCTCACAGAGGCCTCTATCAGAATCCAAAACCCAGCTCCACCAACTGCCAGCAGCTCCCAGTGTTGGATGCCTCACAACAAATAACAAACTAGACAGGAACACAATCCACCAATCAGCATACAGTCATACTAAGTCATACTAAGCTCATAGACACCCCAAAACACACCAACTGACGGGGCCCTGCTCATCAGAGGGAAAATAATCAGCTCTACCCACCAGAACACAGGCACCAGTCCCTCCCATCAGGAAGCCTATGCAAGCCACTGGACCAACCTCACCACCAGGGGCAGAGAACAGAAGCAAGAGGAGCTACAACCCGGCAGCCTAGGGAAAGGAGAACTCAAATACTGTAAATTAGATAAAATGAGAAGACAGAGAAATATCTTTCAGGCAAAGGAGCAAGATAAAAACTTACAAGACCAAATAAATGAAGAGGAAATAGGCAAACTACTTGAAAAATAATTCAGAGAAATGACAGTAAAGATCATCTAAAATCTCGGAAATAGAATTGAGAAAATACAAGAAACGTTTAACAGGAACCTAAAAGAGGCAACGAGCATACAAAGAGTAATGAACAACACAATAACTGAAATTAAAAATACTCTAGAAGGAACCAATGACAGAAAAACTGAGGCAGAAGAAGGGATAAGTGAGCTGGAAGATAGAATGATGGAAATAACTGCTGCAGAGCAGAAAAGAAAAAAGAATGAAAAGAATGGAGGACAGTCTCAGAGACCTCTGGGACAACATTAAATACACCAACATTCTAATTATAGGCATCCCAGAAGAAGAAAAAAGGACAGGTTCTGAGGAAATATTTGAAGACATTATAGCCAAAAACTTCCCCAGCATGGGAAAGGAAATAGTCGAAGTCCAGGAAGCACAGACAGTCCCATACAGGATAAACCCAAGGAGAAAGACACCAAGACACATATTAATCAAACTAACAAAAATGAAACACAAGGAAAACATATTAAAAGCAGCAAGGGAAAAGCAACAAATAACTTACAAGGGAATCCCCATAAGGTTAACAGCTGATCTTTCAGCAGAAACTCTACAGGCCAGAAGGGAGTAACAAAATATATTTAAAGTGATGAAATGGAAGAACCTACAACTAAGAATACTCTACCCAGAAAGGATCTTATTCAGATTTGACAGAGAAATCAAAAGCTTTACAAACAAGGAAACATTAAGAGAATTCAGCATCACCCAACCAGCTTTACAACAAATGATAAAAAAACTTCTCTAGGCAGGAAACACAAGAGTAGGAAAAGACTTACAAAAACAAAACAATTAAACTTACAAACTTACAAACCCAAAACAATTAAAAAAATGGCAATAAGAACATACATATCGATAATTACCTTAAATGTAAATAGATTAAATGCCGCAGCCAAAAGACACAGACTGGCTGAATGTATACAAAAATGAGACCTGTATATATGCTGTCTACAAGTGAACCACTTCAGACCTAGGACACACACAGACTGAAAGTGAGGGAATGGAAAAAGATATTCCATGAAAATGGAACTCAAAAGAAAGCTGGAGTAGCAATACTCATATCAGACAAAAAATACTTTAAAATAAACACTGTTACAAGAGACAAGGAAGGGCACTATATAATGATCAAGGGATCAATCCAAGAAGAAGATATAACAATTATATATGCACACAACATGGGAACAACTCAATACATAAGGCAAATCCTAACAGCCATGAATGGGGAAATCGACAGTAACACAATAATAGTGGGCAACTGTAACACTACACTTTCACCAATGGACAGATCATCCAAAATGAAAATGAATAAGGAAACACAAGCTTTAAATGACACATTAGACCAGATGGATTTAATTGATATTTATAGGACATTCCATCCAAAAATAACAGAATACACATTCTTCTGTGTTTTCAACAGAATACACATGGAACATTCTCCAGGACAGATCACATCTTGGGTGAAATGATCTGTCAAGCCTTGGTAAACTTAAGAAAATTGAAATTGTATCAAGCATCTTTTCTGACCACAATGCTATGAGACTAGATATCAATTACAAGAAAACAACATGTAAAAAATACAAACACATGAAGACTAAACAATATGCTACTAAACAACCAAGAGGTCACTGAAGAAATAAAAGAGGAAATCAAAATACCTAAAAACAAATGACAATGAAAACACGACGACCCAAAACCTATGGGATGCAGCAAAAGCAGTTCTAAGAGGGAAGTTTATAGCAATACAATCCTACCTCAAGAAACAAGAAACATCTCAAATAACAACCTAACTTTATATATAAAGCAATTAGAGAAAGAAGAAGAAAAACAACTCCAAGTTAGCAGAAGGAAAGAAATAATAAAGGTCAGATCAGAAATAAATGAAAAAGAAATGAAGGAAACTATAGCAAAAATCAATAAAACTAAAAGCTGGTTCTTTGAGAAAATAAACAAAATTGATAAACATTAGCCAGACTCATCAGGAAAAAATGGGAGAAGAATCAAATCAACAGAATTAGAAATGAAAAAGGAAAAGTAAGAGCTGACACTGCAGAAACACAAAGGATCTTGAGAGACTACTACAAGCAACCATTTGCCAATAAAATGGACAACCTGAAGAAATGGACAAATTCTTAGAAAAGTAAAACCTTCCAAGACTGAACCAGGAAGAAATAGAACATATGAGCACATCAATCACAAGCAATGAAATTGAAAGTGTGATTAAAATTCTTCCAACAGGACTTCCCTGGTGGCACAGTGGTAAAGAATCTGCCCGCCAATGTAGGGGATATGGGTTCGGGTCCTGGTCTGGGAAGATCCCACGTGCTGTGGAACAACTAAGCCCATGACCCACAACTACTGAAGCCCGCTTGCTTGTGCTCCACAACAAGCAAAACCACCACAATGAGAAGCCCACACACCACAATGAAGACCCAATGCAGCCAAAATAATAATAATAAATAAATAAAAGAAAAAAATATTCCAACAAACAAAAGCCCAGGGCCACATGGCTTCACAGGCAAATTCTATCAAACATTCAGAGAAGAGGTAACACCTATCCTTCTCAAAGTCTTCCAAAATATAGCAGAGGGTGGAACACACCCAAACTACTTCTAAGAGGCCACCATCACCCTGATACCAAAACCAGGAAAAGATATCACAAAAAAATTACAGGCCCATATCACTGATGAACATAGATGCAAAAATCCTCAACAAAATACTAGGAAACAGAATCCAACAACACATTAAAAGGATCATACACCATGATCAAGTGGGGTTTATCCCAGGAATGCAAGGATGCTTCAATATATGCAGATCAATCAGTGTGATACACCATATTAACAAACTGAAGGATAAAAACCATATGATAACCTCAATAGATGCAGAAAAAGCTTTTGACAAAATTCAACACCCATGTATGATAAAAACTCTTCAGAAAGTGGGCCTAGAGGGAACCTATCTCAAGATAATAAAAGCCATACATGAAAAACCCACAGCCAACATCATTCCCAATTGTGAAAAACTGAATGCATCTCCTCTAAGATCAAGAACAAGACAAGGGTGCTCACTCTCACCACTCTTATTCAACATAGTTTTGGAAGTTTTATCAATGGCAATCAGAGAAGAAAAAGAAATAAAAGGAATCCAAATTGCAAAAGAAAACGTAAAGCTGTCACTGTTTGATACTATACATAGAAAATGCTAAAGATGCCACCAGTAAACTACTAGAGCTAATCAATGAATTTGGTAAAGTAGCAGGATACAAAAATAATGCACAGAAATCTCTTGCATTCCTATTCACCAACAACAAAATGTCAGAAAGAGAAATTAAGGAAACACTCCCATTTACCATTGCAACAAAAAGAATAAAATACCTAGGAATAAACCTACCTAAGGAGGCGAAAGACGTATATGCAGAAAACTATAAGAAACTGATGAAAGAAATCAAAGATGATACAAACAGATGGAGAGATGTACCATGTTCTTGGACTAGAAGAATCAACATTGTGAAAATGACTATGCTACCCAAAGCAATCTACAGGTTCAATGCAATCCCTATCAAACTACCAAGGGCATTTTTCATAGAATGAGAACATGAAATTTTACAGTTTGTATGGAAACACAAAGGACCCCAAATAGCCAAAGCAATCTTGAGAATAAAAAACAGAGCTGGAAGAATCAGGCTCCCTGGCTTCAGATTATACTACAAAGCTACAGTAATCAAGACAGTATTGTACTGGCACAAAAACAGAAATATAGATCAATGGAACAGGATAGAAAGCCCAGAGATAAACCCACACACATATGGTCACCTTAATTTTCATAAAGGAAGCAAGAATATACAATGGAGAAAAGACAGCCTCTTCAATAAGTGGTGCTGGGAAAACTGGACAGCTACATGTAAAAGAATGAAATTAGAACACTTCCTAACACCATACACAAAAGTAAACTCAAAATGGCTTAAAGACCTAAATGTAAGGCAAGACACTATAAAACTCTTAGAGGAAAACATAGACAGATCACTGTATGACATAAATCACAGCACAATCCTTTTTGATCCACCTCCTAGAGTAATGGAAATAAAATAAAAAATAAACAAATAGGACCTAATGAAACTTAAAAGCTTTTGCATAGCAAAGGAAAACATAAACAAGATGAAAAGACAACCCTCAAAATGGGAGAAAGTATTTGCAAATGAAGCAACTGACAAAGATTTAAGCTCCAAATATACAGGCAGCTCATGAAGCTAAATACCAAAAAGCAAACAACGTAATCCAAAAATGGTCAGAAAACCTAAATAGACATTTCTCCAAAGTAGACATACAGTTTGCCAAGAAACACATGAAAAGATGCTCAACATCACTAATCATTAGAGAAATGCAAATCAAAACCACAACAAGGTATCACCTCACACTGGTCATAATGTCCCTCATCAAAGAATCTACAAACAATAAATGCTGGAGTTGGTGTGGAGAAAATGCAACCCTCCTGCACTATTGGTGGGAATGTAAATTGATAGGTCACTGTGGAGAACAGTATGGAGGTTCCTTAAAAAACTAAAAATAGAATTACCATATGACCCAGCAATCCCACTACTGGGCATGTACCGTGAGAAAGCCATAATTCAAAAAGGTACATGTATCACAGTGCTCATTGCAGCACTATTTACAATAGCCAGGACATTGAAGCAACCAAATGTCCATCGACACATGAATGGATACAGAAGATGTGGCACATATATACAGTGGAATATTACTCAGCCATAAAAAGGAATGAAACTGAGTTGTTTGTAATGAGGTGGATAGACGTAGAGTCTGTCATACCGAGTGAAATAAGTCAGAAAGAGAAAAACATATAACGGGTGCTAACACACAAATATGGAATCTAAAAAAACAATACTGATGTACCTAGTGGCAGTGCAGCAACAACGACACAGATGTAGAGAGTGGGCTTGAGGACACAGGGTGGTAAGGGGAAGCTGGGAATAGTGAGAGAGTAGCACTGACATATATACACTACCAAATGTAAAATGGGTGGTTAGTGGCAAGCTGCTGCATAGCACAGGGAGATCAGCTCGATGCTTTGTGATGACCTAGAGGGGTGGGATAGGGAGGGTGGGAGGGAGGCTCAAGAGGGAGAGCATATGAGGATATATGTATACATATAGCTGATTCACTTCATTGTACAGCAGAAACTGATACAACATTGCAAAGAAATTATATTCCAATAAATATATTTTTAAAAAGATGTACAAGCAATGGCATAAAAACAAAAAACACAAAAAAATTGAAAGTGTTCCCTTTTATATCCATCTTTTCTTATTTTTGATTCCTCTTTCCCCCTTTGCTCTCTTTCTTTCCCCTCTCCCCACTCCCACTCTCTTTCTTATAGTGTTTAGCTGGCTCTTTTCCATACTTTTTCTGGTTCTCTTTGTTGCAAAAAGATTGTACTTGCTTTACTAGGTTATGAGTCAGCAAATTTGTGAAGCAAAAGATAAAGCATTTTTTTAACCTGCATTCTCCTGCTAATGTCCCTCTATCTAGAAGTCTTTAAAACGCTTCCAAATGTCTGTTTTTACATTGGTAGTTTCCTTCGTGTTGTCATATCTTGACACCTTCTCCATGATGTGATCTTGATTGCACCACTGCTCTCCCTTCAGGGCACTTATGTTTCCTCTCTACATTTCTTTCTTTCTTTCTTCCTGCAGTTTAACCGAAGACCTGAATAAGACACCAAACCTAATAACTCAGAAAGATTTATGCTCTCTTCATGTCTTCGATATTTTCCCTTGGATTACTATGAAAATCTAGATTTATTTCAACAAAACACAAGGCCAGATTTCAAATGACATGAGCCTTAAGGGAATCATCAGCCTCTAATAGGAAGCACTGACCAGCCTCTTACACTTTATAAGATTAGCTTTGATATAAATAATATTTTGTGTATCCAAAGTTGGGGGTGCACTAAAGAGACATAATCTGCTTTCAAGGTTAAAAAATAAACTTAATGAGCAGAAAAGAAAATCCTCTACTTAGATGGTAGTCCAGTGATTTTTAATCCTGTTTTGACTTCTGATGGGCTGTTTTTTTGAATATGTCTGGCTTGATAATAAAGAATAGAGTATCTCATAATGATATAGAAGAGCCTTGGGGATCAGAGTGTAGGTTCTGTTGTCACCATAGGTCTATGTTCAAACCCCAATTCTGCAACCCTCTAGTTGTGTGATTTTGTGCAAGTGAGTTACCTATCGTCCCTTAGTCACAGTTTCCCCATCTGTAAAATGGGAATTAATTATAGTTCCTCACCTCATAGGGTTGAGAATTATATGGGTGAAAATATATAAGTGCATATGTGTGGCATGTATATAGTTGATACATGTTAGATGTCATGTTTATAATAATTTTATAGATTCCTCATAGAGGTTACAGTACATTATAATGCAACTAAAATATGCTGAAATTTGTAATTGAAGTTATGATTCAGATTTCAGTAGGGTGTCTTTCTTGTGAACATGATAATAAAATTCTCATATTGGTGGCTGGTTGCCTGTGTAACAGATTTTCTCCATCTGAAGCTTCTTACTTTGTGATCTTGGCCTTGTTAACTCAGTATGCTTTCCAGATATGAATTTCCAGCACTCAATCTCTCTTAGATTATGTTAACTTTCTATGGGTGAGAAGGGCTTTCTCTCCCACCCCCACCTTTCTTATATGTATGTGGAAGATCTAGCATTGGCAATTATTTCTGGATGGCCTGTAGCATGGTCCTTTGAGGGATTGTTTTAGGGGTTTAAAGAGCTTAACAATGTCCATTGTTACTTCTGATTTTATAGTCCAGTCAACATTTTCTCATTATGATGCATTTTCTAGTATCTTTAATGAGAAAATGGATCAGATTTGGATCAGAATAACCATCACCATGGAAACAGTAGTGTATTGAGAAGCACCTACTATAATGTCTTGATTGGTTTTCTGCTTGGAGATTCTCAAGGTGCTAAACCTCTAGGCAGCCTTTATGTCATGGCCTTACACCCTTCAGGTATTAAGGCCACAAGAATCTTGTCTTACAAGTGTCTGGGTTCGGAGAGCACTTTATTGTCTTGTTGATGTTTGTCTATGAAACTGTAGATTTGTTGGCTCTGACAAAGCATGTTAGTGGATAACTGACTTTTGTTAGAATTCCTGATGACATTTGTTTGTTTCAGCTAAAAATAGCACCTTGACATACTTGATTCTATTTTGAGAGGTTTGATCTATCTTCTCTCTTTTCCTCTCTCTCTCCCCCTCTCTCTCTCTCTCTCTCTCTCTCTTTCTCTCTCTCTCTCTCTCTCTCTCTCTCTCTCTCTCTCGCTCGCTCGCTCTCTGTCTCTCATATGTTGTACCATAGCTCTTCTCAATTTTTTTTTCTTTGTGGTATGTGGGCTTCTCACTATTGTGGCCTCTCCTGTTGCAGAGCACAGTCTCCGGACGCGCAGGCTCAGCGGCCATGGCTCACGGGCCCAGCCGCTCCGCGGCATGTGGGATCTTCCCAGACCGGGGCACGAACCCATGTCCCCTGCATCGGCAGGCGGACTCTCAACCACTGTGCCACCAGGGAAGCCCTCTTCTCAAATTTTAATATACATTAATCTGAGGTGGAGCCGGAGATTCTGCATTTCTAACAAGATCCCAGGGTATTCTGATATTGCTGCTCAATGGACTACACTCTGGTTAGTAAGTAAGGGTGTAACAGATGATGGTGGTACTTCACCCATGTTTCGTGACACTCACTTCTACACACTGGAGGTTGCTTACTGCTAACACTTTTGACTCTCTGTTGAGGCTTTTTTTTTTTTTGCTTGTGGGAGCACTTGTTCTGTATGCAGGGCAAGTGTGAAGTGCCAGAGGATTAGTGGCCATAGAAGCAGTCCTTAACCAATGTCTGATGGGAATTTCATGGATAAATATTCCTGCTTCATTGTCTCCCAGTAGGGAAAATTTTCTCCAGAGTTCCACACCAAGACTGAGCATCTGTTGCCACCTTTTACTGGTTTCTTCTCCTTCCCTGTCTCATTTACCCATTCTACTATGAGTGTTTCCTGAAAGCAGCTCCCCCCAAACTTATTGCACTTGAATTTTATCTCAGGATAAGTTTGCTAAATATATATATATATATATATATATATATATATATATATATATATATTTTTAACCTGGTTACTTGAGAGATATAATCTTTCCCTTAAACACTACTGTATTTGGCTTGATAAGTCAAATTATGTTAACTGATGGTTCATAGGTTTGGCCTTCAAATGACTGGTGATAAGACTCCATATTAAGGAACATAAGGAATCTCTGAGTTAGAGTTCACTAGCTCTAACAATTCCATAGGAACATTCTACTACTGGCTTTCAGTAGTTGGTACAACTCCAGTCAACTTCATGACATCAGTTTGGGGAGAATTGTTTGGAAAAAATATTTAAATGCAAGAGAATTATTAATTTTAATTAATCTAAACTCAGTATGTTTCATGTCAACAAGGATACTCATGAGTCTATCTAAACTCAGTGTGTTTCATGTCAACAAGGATACTCATGAATTGAATATATTGCACACATTGGAAAAATAAAATACTAAATGAGTCTTTACGGGTAACTCTTGGCCAGCTGGACTGTTACTCACAAAGGTGGCTTTTGTACTAAAAATCCCATTTGAGTCCCAGTTTAGTATGCAACTGTCACTAAAGTCACTAACAGTGTAACTGCATAGCATCTTCTCAGAACAGCTTCTTTAGTCTAATAGAAGTTTGATAATTAAACATTAACATTCTGCAGAGGTGGTCTCCCACTTTGCCCATATTTGGAGCTCATTGTTATTTTACACTGCTGTAGGGATAGGGGTGGTAGATTACCAAGCTTTGGATGCACAGCCAGCCTTATTTTACCAGGGGTTGCCTAGAGAAGTAAGTGCTCAAGTGTCTGTTTTGACCATCAGTGCTAACATGCAGTGAAGTTTTGTGGACCCCTTAAAACCTTTATGGCAAAGCTATAGCTAAAGTTGTAAAGATAAACCTTTACCTTTGTATAACACTCTTCAACTTTTAAAGTACATTCTCTCTTATTATCTTATGTAAAATACCTTGATATTTTAGACAATTAAAAATTCATTGAATGTTGACGTTAACAAGGGATGAATGGCCAAATTGAAATAGTACCTTTTTTCCTCATTCTACCACAGTAAATCGAAGCCTCAAGATAGCTAGGTTGGTGAGGTATCAGGGGACAAACTCAAGGGTCATGCTTAAACTTTGGTTTAAGCTTCTCTCCTGGCTGTCATTCATCTAATTTTATGCCCAGGCTCACCAAACCCTAGTAACCTTTGAGAGCCTATCCGTAACCCCACCCCATCCTTTAGCTCTCAACTGCTGTGGTGACTCCAAAATTTCTCTACAGGAAGAGCTCAGGGGAAAACTATCTACTGGTTGAGAGTTTAGGAGACTTGTCTTAAAACTGTGTTTAGCAGTATACTCTTTTTAATTAGATCATATGTTACATATCAATTTTCAAAATTGCAAAATCTTCCAAAGACATTTTTGTTCCAATAATATGAGATTTTCTTCTTATTCTTCTCTAATTTTATTTGGAGTGCCTTGGGGAAACGCTTGCCCAAGCCACCTCTTTGGAGACATCATGAGCAACCTCAAGCCTTACTTAGTTTGCCAGAAACTGTTTTTCATTTTAGATCCATGTGTGGTTGGACAAGGTTGTTAATCCCCTGATTTCTGTTTCCTGCAAAGCCTGCTGCTGCTGTTCATTGAGAGGTTATGGACACTCAACCAGGCATACATCCCTCCATTACTCTTTTTCACCAAGTTTGGCTTTTTGGTTGAAAGGAGCAACTTCTCAGAAGACCATTTGGATCCTCCCTCCTTCTTGTGTTCTTAGGTTGGCCTTCTAGTAAACTTTTATCAAAGCACACACATTTCTGGAAAGCCTGTAAAGGATCCTCTTCCACATCCATGTGCAGGGCTTCTTTACATCACCAACTAAAGATTTTGATGAATATTATGTGAATTGAAATGAGAAACGTCTTTCTTTTACTGATTCTTAGGACACGTTCAACAAAATCTGATTACAAAAAAAGAGTTGCTGCCCAATTGTCTTGTTTGCTAGGACAGATGCTTGGAATACCAATATAGAGGAAAATAGACTCATTTACCAGTATATTGCAAACAGTGCTCTCTCTATAACCAATGATACTGTTAAGGAAGTGTTGTAGAACCTTTGGCTTTTGTATTTTCATGATATACATAAATCCCAATGGATAGTTTATGTAAGAATTATGATTTCAATTTTTTTCAATATCACTCAACTATAAACGAGTTTGATACACTGCTGGGCAATGGTGCTGGGGATTTCCCCCACTTTCTTATGTAGGTGAAGGAACAAAGATTAAGGAAGGGTCTTAAGAGCACATTATTAAAAGGCCAACTTACTGAGCACACAGTTGGAGCTTAACATTTCCTTGCTGAAATGCTGGAAATTGCTCTGCAGTTTAGAAATCCCATTGAATAAACCTTTCCTTTTGTACCTGTCCCATTACTGAAAGATCCACATATGTTGCCAGACACATTCTGAAGAGTATTTCTTTGTTTTAAATTCCTTTTTAAATGCCCACAACAATCAAATGTAAAAAATCTCCACAAAAACAATACAGAGGTTATCATTTTAGAACTCATCCATGTGGAAATTAGGCATTACTCTGGCTATACTTTTCAGATCATTTTGAAAAGGGGTAAGGAAGAGTGTGCACTCACAATCACATTTCTTGGTTTCTCCTTGACTGTATAATCTTTTCTGTACCCCAAGAATCAGTGGGGGAGCACGCTTTTGCTCTTTCTTATGTCACAGTTCCCCTAGCCCTCCTCAAAAGTCATTGCAGCTTCCTCCAATAAGAAGCTAGTTTGAGAGACAGTTGCAATGTAGAGAATGAGGGAAAGCTGCACCTTCCTGGAATGATGGTAATAAACAATATGGTCCCTGTGTTTTGACAGAGTTCAGAGGAGATCAGAGCAAGGGTTGATCGGGGCAGTGACCCTGTGTGAGTCCCTGAAATGTGCCCCAATTTGATAAATTACCATGGTTTTATATAACATCATGGATTTGTCAGAATTTGATCATTTTGATGTTCCAAGAATCAAACAAACCACTATAACAATAAACAGTCCTTTTGAAAGCAAGACTGTTCTTGGCAATATAAACAGGTGCAACGAGGGCAAGATTTTTCAGTGACTCCACTCCTTATAGCAGCCAAACAGATGCATTACTTACCCAAGACTTCCTCTGTTCCTTTGTGCTGTTATAGCCAGATCTGGGACTGTTTAATAACATGAATGATTACGCTCTAACATTTTCGTGGAATATCATCAGCAGTGCAATAAAGACTCCTGTGCTGCAGAAGGTGAGGTAATAGCTCGGGATGCTTTATTTCATGTTCAGCATCCATTCAAAAGAAAGAGAAAATATTAAAAACAAAGTACAGCAATAGAAATGATTGGTAAACTGAGAAATATCTAGAAGAGAGAAGATTTAAACACTCTAGAGTGTTTCCATTTTGAAAAGAGAGGAGGGATTGGGGGAGACAGGAGGGAACATGATTAACGATAGAGGGATGGCAGAGTGGTACCTTTATTTACGCTTTCCTATGATGCGGGAATAGGAGAATGTTTTGTGAAATTAAACAGCAACTATCCTGGAAAAAAAGCTCAAAGCCATGTGTCACATGAAATAAATGGGGGCATTTACGTTACCCAGCATGTCAACACATTTTTTTTCCTTTTGGTAGGTTTTCCTTAGGTAAATTAAATGCCATGAGCAGGTACCATAGCAGGGCTAAAATTACCAGGGCCATTAATCTTCAAGCCTCAGGGTGGTCAATTCATGCTTGAAGTGGTCAAACCGGAAAATTTCCCCAGTGGACTCAGTCCTTTCTAGGAATATTTCATTTCCCATAGGAACTTGGTAAAAATAGGACCCTGCTATATTTTCTTCATACCATTATTCTCAATTTGGAATTACTATATTTATTTGCTTACTGTTCATGTGTACTAGACTGAAAACTCTATGAGGTTGTGGATCACATCACTGAGGTTCACTGCTGATACTCCAGCACACAGTAGGCCTTCAGTAAATATTCACTGAAAGATTGAATAAATAATGAGTGATCACTATACATGGCAGCATAAGACTGCAATTGCACTATATTGCAGTAAAACACAGATATGTTTCTTTATCACCTCTTAGGTGTACCTGCTCAAAATATTCTGAAATTTTTTAGTAAAAGGCACAAAAAAGTACTTAACACCTGCACAAGTGTATCTTGGAATTAATAAAGTATAGTGAGGGAGCTGTCATCACACCTCTTACAATCATATTTTCACCTGTCTTGTGTGTTGGCAAGTGGAGGCTGGTAGGCAGTATTTACCAATGAAAAAAACTCATCATCAACAAACTTGCTTTGGACAATCTGTTTTGCACCTTTAAAAAATATTTTAAAAAGAGGCACACATCTGCATTGGTTCATTCAGCTGTAATTCTCTTTCGCTGGGCCAGGTTCAACAAAAGGTTAACGGAGAGATGTTTTTTGTTCTTTGAATTTCAATGATTAAACAACCATTTCTATTGTCTGCTTTCAAGTCTTAACAAACATTGTAGCTACAGCCATAATTACTAGATTTTGTTTCTGTTCTGCTGAACCATTTTTATTGAAGAATGCCAAGCACAGGCAAGATTATATACAAACATTGAATTTAAATAACTCCAGAATTCAGCAGACAAAAGGAAAACATTAATAATGAAAAAAAGGCAACTGATTTTCCCCTTGGCATTTGTATTTTGCCACTCACACTCTCATTCTAAAATCATGCCAAAGTTATCATTGTTTCTCGTGTTAATATGAGAGCTACTTGATTTCCCAATGAAAGATTTTAATGATCCATTTTCATTCTGTTTCATTACAAGGAAAATTAAGAGCATTTGTTGTGCGTGCTCTCTCTCTTATAATTTCCTCCTCCTGCTTTTTATTACAAATGCCAAAAATGTGCGCTTATCTGTTCTGACATCAACCAGAATGGGACTGGACCACACAGCAAACATAGTGGCCTCAGTTTCTCCCTTCACCTTAGGAGAGTCTTAAGATTGTCCTTGGAGCTAATGATAGCGTAGAACTTGCTTTCTGCCCTATCTATGCCCCTTTTCCTGAATTTTTAAGATAGAATGCTTCTGAAGAATTGGCGGGCTATATGGTGGCTGAAAACTACCATTTATTGGCTGCTTACTATTGCATGCGTTCTTTTCATATAACATCCCATTTAAAGCTCATAGTGAACTTATGGGGTAGATACTATCTCCATGTATAGATGAGAAAACTGAGGTCTAGAGAGGTAAAGTGACTTGTCCAAGGTCAGAGTCAAAAAGTGGTGGACTGAGATTAAAATTCAAATTTGTTGCCAAAGCTCATGCCCCTAACCACTATGTATATATAAAAGCATGGCTTTTATATGTCCTGGGAAGTCAATGCCTAGAAGCAGGTCTTAGAAACAGCTCCATAAATGGAGCTTACAAATATAGATTTTAAATTGGAGGACCTTTGCTCATCATCTCTAGCTGCCTGCCCAGATGAGGGTTATTCAGCTGTACAAACATATGGATTCAACTTTTGACTTTAAACTCCTTAAGTAATTCAACCAAGAGATTCCCTATATAGCTTTATAATAGTGTATTCACCAACCACTAAGGGAAGAATCAGGCACAATATGAATCTTATTGATTAAGCACTCTATACAAACTGAGAAATGCTTCAGAATATGGAGTGCTAATGTTTTCATTTAGATACCTAATACAAGTGCTTAAGTGCACAAGTGCCTATTTCACTGCCCCGTGAGAGACTGTCACTGGATCTGCATGGCTGAAGTTGGAAAAGATTATGGATAATATGCTCATGGGTTCATTTGTAAGAAAAGTTATACGGTGCTAGGTAGCAAGAAGAAATACAAAAGGCAATGAGAGGAACTAATTTAGAAAACACATAAAAACACACAAGAAGCATTAATCAATTTTTATAAAACACATTGATACCATCAAGACATTGAGTCATTAAGAAGGTTCAATACAAGTGTTCAAGTTCAGGGGCAGAAAGCCGAAAGAAGTTCCTATCAGAAGACAAGGAGTAGAGATAACAAGAGGAAACTGAAAAGGGAGAAGTATCCTCTGGAAAGAGAAAAGAAGACAAGGTAGGACTAAAGCGTTAAATTAGTTTTCCTCAATTTAAGTGGGAAAGAAGCTATAAGTTTACATACAAGTGTATGGGCTGTACTGTCTTGATACCTCTGTAGGTGGGTAGTGAGGTGCTATATCATGGTGAATAAGATTATGGTGGGGGGGAAGGGGGAAGAATGTGGGATCTAGAAGCAGAGTCCCTCAGGTCATATCCTAGTCCTGTCATTTACTAGCTGTGTGACCTTGAAAAAATTACTTTACATTTCTGTGCCTCATTTTTCTAATCTGTAAAATGAGAACATCAATTATGTTTATCTCATTGGATTGTTATAAGAATTAGGGGAAATAATGTCATTAATGATTAATCACTTAACACTGTGTGTAGCCCACAGAAAGAGCTTAATAACTGCCAGCTGTTTTCTGTTTTACATTTTTAGCACTATGCAGTCCATATGTCTGTATCATTGTTAACCATAGTAGTGTATTTTGGTGGTGAATTCCGTGAGGGCTGGACCTGGATGAGTTGCCTATTATTGCAAAATACCCTTTTCATGAACTTTCTTTTGAACTTTGGTGAATGGGATTTATTTGCCAAGAGGGTGAGGACAGAGTTGACTGTGTTTGGAAAAGGGTTGGACTATTAACATGGAGACTTTCAGGTCATAAAACCTTGGGTTTCTTTTGTGGTTGTTTACTCTTCTCAATACCTTAAAAAAATCCCTACTTCCTTTCCTCCCCCTAACCTTGATCCCAGTCCAGGATGTATTTCCCTTATACATCTAGAGGCATCGAGAAGGGATTTGTGAAATAGGCAAGAAGGAGACAAGAGAGGCAAGCCAAGCTGAGCCTGCAGTGCTGGCAGGGAGCCATGGTGGCATTGATGACTTCAGCATTAGAGGAAAGCTCCAGCTTCTCTCACTGTTTGATGGCTTTTTGCATGGTTGAAGAATAAAACCCAATCTGTCATATAACTAACTGAATTCCTTTTAATGGCTTAATTCTACACTCTGTGCAAACCAAATACCTTATGGTAAGTTTAATGTTTATTCCAGATGTTGGTCCTGAAAGCAAATAATTTTCTCTGGAGTGGAGGTCCAATCCAGAAAATGGAAATAAAATATTGTCTTGATATGATGCTAGAGTCAGCCTAGAGACCTTGATGTACTTGGTATTTAGCAATTGTAATGATCAAAATGCATAGTGAGTAGTGTCTAAGAGTTGTTTGAATCAGTTGAATGAGAGTCTGAAAGCTCAGGGTTAATTGTTCCATTTTATGGATAGAGATGTTGGTATCTAAAGCCCATAGGTCCAAAGCTGACTTAGCCTGATGAGTGCACATTGCTTTACCTGAATCCAAAAATAATATGTTAAGTTAGTTTGGAGCTTCTAGTGGCCCAAGGTTGGGGAGGTTACAGATACGGTCAGGCTTCTCTATTGAGACTTGTTTCCAAGATTCAAATGTTCCTTTTTGCATCCCAGCTCAGTTAAAAGTGAATTAAACAATGGCTTCCCGTTATTATTGACTGGCTACTGATAGCTGTCAGCCATAAACTGGCAGCTTTAGATAACAAGGGGAAAAAAACTTTTATGTAGCAATATTGTGATTTATAAAAAGGCCTCCTCAGCTACTGCATGACATCTGGGACTCATACTTACCTTGATGTCTTTGGATTGTTTAACATGGGATCTCAATGAAAGTTTAAAAATACATTCGTGCTTTGTTTCTTCAATAAAATGATATTGAATTGTCTTCCAAACCCAATATACTTTATTTTTCTAAAATATTTGGAAGACTTATGAAACAATTTGTGTGGGTGGTTAAGAAAGCACCGGCAATAACAACATAACCCCACATTCATGTTGATAAAAGCCCCACTCCTATACCAGTTTTTGGAAGATAAGATTGCTATGTGCCCATGAGTCAAAAGTTGGGAACAATACTCCACCCATGTGGGTGTAACTAGAGGCCAAAGGCACTAAGTGTATTGATGGGGATGTCTGGTCCTTTTGGAATGCGGGCTGATCTAAGAACCACCTGGTTTCATAATTGCATTAGTCCCCAAACCATACTTTTTATAACTAGCCTGAATATATGTTCTGTCCCAGAGAAATATTTATTACCTTAGTATTCTGTGTAGCTATGACACTGGTGCTTCATACAGTGGTAACAAAGTATTTGAAATGTATGTGGTTGGTGGATTGTCATGGACAAAATGTTGATCATCCAATCTAATGTAAGTCTCCTCTGTTATTGTCTATCAAAGATATGTTTACATATAACACTTAGAATTATCTGATACTATATTATATATTTGTTTATGGTTCCATGATCTTTCTTACCCACTAGTCTTTATGCCACACAAGGGCAAGGGATCCTGTATGTTTTTTCTCCATTTTCTTTTTTAACACCCAGCACAGTGCCTAGCACATAGTAGGTACTTGATAAACATTTGTAGAATGAATAATGAATGAACTGCTTTATAGCAAAGGTTCCCTAAGGTGCTATCTCACCAAACATCTTTGGATTATATTCTATGCTCAAATCAATATTTGTCCAAAGTATGAGATGATTTACAATTTAGTCTCTGATTATTTCAGCTCCTATCAGATTGGTGTGACTCTCATAATACTGAATTATACTCCTGTCTATTGAATATACAGAACAGAATATGTATCCCTAAATAATAATCATGAGTTGGGAATCTCCTTTAGAACATCACTTTCAGAGAGTCACAAATCAAAGGGAATATCATTTCTTCAGGTCCCCATCATGTCTTTGACCCTAGCTATATTCTGTAGCTTGATCACACATGTGATTCAAGCATAGCTGTAAATACTTATGACTGATCTCACAGGACAAAGGTTTTCTATCAATGAGATTGCTTTGTCATTTGTTCCATTACTTTAATTAATTAATTAACTAATTAATTAATTATCTATTAGTGTTATTTTCCTAAAGTATTAAAAAAAATTTTTTCCATGCTGTTACCAGAGTGATTTGACTAAAGCAGAAATCAGATTCTCACTTCTTTAAATAAAACATCATTTTGGCTCCCCATCATCTACAAAATAAAGCTTAAACTTCTTAGCACGTCATATGTTCTGGAAAATTTTCATTTGGTCTTGCAGATTTATGGTCCACCTTTCTCTCATGAGCTATGCCCGGGAAGCGTGACCCCATATAGACTGCATTGATAGAATTTCTTGCTCTCTGGCTTCCAGCTGGATTTGGTTAATGAGAGGCTTCAGAAGGAGATTGGAGAGGGTACTGAGAATGTGGTTGTGATATTTATTTCCCTGGCTCCTTCCCTGGAAGGTTGCTGGGGTTGGCTTCATCTTTTTACTGAATGTTGCAACTACTGCTAGGCCTTCTCCATTCCTTGCCCCTTCAAAGCTTCATGGTAATAACCACCTACTGTTATTTGCGCCAGAGTTCTGCAGCTGTTGTTGCTTGTCCTAAACCCTGTACAACACCTTTGTAAGTAATCCCTTTATCAAACTCTTCTCAAATTACCCAATTTGAGTGTGCCATCAGTTGACTGCTTGGACTCTTACTGATATGGCATATAATGTCCCTTTTAATCCACTCCTTACCTCCCTCCCTCCTCTAGTTATACTACTCCTCTTACACCTTATATTCCAGCAATGACAAACTACCTGCAGTTCCTAGAAGACTGTTACATGCCCCTGTACTTTTGCACACTCTGCTTCATCTGCCTGGAATGTTTTTCCATCTGCTAGTCTTCCTAGAATTCTCCAACTCAACATGAAAGACTTATCCTGAAAGTTTCTCTGGTGCCCCAGTCCCTAGTTAGGCATTCCTTGTCACTGTGACACTACTTGTACTAACATACCTATTAGTATAATTCTCTGTCTTCATGTCTATATCCATGGCTAAATGATGAACTGCTTGGGCATATGAACTGTGCACTATTCATTTCTGCAACTCCAGAGCTTGATATAGTATCTAGTGTTATGTCTGTTCAATCGGAGAGCATTGAGTATTGAATGAGTACTATACCCTACATTGGTTTCACCCTATAGTCCCCAATAACAAAATAGAAGAAAATTCAGAAAATAATGGAAATGGGAAATTAAAGCATTTGGTGAAGTGCCTTTACATATTATATTTGTTTCTACATATATGCACTGCCATCTTCTCTGGATAGGGAGAACCTATACTCTCTTTACTCTATGTATTCCATTGTGACCATTGTGACCCTACCATTGGGGTTTTGCTGCTTTGTCCTTAAAAAAATAAAACAAAAAATCCAACTTTTACTTTCTTATAAATTAGTTCTTACTGCATTGCTCATGGAGCATACATGGAAATCATACCAGTTGTTAAGGGTATCTATTTAACTCAGGAGCTAGAGAAATGAACTCAAGATAGCATTAAGATTTCACTAAGTGAATCATGATGCAGACCCAGGTCAATACCCGATTTATCACTGAAAGTCTTATAGGACCCCATGCTAACTGATGGGTCACCAGAGATTATGGTTAACTGAAAGCCAATGTCTAATAATCCCTAAAATATTTGAATATTTAACATTTCTAGTACACAGTTATCCATTAAATGGCCAAGCTTCCTTTAAAGAAGGCTTAAAGAATAATTCAAGTAAGTATTTGTGTTATTATTTCTATGGTAGAATTTTGTATTCAGAAAGACTGTCATTCAAAAGCAAGGATAGGGGCTTCCCTAGTGGTGCAGTGGTTAAGAATCTGGCTGCCAATGCAGGAACATGTGTTCAAGCCCTGGCCTGGGAAGATCCCACATACCACGGAGCAACTAAGCCCATGTGCCACAACTACTGAGCTTGTGCTCTAGAGCTTGTGATCCACAACTACTGAGCCCGTGTGCCACAACTAATGAAACCTGTGTGCCTAAAGCCCATGCTCCACAACAAGAGAAGCCATGACAATGAGAAGCCAGTGCACCACCATGAAGAGTAGCCCCCGCTCGCCGCAGCTAGAGAAAGCCCGTACACAGCAATGAAGACCCAACACAGCCAAAACAAACAAACAAATTAATTAAAACAAACAAACAAAAAACAAAACAAGGATAGAGAGGATCTACACTCTTTATTCTGTGTGTCTCTTTTTGACCATTGTAACCCTATCACTGGGGCTTTCCTGCTTTGACAGTCAAAAAATAAAACAAAATACACCAAATATACAATTACACATGCAACAATTTCCTCTGAGAGAAATCTAGAAACTAGCTGAGTGAGTCCTACACATAAGGCAAAGAAAAAATAATACCCACTTCAAAATGGAAAGGTTGAGACACTCTCTCACCATAAGCCCCTCTCCCAGCACAGCACCATACAATCAGGAAGGAACCCCCAACTTCCAGCTTCTCCCTGAGGAGAGAAAGGTTTGGACCACATGTCTAGTGCCCCAACTTTTAAGGCTCACACATGACCAATGGGCCCCCAAAACATCTAGCTCTGAAAGCTAATGGAGCTTGTGTTCATGAATGCCACAAGACTATAGAAAATGAAGAAGGAATTCTTAACGTGTGTGTGAGCACTCACCTTGGCTATCCTCCCAGAGCTCAGTGTAGAGGGAGCAGGCAAAAACACCCCTCTCCCAGTCTTTCCCTGGATGGAGTTTGACTGCATACTTTACAATCTGCTGTCTGAGAGTCTGGCCTCTAATTAGCATGCATCCATGTGCAGACTGCTATCTTCCATGGAGACCAAAAGAGCTGATGGGAATTTCCCCCACCTTCTCCTTCAAGTTTGCCCCAATGGTAAAACCAGGTCACCAACATCTCCCTGGAAGGAGCCTATATACACATCTGGTGCCCTAGCTTTTGCAGCTGCCACCCAAGGGAAGGGCCCTCAGAATGCCTGGCTCTCATAGCCAGTGAGGCTTGCATTCACAAGTCCCCCATGACTATAATAAAAAAAGAAGCAGTTTTTAAATGGACACACCCACCCCCCCAAGGCTATACACCCAGGCTCAGCATAGAGAGAGTAGGAAAAAACTCTTATCTTCCAGTTCCTGCTGGGAGGAGCTTGAGTGCAATTTTTATAGATGCTGCCTGAGAATCTGGCTTCTAATTAGCCTGCATCCAGGTGCTGACTGTGGTGTACCCTTTGGGACACCAACAGGTCTTGGCACACCCTCAACTACTGGGATGGCAAATCACAGTGGTTTGAGAGGCAACCAGGAGTTCAGGTCAGGCTGATTAATGAGATTTGTCTCCTACATGAGACCAGACTGTCAGGACTGGCAGAGGTGGCTATTTTATCTAATGTGAAGAAACAAAATTCAGAGGGTCAAGAAGGATGAAGAAACAAGGAAATATGTTCCAAACAAAGGAAAAGGTAAATCTCCAGAAACCAATCCTAATGAAACAGATATAAGTGATTTATCCAATAGAGAGTTCAAAATAATGACCATAATGGTAATGGCTCACTGAGGTAAGGAGATTAATGCATGAGCAAAGTGAAAAGTTCAACAAAGGGAAACAATTTTAAAAGTACCAAACAGAAATCATAGAGCTGAAGAATAATAGAACTGAAAAATCCAATGGAGGAGTTCAACAACAGACTAGATGAAACAGAGGAAAGGATCAGCAAACTCGAAGACAGGGAGACAGGGCAGTGGAATTCATCTAAGCAGAGGAACAAAAAGCAAAAAGAATGAAAAAAGTGTTGAGGATAGTTTAAGGGACTTATGGGACACCATAAAGTGAACCCATATACACATTACAAGGGACCAAGAAGGAGAAGAGAGACAGAAAGGGGCAGAAAGCTTATTCAAAGAAATACTGGCTGAAAACTTCCCTAACCTGGGGAAAGAAACAAACATCCAATCCAAGAAGCCCAAAGAGTACCAAACAAGATGAATCTAAAGAGATCCATACAGAGACACAATATAGTAAAATCATCAAAAGTCAAAGAGTATCGGAAAAGCAGTGAGGGAAAAGCAACTTATTATGTTCAAGGCAACCCCCATAAGACCATCAGCAGATTTTTGAAAAGAAACCTTGCAGGGCAGAATAGAATGGGAGAAAATATTTGCAAATGACATATCCAATAAGTGATTAATATACAAAATATACAAGCAGCTCATACAACTCAATAGTAAAACACACACACACACACACACACACACACACACACACACACAAATAACCCAACTGAAAATAAGTAGAATCTGAATAGACATTTCTCCAAAGAAGACATACAAATGGCTAACAGGTACATGAAAAGGTGTTCCATATCATATCACTAATCATCAGGGAAATGCGAATCAAAACCATAAGTGAGGGCTTCCCTGGTGGTGCAGTGGTTGAGAGTCCGCCTGCCGATGTGGGGGACATGGGTTTGTGCCCCGGTCCGGGAAGATCCCACATGCCGCGGAGCGGCTGGGCCTGTGAGCCATGGCTGCTGAGCCTGCGCGTCCGGAGACTGTGCTCCACAACGGGAGAGGTCACAACAGTGAGAGGCCCGTGTACCACAAAAAAGAAAAGAAAAGAAAACAAAACAAAAACATAAGTGAGATTTCATCTCACACCTGTTAGGATGTCTATTATCAAAAAGACAAGAGATAAATGCTGATGAGGATGTGAAGGGAAAAGGATCCTTATACACTGTTGGTGGGACTGTAAACTGCTACAGCCATCATGAAAAACAGTATGGAGGTTCCTCAAGAAATTAAAAATAGAACTACCATATAATCCAGCATCAATTCCACTTCTGGGTGTATATCCAATGGAAACAAAATGACCATCTCAAAGAGATATCCGTACTCCCATTTTTATTGCAGCATTATTTACAATATCCAAGGTGTAGAAACAACTTAAGTGTCCATTGACAGATGAATGGATAAAGAAAATGTGGTATTATTCAGCCTTTAAAAAGAAGAAAATCCTTCCATTTGTGACAACATGGATGAACCTGGTGGGCATTATGCTAAGTGAAATAAGCCAGACAGAGAGAGACAAATACTGCATGGTAACTTTTATATATGCAATCTTAAAAAAAATAAGGGCAAGCACATAGAAACAGAGAGTAGAATGATTGTTGCCAGGATGTCTGAGAGGTAGGGAAAATAGGAGGAGGTTGGTAAAAGGACTTTTAGATATAGGATGAATAAGAGCTGAGGAGCTAATGTATAACATGGTGATTGTGGGTGATAACACTGTGCTGTATAAGTTTATATAATTGTATTGAAATTTGCTAAGAGAATAAAACTTAACTTTTTTCACCAAAGAAAGGTAGATGTAGGAGTTAATGGATGTATTAACCCAATGGTGAGAATTCTTTCTCAATGTATACGTATATCAAATCATCATGTTGATAATTTAAATATTTTACAACTTTGTCAATTTATACATCAATAAGAGCAAAAAAATTCCAAAATGCATAAATCTGTGACTGTAAAGTGAAGTATTTAAAGGCAGGAAAATCAATAAATGTTGAATTAAGTACTTGTGGTAGGCTGAATAATGGCCTCCTAAAAATGTCTCTGACCTATTCCCTGAGGTCTGTGAATACATTAATTTATATGGCAAAAGGAAAATTGCAGTTTTGTTTAATTTAAGAACCTTGAGATGAGGAGATTATCCTGGATTAGGCTTGAGGTAATCACAAGGGTGATTATAAGAGGGAAGCAGGAGATGAGAATGAGTACTAGCTGATGTGAGAAGGTTGGAAGGTGGGTGGCCTCCAAGCTGGAAAAAACAATGAAACAGATTCTCTCCTAGATCCTCTAGAAGGAACACAGGCCTGTTGATACCTAGATTTTAGCTCAGTGAGACATACTGTAGACTTCTGACCCTCAGAACTGCAAGATAATAAATTTGTGTTATTTTAAACCACTAAATTTGTGGTACATTGTTACAGCAGCAATAGGTAACCAGTGCAGTACTCATTATGGGTCCAGCACAGTGAACATGGTATGTGCTAGAAATGCTCTTTTTCCTTATCCCCATATATTCAAGACTTACGTACTAATTATTGCAATTACAATTCAAATAACACCTTCTATTTTAGGAAGTCTTCCTCATCTCACACATTTTTACAGTTTCTCAACTTAGCTAGCCTTTTATCTAAAAGATTTTTTTTGGTTCTGATTGCTTTTTACTTTGTATTATAGTTATTTGTGTATATGTTTTATCTTCTCAATTAGACTGTAAATTTTCTGAGAACAGAAGTCACATTTTATATATTTTGCATCCCATAATCCCCTCCCTGCCACCCAGGCACTGTGACTTGCATATAGGAAATGTCTGGAAATATTAGCTGAATGAGTGTTTCGTTAGAAGGAAAATTAACCAAGAACATGATGAGAATAGGCATCCTGAATTGGGCAATGTACTGGTCTTTTGCATCTTAAATATGTGTGTTGAATTTCATCTTGATTATGAGTTGTTCACGTAGATTTGATTCCTGAATGGAAGACTTCTGCATTTTACAATAAGCTTCATCTTGTTTGTTTACACAGACAAGTACTCATGGATGGGTCAGCCCTTCTGACACCCTGGAAATCCAGTTATACACCAGGAAAAAGTGGTTGCCAGGGGAACGTATGTAGAAATAAGCTAATGAATATGAAGTGCTTAGCATATTTGAGGAAAAGTATTAAGAACATTTTTATAGATTGATTAAGTAGAGATGTAAAGCACAGGACTTGTCCTTAAGGAACTTACAGTCCAAATGAGAAGACAAAGTTTTGTTAATTTCACTTCAATGTTTATATCTTAATTAATGTATTTCTTTACCATAGGGTCATTTAGAAATCCTTCCTTCTTTTGCTTTCTGTAGTTGGAGACAAATTAATTTTTTATGTTTCCAAAAATTCTTACCCTCAACTCAGCTAGCATCATGAGTACTCAGATGTTTTAATAAAAACTTGTTTCCTTAAAAATAGGTGAAGTCTCCAGACCTACATAATAAAACCTTTATTTACTAAAACTGGCCTCTGTTGTGTTCTGGTTTGTTTTGGGACTTCAAGTGAGACAAAGGGGAAGGGCTCTTTAACTTCTAAATTGTATTTCACAACAGAGCTATTCTAAAAGGAAGATGGCAGTGAAGTATATGAGAGTTCTGTCAACTTCATAAGATAGAGGTGAAGAAAACAAGAAGTAGGTGTATTAGTCAGGGTCCTCGAGAGAAACAGAACCAATAGGGTAGGCAGATAGATAGATGTAAGAGGAGACTTATTGTAGGACTTGGCTTATGCAGTTATGGAAACCTAGAAGTCCCACAACCTGCCATCTGCAAGCTGGAGAGCCAGGAAAGCCAGTGGTATTTTTCAGTCTGAGTCCCAAGGCCTGAGAACCCAGGATGGGGGAGCAGCGGTGTAACTCCCAGTCTGAAGCAGAAATCGTGAGAACCAGGAGAGCTGATGTCTGAGGCCAGGAGAAGATGGGTGTCCCAGCTCAAAAAAAAAAAGCAAATTTGCCTTTCCTCTGCCTTTTTGTTCCATTTTGGCCTTCAAAGGATTGGATGATGCCCACCATTGTTGAGGGTAGAACTTTTTATTCACTCTACTGAATAAATACTAATCTCTTCCAGAAACACCCTCATAGACATACCCAGAAATAATGTTTTATCAGCTATTTGGGCATCCCTTAGCCCAGTCAAGTTGACACATAAAATTAACCATCACAGAAGGTAAATGTGTCCCTGGAAACCAATTTGTAGGGAAGTGCTTAGGTTTTTAGGGATAAATACACTATGTAAGAGAGTCAAGTGTGAATCTATGGACAATCCACTTGCTCCCAGCACCTCAGAGTATCCTGGGTGGTATTCTTCTTTGTGTCCTTGCCTTTTCTAGTTATTTTTTTACTATAGTTGCCAGATATAATAAAGGTACTGGGTTAGAAATCATGTCTAATTCATGATCCTCTTTTTTTTTTTCTTTTTTTGCAGTACATGGGCCTTTCACTGCTGTGGCATATCCCACCATGGAGCACAGGTTCCGGACGTGCAGGCCCAGCGACCACGGCCCACAAGCCCAGCTGCTCTGTGGCATGTGGGATCCCCCCGGACTGGGGCACGAACCCGCGTCCCCCGCATCGGCAGGCGGACTCTCAACAAGTGCGCCACCAGGGAAGCCCCACAATCCTCTTTTATTGTCAACTAGATACTAATTTCTACTGTAGAATTTCAAAATGTATCAGTGGATATTCATTTATTTTTCCATGTCTAGTAGACAATGCTCTAGGAGCTGAGTATAAAAAAAAACCATCCTTGCTCTGGTGGGGCTTACAATCTAAAAAGGGAGATGTATATTTAAAAAATTGATTCACAAATAAATGCATAATTGCATGGGACTTCCCTGGTGGTCCAGTGGTTAAGACTCCATGCTTCCACAGCAGGAGGCTCGGGTTTGATCCCTGGTCAAGGAACTAAGATCCCACGTGCTGCACAGCATGGCCAAAAAACGAAAAAAAACCCAAATAAGTGCATAATTGCAAATTGTGAAAAGTGCAATGAAGGACAAGTGAGCATGTTCTGAAAGAGAGTAATGATGGGGGTTGTGGTACCACTTTAGATAGGTTGACTGGGAAAGGCTGTTCTGGGGAAGTGATATTTCAGCTGAGATCTGCTACAAAGGAGTCTGTTATAAAGGAAGGATAACTGGCCTAGGGTATTCCAGGAAAAGAATGCAACATGTGTGAAGTATCTGAGATGGGAAAAGCTTGTTATTATCTAGGACCTGAAAGAAGGCCACTGTGAGAGGGTCATGTCAGTGAGGTTTTGTAAAAGGGCTACAGTAATAGGCAAGGACTGGATCACATAAGGCTGTGTAGGCCCTAGTAAATATAAACATGAATTTTATCCTAAATTCAGAGAAAACGCTGGAATTCTTCAAACAAGGGGCAACATGATTTATATTTTAAGGATGACAGTCTGTTCTATAGAAAATGTAGTGTGAAATCAAAGCAAGATCCTTTCTGACCCACCTCCTAGAGTAATGGAAATAAAAACAAAAATAAACAAATGGGACCTAATGAAACTTCAAAGCTTTTGCACAGCAAAGGAAACCATAAACAAGACCAAAAGACAACCCTCAGAATGGGAGAAAATATTTGCAAATGAAGCAACCGACAAAGGATTAATCTCCAAAATTTACAAGCAGCTCATGCAGCTCAATAACAAGAAAACAAACAACCCAATCCAAAAATGGGCAGAAGACCTAAATAGACATTTCTCCAAAGAAGATATACAGACTGCCAACAAACACATGAAAGAATGCTCAACATCATTAATCATTAGAGAAATGCAAATCAAAACTACAATGAGATATCATCTCACACCAGTCAGAATGGCCATCATCAAAAAATCTAGAAACAATAAATGCTGGAGAGGGTGTGGAGAAAAGGGAACACTCTTGCACTGCTGGTGGGAATGTGAATTGGTTCAGCCACTATGGAGAACAGTATGGAGGTTCCTTAAAAAACTACAAATAGAACTACCATATGACCCAGCAATCCCACTACTGGGCATATACCCTGAGAAAACCAAAATTCAAAAAGAGTCATGTACCAAAATGTTCATTGCAGCTCTATTTACAATAGCCCGGAGATGGAAACAACCTAAGTGCCCGTCATCGGATGAATGGATAAAGAAGATGTGGCACATATATACAATGGAATATTACTCAGCCATAAAAAGAAACGAAATTGAGCTATTTGTAATGAGGTGGATAGACCTAGAGTCTGTCATACAGAGTGAAGTAAGTCAGAAAGAAAAAGACAAATACCGTATGCTAACACATATATATGGAATTTAAGAAAAAAATGTCATGAAGAACCTAGGGGTAAAGCAGGAATAAAGACGCAGACCTCTTAGAGAACGGACTTGAGGTTATGGGGAGGGGGAAGGGTGAGCTGTGACAGGGCGAGAGAGAGTCATGGGCATATACACAGTAACAAACGCAGTAAGGTAGATAGCTAGTGGGAAGCAGCCGCATGGCACAGGGATATTGGCTCGGTGCTTTGTGACAGCCTGGAGGGGTGGGATGGGGAGGGTGGGAGGGAGGGAGACACAACAGGGAAGACATATGGGAACATATGTTTATGTATGACTGATTCACTTTGTTATAAAGCAGAAACTAACACACCAATGTAAAGCAATTATACCCCAATAAAGATGTTAAAAAAAAAAAAAAAAGAAAATGTAGTGTGGGGGGGGAGAAAGAGAAAACAGAGACAGGTCATTTAAGAGACAATTTGAGTTGTGTAATAGAGAGAGATGATGGGAATTTGAACTAGAATGGTATTAGGGAGGGAAGGAAGGGAAAAAGAGAAGCAGTTATGAGATTTTTGTGAAAACGGAGGATATTCTTTTCTCACTTATTTGGGAAGCTGAGACAGAAAAAATTTCAGGATGGCAGATCAGCTTGAGGTATCATTCCTTACCATGACACATGAATATTCCCATCTACTCAGTGCAGGGCCCAAGTTGGGTGAGACTCCAGACACTCAACTCAGTATTGGTCTTGATTTGCTGGGTAGCTGTATTAATATAGACTGGTATATCTTCTGAGAATCCACTGAGGTCTGAGGATTTTGAATGTATCTAGTGGATAATGATAAATAGTGGTTAAAAAGTTAATTATTTTGAATTTGGATGGATTTCTTTTAAATATTTAGGTAAAAATCTTGATTTACTAAAGAATTGTTAATGTTTGATTAATGATCAACCTATTAAATGCCTACAAGTACTCAGATTATACTAGGCACCACTGGGGACATCAAAGTGGTGTAAGATATTGTTCTGGCTGTGTAACAAACAATTTACCAAAGCAGTGGCTTAAAACCATAATAAAAATTAATTTTGCTCATAAATATGAAGGTTGACAGGACTCAGCTAGGCATTTATTGTCAGGTCTCTAGTTGTATCAGAGCTGTGGTTACAGTCAGGTCGTAGTTGGAGTTGGGGTTATCTCAAAGACTTCGGCACTCTATGTCCTGTGCTATGGTGGGAAGCCTGAAACAGCTGGTGTGCTTTGGGTATCTCTATTTCTCTGTGTAGTCTCTCCATTTGGTGTCTCCACATGGTGGTCTAAGAGTAGCTGAACTTATTACATGGTGGATAAAAGATCCCATAGTGAATGTCTCAAGAGGAAGCAACAGAAAGCTAACCTCAGAAGTCACCTCTGTTGCATTATGTTTGTTGAGGCAGACACAAAAGCCCACCCATGTTCAAGTGTAGGGACCTTAAACTCCATCTCTTAATGGGAGGAGTGACAGCATTTGCAAATGTGTGTCATTATCACCAAACCTAAGGTCCCCTATTAAAAAAAAGCTCTCAGGTTTTAGTTGGGCATGACTGAAAGATGACAGAACTGGAAAGAATTGTGCATACTTTATAAACATATAATAAGTATACTTAGTAACACTTCATTATTAGAAGACCTATGTTATACATTTTTTTGGTCAGTGATTTACTCAGTCTCAATTTGCAGTTCCATAAAAAAACTGAAGATTATCTAGTTATTGTGTTTAGCAAATTAATTAAAACAGTTACTTGTGAAGCTATCTGGAAGGGAAACATCTCCATTTCAGTGAGTTAATCATACACATTTGGACAATTGTTTGTTTTTCGTAGTCTATTAGAAGGATAGGCACCATCACCAAATACCACAGGCATTTACATTGTTTTATTTAGCTAAAGTAAGAAATTGTAGTGTTCTGGATATTTTTCTTTAGTAACAAATGTGTAATATCAACAGTACTAAAAAATAAGCAGAGAGAGTTGAGGAAGATGGCAGAAGAGTAAGACGCGGAGATCACCTTCCTCCCCACAGATATATCAGAAATACATCTACACATGGATCTGCTCCTATAGAATACCCACTGAACGCTGGCAGAAGACCTCAGACCTCCCAAAAGGCAAGAATCTCCCCACGTACCTGGGTAGGGCAAAAGAAAAAAGAAAAAACAGAGACAAAAGAATAGGGAGAGGACCTGCACCAGTGGGAGGGAGCTGTGAAGGAGGAAATGTTTCCACACACTAGGAAGCCCCTTCGTGGGGGGAGAATGTGGGTGGCGGAGGGGGGAAGCTTCGGATCTGCGGAGGAGAGCGCAGCAACAGGGGTGCGGAGGGCGGAGCGGAGAGATTCCCGCACAGAGGATTGGTGCCGACCAGCACTCACCAGCCCGAGAGGCTTGTCTGCTCACCCGCTGGGACCGGCGGGCGCTGAGAGCTGAGGCTCGGGCTTCCGATCGCAGGGAGAGGACTGGCAGCATGAGCACAGCCTGAAGGGGTTAGTGCACCACAGCTAGCCGGGAGGGAGGCGGGGAAGAAGTCTGGAGCTGCCGAAGAGGCAAGAGACTTTTTCTTCCCCCTTTGATTCCTGGTGCACGAGGAGAGGGGATTAACAGCGCCAAGTTAAAGAGCTCCAGAGACGGGCGCGAACTGCAGCTAAAAGCTCGGACCCCAGAGACGGGCATGAGACGCTAAGGCTGCTATTGCCGCCACGAAGAAGCCTGTGTGCAAGCACAGGTCACCCTCCACACTTCCCTTCCCGGGAGCCTGTGCAGCCTGCCACTGCCAGGGTCCCAGGATCCAGGGACAACTTACCCGGGAGAACGCACGGCCTGCCTGTGAGCCAGAGCCCCCGAATCAGCTGCTCCTTTAACTCCGTCCTGTCTGAGCGGAGAACACACGCCCTCAGGTTACCTACATGCAGAGGCGGGGCCAAATCCAAAGCTGAACCCCAGGAGCTCTGCGAACAAAGAAGAGAAAGGGAAATTTCTCCCAGCAGCCTCAGAAGCAGCTGATTAAATCTCCACAATCAACTTGATGTACGCTGCTTCTGTGGAATAACTGAATAGACAATGAATCATCCCAAATTCAGGAGGCGGACTTCGGTAGCAAGATATATTATTTTTTCCTCTTTTCCTCTTCTGTGTGGATGAAAGGCTCTTGGTGCTCCAGCCAGGGGCCAGTGCTGTGCCTCTGAGATGGGAGAGCAATCTTCAGGACACTGGTCCACAAGAGACCTCCTAGCTCCACAAAATATCAAACGGCAAAAATCTCCCAGAGATCTCCATCTCAACACCAAGACCCATCTTCACTCAATGACAAGCAAGCTACAGTGCTGGACACCCTATGCCAAACAACTAGCAAGACAGGAACACAAACCCACCCACTGGCAGAGAGTCTGCCTAAAATCACAATAAGGTCACAGACACCCCAAAACACACCACCAGACATGGACCTGTGCACCAGAAAGACAAGATCCAGCCTCATCCACCAGAACACAGGCACAAGTCCCCTCCACCAGGAAGCCTACACAACCCACTGAACCAACCTTAGCCACTGGGGACAGACATAAAAACAATGGGAACTACGAACCTGCAGCCTGCAAAAAGGAGACCCCAAACACAGTAAGATAAGCAAAATGAGAAGACAGAAAAACACACAGCAGATAAAGGAACAAGATAAAAATGCACCAGACCTAACAAATGAAGAGGATATAGGCAGTCTACCTGAAAAAGAATTCAGAATAATGATAGTAAAGATTATCACAAATCTTATAAATAGAATGGACAAAATGCAAGAAGCATTTAACAAGGACCTAGAAGAACTAAAGAGGAAACAAGCAATGATGAACAACACAATAAATGAAATTAAAAATACTCTAGAAGGGATCAATAGCAGAATAACTGAGGCAGAAGAACAGATAAGTGACCTGGAAGATAAAATAGTGGAAATAACTACTGCAGAGCAGAATAAAGAAATGAAAAGAACTGAGGACAGTCTCAGAGACCTCTGGGACAACATGAAATGCACCAACATTCGAATTATAGGGGTCCCAGAAGAAGAAGAGAAAAAGAAAGGGACTGAGAAAATATTTGAGGAGATTATAGTTGAAGACTTCCCTAATATGGGAAAGGAAATAGTTAATCAAGTCCAGGAAGCACAGAGATTCCCATACAGGATAAATCCAAGGAGAAACATGCCAAGTCACATATTAATCAAACTCTCAAACATTAAATACAAAGAAAACATATTAAAAGCAGCAAGGGAAAAACAAAAAATAACACACAAGGAAATCACCATAAGGTTAACAGCTGACCTTTCAGCATGAACTCTGCAACCAGAAGGGAGTAGTAGGACATATTTAAAGTGATGAAGGAGAAAAACCTACAACCGATATTACTCTATCCAGCAAGGATCTCATTCAGATTTGATGGAGATATGAAAACCTTTAGTGACAAGCAAAAGCTGAGAGAGTTCAGCACCACCAAACCAGCTTTACAACAAATGCTAAAGGAACTTCTCTAGGCAAGAAACACAGAGAAGGAAAAGACCTACAATAACAAATGCAAAACAATTAAGAAAATGGGAATAAGAACATACATGTCGATAATTACCTTAAATTTAAATGGATTTAATGCTCCCACTAAAAGACACAGACTTGCTGAATGGATACAAAAACAAGACCCATATATATACTGTCTACAAGAGATCCACTTCAGACCTAGAGACACATACAGACTGAAAGTGAGGGGATGGAAAAAGATATTCCATGCAAATGCAAATCAAAAGAAAGATAGAGTAGCAATTCTCATATCAGACAAAATAGACTTTAAAATAAAGACTTTTACAAGAGACAAAGAAGGACACTACATAATGATCAAGGGATCGATCCAAGAAGTTATAACAATTGTAAATATTTATGAACCCAACATAGGAGCACCTCAATATATAAGGCAAACACTAACAGCCATAAAAGGGGAAATTGGCAGTAACACATTATAGTAGGGGACTTTAACACCCCACTTTCACCAATGAACAGATCATCCAAAATGAAAATAAATAAGGAAACACAAGCTTTAAATGATACATTAAACAAGATGGACTTAATATATATTTATAGGACATTCCATCCAAAAACAACAGAATAAACATTTTTATCAAGTGCTCATGGAACATTCTACAGGATAGATCATATCTTGGGTCACAAATCAAACCTTTGTAAATTTAACAAAATTGAAATCATATCAAGTATCTTTTCTCACCACAATGCTATGAGACTAGATATCCATTACAGGAAAAGATCTGTAAAATATACAAACATATGTAGGCTAAACAATACACCACTTAATAACAAAGTGATCACTGAACAAATCAAAGGGGAAATCAGAAAATACCCAGAAACAAATGACAATGGAGACACGACGACCCAAAATCTATGGGATGCAACAAAAGCAGTTCTAAGAGGGAAGTTTATAGCAATACAATCCTACTTTAAGAAACAGGAAACATCTCAGATAAACAACCTAAACTTCCACCTAAAGCAATTGGATAAAGAAGAAGAAAAACCCTCAAAGTTAACAGAAAGAAAGAAATCATAAAGATCAGATCAGAAATAAATGAAAAAGTAATGAAGTAAATGATAGAAAAGAACAATAAAACTAAAAGCTGGTTCTTTGAGAAGATAAAGAAAATTGATAAACCATTAACCAGACTCATTAAGCAAAATAGGGAGAAGACTCAAATCAATAGAATTAGAAATGAAAAAGGCGAAGTAACAACTGACACTGCAGAAATACAAAGGATCATGAGAGATTACTACAAGCAATTATATGCCAATAAAATGGACAACCTGGAAGAATTGGACATATTCTTAGAAATGCACAACCCGCCGAGACTGAACCAGGAAGAAGCAGAAAATATGAACAGACCAATCACAAGCACTGAAATTAAAACTGTGATTAAAAATCTTACAACAAAAGCCCAGGACTAGGTGGCTTCACAGGCGAATTCTATCAAACATTTAGAGAAGAACTAACACCTACCCTTCTCAAACTCTTCCAAAATATTGCAGAGGGAGGAACACTCCCAAGCTCATTCTACGAGGTCACCATCATTCTGATACCAAAACCAGACAAAGATGTCACAAAGAAAGAAAACTGCAGGCCAATATCACTGATGAACATAGATGCAAAAATCTTCAACAAAATACTAGCAAAGAGTAACCAACAGCACATTAAAAGGATCATACACCATCATCAAGTGGGGTTTATTCCAGGAACACAAGGATTTTTCAATCTATGCAAATCAATGAACGTGATACACCATATTAACAAATTGAAGGTGAAAAACCATATGATCATCTCAATAGATGCAGAGAAATCTTTCAACAATATTCAACACCCATTTATGATAAAAACTCTGTAGAAAGTAAGCATAGAGGGAAGTTTCCTCAACATAATAAAGGCCATATATGGCAAAGCCACAGTCAACATCGTCCTCAGTGGTAAAAAACTGAAACCATTTCCACTAAGATCATGAACAAGACAAGGTTGCCCACTCTCACTGCTCTTATTCAACATAGTTTTGGAAGTTTTAGCCAGAGGCATCAGAGAAGAAAAAGAAATAAAAGGAATCCAAATCTGCAAAGAAGAAGTAAAGCTGTCACTGTTTGCAGATGACATGATACTATACATAGAGAATCCTAAAGATGCTACCAGAAAACTACTAGAGCTAGTCAATGAATTTGGTAAAGTAGCCAGATACAAAATTAATGCACAGCAATCTCTCGCATTCCTATACACTAATTGATGAAAAATCTGAAGGTGCAATTAAGAAAACACTCCCATTTACCATTGCAACAAAAAGAATAAAATATCTAGGAAAAAACCTACCTAAGGAGACAAAAGACCTGTATGCAGAAAATTATAAGACACTGATGAAAGAAATTAAAGATGATACAAATAGATGGAGAGATATACCATGTTCTTGGATTGGAAGAATCAACATTGTGAAAATGACTCTACCACCCAAAGCAATCTACAGATTCAATGCAATCCCTATCAAACTACCACTGGCATTTTTCATAGAAGTAGAACAAAAAATTTCACAATTTGTATGGAAGCACAAAAGACCCCGAATAGCAAAAGCAATCTGGAGAACAACAAACGGAGCTGAGAATCAAGCTCCCTGGCTTCAGACTATACTACAAAGCTACAGTAATCAAGACAATATGGTACTGGCACAAAAACAGAAATATAGATCAATGGAACAGGATAGAAATCCCAGAGATAAACTGAAACATGTATGGTCACCTTATCTTTGATAAAGGAGGTAAGAATATACAGTGGAGAAAAGACAGCCTCTTCAATAAGTGGTGCTGGGAAAACTGAACAGGTACATGTAAAAGTATGAAATTAGAACACTCCCTAACACCATACACAAAAATAAACTCAAAATAGATTAAAGACCTAAATGTAAGGCCAGACACTATCAATCTCTTAGAGGAAAACATAGTCAGGGCACTCTGTGGCATGGATCACAGCGAGGTCCTTTTTGACCCACCTCCTAGAGAAATGGAAGTAGGGACAAGAATGAACAGGTGGGACCTAGTGAAACTTGGGAGCTTTTGTGCAGGAAATAAACCATAGACAAGACCGAAGGATGACCCTCAGAATGGGAGAGAATATTTGCATATGAGGCAGCTGACAAAGGATTGATCTCCAGGATTTACGAGCAGCTCATGCAGCTCAATAACAAAGGAACAGGCAACCCGGTCCAAGAGTGGGTGGAGGGCCTAGGTGGACGTTTCTCCAAAGAAGATATACGGATTGCCAACAGGCACATGAAAGAACGCTCAACTTCATTAGTCATTGGAGAGATGCAAATCAAGTCTACAGTGGGATATCATCTCGCACTGGTCGGAGTGGCCATCATCAAAAATCTGGAAACAGTGAATGCTGGAGAGGGTGTGGAGAGTGGGGAGCCCTCTTGCACTGTTGGTGGGAATGTAGATTGATGCAGCCACTGTGGGGAGCAGTATGGAGTTTCCTTTAAAAACTAAAAATAGAACTACCATGCGGCCCAGCGGTCTGACTGCTGGGCATGTACCCTGGGAAAACCATAATTCAAAAGAGTCATGTACCAAAATGTTCATTGCAGCTCTGTTTGCAGTGGTCGGGGCGTGGGGGCAGCCTAGGTGTCCCATCATCAGATGAGTAGATGGAGAGGATGTGGCACATATATACAATGGAATATTGCTCGGCCATAAAGGCAAATGAGGTTGAGATATTTGTGGTGAGGTGGATGGATCTAGAGTCTGCCATGCAGAGTGAGGTAGGTCAGGGTGAGAAAGACAAATACCATGTGCTAACACATATATATGGAATCTAAGAAAAAAAAAAAGGTCATGAAGAACCCAGGGGTAATACGGGAATAAAGACACAGACCTACTAGAGAATGGACTTGAGGATATGGGGAGGGGGAGGGATAGGCTGTGACGGAGTGGGAGAGTTGCATGGACATATATGCACTGCCAAATGTAAGATGGATAGATGGTGGGGGTGGCCACATAGCACAGGGAGGTCAGCTCAGTGGTCTGTGACCGCCTGGAGGGGTGGGATGGGGGAGGGTGGGAGGGAGGAGATGCAAAGGGAAGAGATATGGGAACATATGTATATGTATAACTGATTCACTTTGTTGTGGGTCGGAGGCTAGCACACCATTGTGGAGCAGTTTGTACTCCAATGACGATGTTAAAAAAAATAAGCACAAACACTTTAAAATTTTGAATTGCTTTAATTCTGTGAAATGAACTTTAATAAACAAAGTCAAACAATTTCATCTATAAAAGAAATTGTCATTTAACCCAGAATTCTTTCTCTTCATGGTTATTTATGGTGTGGAAAAGATCACTGACCTTTTTTTTTCTTTTTAATTCACAATAAATTTAATACTGAGAATAAGTCAAGCTGGCAGAGGGTGTTCTTTCTATTCTTTTGGAACTGGTGACTATTTAATGCAAAAACAAAACAAACAACAAATGTTTGAAATTATTTTTTTGGCAGTTTCTGATAAGTCCTAGGTACAGAGGGAGTATCTGCTACTGGACGACTTAAAATCCTCAATGAAAATAATATTTTTGAAAGTTTCTGTATTAGCTTTTAAATATTATCGTACTATGGAGGGATGATTGCTTTAATGTTCTGTTAGAATAAATTCCTATTTGACAAGTAAGCCTCAACCTTAGTGAAGAAAACTGAGAATGGCGTGGTGTGCCAGAGCTTGGAGGACGGCCACCCCCAGCTTTACCTTTTACAAGTCTGCCTGTCTAGGAAGAAATGATGGCAAAATACTCTAATCTTTCCTTGGAGAGTCATAACATGTCACTGACTGTGTTTGGTGTCTCCATCATTGTGTTACAGTTTAACCAAAGAAGTTAAAATAAAAATATCAGCTGGTGGGACTTTCTAAGATGGTGGAGGAGCAGGAGGACGTGGAGTTCATGTCTCCTCACAAACACATCAAGACTACAAGTACAAATGGAACATTTCTCACAGAGCATCTGCTGAATACTATCAGAAGACCTTGGACATTGGAAAGAAGAGAAAGATCCC